>NC_083436.1:3789641-4124998 GCF_020745735.1 Hemiscyllium ocellatum | reverse complement strand
GAGTTCTCTCCAGCTTAAATGCCAATATTTATTCTACACATAACATTCTATCTATGTTCCTCATGATTTTGTATAGTTCAATAATATCACCATGGGCAGCACGGTGGCTCAGTGGTTCGCACTGCTACCTCACAGCGCCAGGGACCCGGGTTTGATTCCCACATCGGGCGACTGTCTGTGTGGAGTTTGCACATTCTCCCAGTGTCTGCGTGGGTATCATCCAGGTGCTCAGGTTTCCTCCCACATTCCAAAAGATGTGTAGGTCAGGTGAATTGGCCATGCTAAATAGCCCATAGTGTTAGGTGCATTAGTCAGGGGTAAATGTAGGGAAATAGGTCTGGGTGGTTTACTCTTCGGAGGGTCGGTGTGGACTTGTGCCGAAGGGCCTATTTCCACACTTTAAGATATCTAATCTAATCATTAAAAAGAATTACTTGAGAATTATCTCATTATTTGCGAGGCAAATGCTAGGTGCAGTATACTTGCCACATTTCTAAAGGTACAACACCATAAAAGTATCTAATTGGCTGTTTAGCACTTTGCAATCTTGAAGGCCATTTAAGGATCAAAATTCTCTCCATGATCCTGCCAAACATTAAGTGATATTGTGGACAAAGTCGCAGGATGTGCAGTGATTAACCTGACCACTGCTTCTCTGCACTAATCTGTATTTTGTCCTTCATTGGCCATCCCATCATTGTTCACTCCACAAGACATGTAAGAATCAGTTTAGGGCAGGAACACTGAATGATTGATACTCAATGAAAACTTCATTTTCTTCCCAACTTCCCCAGTAAATGTGGATTCCTGAGCCTGTCTCATTAAAGATGGATGCAAACCAGAATAATAATAAGGGTTAAAGCGCTTCCGATGGAGAGAGAAGGAACTTAATGAAGGTCTGATTTCCCTTTGTTTCAGGCTACACATTTATCACTGGAGTTCCAGTGTTCCAACAAGTCCAAGATTCACCCCTCCCAAACGATTTTAAGGAAAATAGCTACTTCATTCCTGTAACGGTAATACAATCATTTATGTAATTTTCATTTTTGCTTATTATATATCTTTGCAAAAATATAAATAAGCCTTGTTTTAATTGGTTACACAGTATTTAAAAAGGATATGGAGTTCTCATTAAGCAAGCCTGTATTTCTTAGGTTTGTAAGCAAATCTTACCATAGTTGTTTCATGTATCGACCCAAAGCTGTTAATGAAAATATTTATTTGTACATCAACTGGAATATCTAGAAACAAAGAATGATTAATTTCACAGGATAAGTACTAAAAACCTACAAGAACATTTGTAATTTAGACAAAAGTTAGATTAATTAGCACACAGATGATAATTCTTATGTCATAAATTTTATGTCATAAATATTCAAAAATATAACTAATTTAGGAATCAAACAATTGCATCTTTATTTATCATCCAAAATCACAAGAGGTGCTAGAAAGACAGCATGAAATTTTAAAGACTTGATTAGAGCTTATTATCAGAAATGATATTACGATTGTGATTCAGGGATTCCCTTGCTACTGTTTGCCATTACAGATGCCCCAAGTTAAACTAAAGGACTCAGTTCATCTGAATTTAGACACAAGGTCAGAGTCAGTATGGTAACAAATGTAGATATGTATCTAATTCAACAACTGGAGGTCATTATTGGGTGGATTTAACAAGCAAGGATCATTACACAACTTATTAAAGGGATATGTGTAAGTTTCATTGACCAATTTTGCCAAAGAGATACCAGTTTTTGACAAAGTTTATCCAGATTTACAATGTAAAATCATACCTTTTAGAATGAAAAAAAAACACACACTAACTTCCTGAAGATTAATCAACAGAGCATCACAGTTGTAGCTGATAATTTAGCTCTAGTCAACCAAATTTGGGAAGCATATTTATAACACATAGCCAATTTGGTCATAAACTTGACAAAAAATGATTTTGGTGAAACCAATGTGATTTTTTTAGGCACATCTATGAGAAAGGGCCAATTGGCCACACAGTCATAGAATCATACCTCATGGGAACAGTCCCTTTGGTCCAACTAGTCCATGCCAACCATATTCTCAAACTAAACCAGTCCCACCTGTCTACACTTGGTCCATATCCCTCCAAACATTTCCTCTTCATGCACTTATCCAAATGTCTTTTAAATTTGTAACTGTACCTGCATCCACCACTTCCTCTGTCCGTTCATTCTACACACTAACCATTGTGGAAAACGTTGCCCCTCATGTCCTTTTCAAATCTTTCTTTTCTCAGCTTAAAAGTATGCACCCTAGTTTTGAATTCCCCACCTGAGGGAAAAGGCAGTTTTCTTTGCCTCTCATGATTTTATAAACCTCCATAGAGTCAGCCCTCAACCTCCTACGCTCTAGGGAAAAGAGTCCCAACCTATTCAGACTATTTGCATAGCTCAAACTCTCCACTCCCACCAAGATCCTGGTAAATCTTTTCTGAACCCTCTTCAATTCAATAATACCCGTCCTATTGAGAGTAAGCAGGACTCCATACAATACTCCTGAAGAGGGCTCATAAATGTCCTGTACAACCTCAACATGACATCCCGACTCCTAAACTCAAAAGGACTGAATCATGAAGACCAGCTTGCTTAACACCTTCTTAAATCACCCTGTCTACCTCTGATGCAAATTTCAAAGAATTATATACCTGAACCCCTAGGTCTCTGTTTTACGACACCACCCAGGGCCTTGCTATAATTGTATAAGTCCTGTCCTTTGTATTACCAAATTGTAATGCATCATATTTATCCAAATTAAACCTCACCTGCCACTCTCAGCCCTTTAACCCAATTGATCAAGATTTTTGTAATCTTAGACAGCCTTCTTCACTGTCCACTATACCACCCATGATGGTGTCATCCACAAACTTAACCATGCCTTCGATATTCTCATCCAAATTATTTACATAAGTGGAAAACAAAAGTGGACCCAGTGCTGATCCCTGTGGAAACCCACTGGTCACAGGCCTCCAATTCGAGAAACTACACACCACCCTGTCATGCAGCTCACGTTTGTACCCAACTGACAAACTCACCCTGAATCCTATGTGATCAAACCTTACTAATTAGTCTGCCATTATCAAAGGCTTCAATAAAGTTCAAGTAAATAATGTCTTCTGCTCTACCTTCAATCTTTTTGGTTACTTCCTCAAAAAACTCAATCAAGTTTGTGAGATCTGATTTTCCTCGCACAAAACCATGCTGACTATTCCTGATCATTCCTTGCCTCTCCATATACAAGTAAATCCTCTCTTTCAGAATCACCTCAACAACATACCCACCACTAAAGTCAGCTCCTACAGAAGTAAAAATAGGGGCCATCTTGGATTGTCCAGTGCCGAAGACAAAACCAGAGAGTTTGAGGCATAGAGGCATGAGTGGATTCTGTTGGAAGTTTGCTCTAAATTCCAGCTTTCTACTGGCTCCATTCATAAATGTGTTAAAGAATGGCAAGAAGTTTGAAAGAGAGGAGAAGGTCAAAGTTCTCTGAACACTTTAAAAGTTTCTGTTTTAGTAGCACTGAATTATACAAAGCCATTTAAAAGTGGCAGTTGATGCTGAAGGTTTGCTGGACATTGAATTTGCAGTTTGGTTTAGGTGTCTCAGGGAGACATGCTAACTGATTAAAAAAAAATTTAGCAACTGTGTAGATATACACTGAAAGGAAACTGATGGCAATCGCTCCAGCCTGACCCTGAGCAAGAGACCATTATATGGTAACTCCTCACTGAGGCTTAGGTGTTTCTGAGGATGCAATTGGCCTAAAGATAAGAAAGTGAATTTGAATTCTTTTCGCAAGTCTTTAAAAAAAATTCCAATATTCTGTTTTGTCCAGTGTCTCTACCATGAGGTTGAAATCACACAACACCAGGTTATAGTCCAACAGGTTTATTTGGAAGCACTAGTTTTTGGAGCATTGCTCCTTCATCAGGTAGCTGAGGGGCAGGATCATAAGACAGAATTTATAGCAAAAGGTTACAGTGTCATGCAACTGTAACTATATATTGAATAAACTTAGATTGCTTTTAAGTCTTCCATCTTTTAGAACAGGTTGCAGGCAGTCAATGCAAGTAGTCAATCCATGTGACATTTTATAAAGTCCTACTTTGGAAATAGAACTAGTCTGATTCAAGACTGGGATACATACAGACTCTAACTTCACTCTTTTAATGCATTGGCTTGAGCCGAGATGCGACCTTAAGTCATCTCAAGAACGTGACTTAAAAGTAGTTCTGGGATTTACATATTAATGAATCGAAACCGGCAAGCCATTCAAAAAGATGGGAGACTTAACAGCAATCTAGGTTTGTTCAGTATAGCATTTCAGTTGCACGACACTTTTGCTATGAATTCTGTGACTTATGTCCCTGCTCCACAGGTTACCTGATGAAGAAGCAGTGCTCCAAAAGCTCGTGATTCCTATTAAACCTATTGGACCTGGAGTTGTGATTTTTTAAATTTTGTCCGAGCCAGTCCAATACTGGCATCTCCACATCATGTCTATCATGAGGGACAAACCAATTGAAATAAACAGTGTCACAGGGATCAGACTGGGGCCACAATTATTGCCAATATGACTTGAAGTGAGGAATTGGATAAGGTGCCAAACAAAAAGTTAACACATAAGGTAAGATAACATGAATTCAATAGAGGATTTGCTAACCAAAATGTATTTTAATCTCTTCGATGTGGGAGCAGGATGTACTGCAGCCAAATTTGCAGATAACATGAAAATTGGCGGAAAGTAATTTGCAATAAAGAAATATGAAATTTACAAATGGATATGGATATGTTAGGTAAATGAGACAAAATTTGGCACATTAAGTTTAATGTGGATAAGTATGTGGCTATCCATTTTGATTGGAGGACAATTGGAGTAGCTGTGACTGTATTCACTGGAGAATACAAGAATGAGGCATGACCTTATTGAAACATATATGATTCTTAGTTGACTTGAAAGGCTAAATGCATAAAGATAGTTTCCGCTAGTGGGTGACCAGGACGGAAGAGCATAATCTCAGAATGAGTGGTCATCTACTTCAGACAAAGATGAGGAGGGTGGTGAACCTTTTGAATTCTTTACAACAGAGGTTGTGCTGTGAAATTTGTTCAAGACTGAGATACATTTTTAATCAGTAAGGGAATAAAGGATTGAGAAACTAAGAAATATAGTTTAAGATTGTCAGACCAGCCCTGATCTCATTGAATGGTGGAGCATACTAAATGGACTGAATGGCCTACTTCTGCGCTGACATCGGACTGACCTAAAGGTATGTAAAGTCATCAGAACCTGATAGCCTGCATCCAAAGATTTCAAAGGTAGTTGCTTCAGAGTGAGTGGAGGAATTGGACAATATAATATAGAACTCACTGGATTATGAGAAGGTTCTGAGAGATTGGTAAATGACTAATGTGACGCGGCTGTTCAAGAAGAAAGATATATGAAGCATGAAAGTACATAGCAGTTAGCCTAACAATGAAAATTGGGGTAATTCTAGAATCTATTATGAGGAAAGAAATAATTCATTTACAAAAGCTTACCTCAATGAAAGAGGGTCAACATGGCTTTGTGAAAGAGAAGTCATGTTTGAGAAATTTCCTAGAGTCCTTTAAGGTTATAACAAGCTGGATTGATAAAGTGAGATTCATGGGATGTAGTGCATTTGGATTTTCAGAAGGCATGGGATAAGATGGCTCATAAAAGATTATTGCAGAAATTATTATTATTGTTCACAATACTGGAAATAATGTAGTCCAGTACATGGATTGAGGACTGGTTAACCCATAAGGGATAGAAGGCTGGGATTAACAGTTTCTTTTAAAACCATTTAAGTGCATTGCCGCAAATATTAGTCCAACAGCATCATTTATTTACTAACTACGTTAATAAGGAGGATGGGGAAGGGGTGAAATTTGTTGATGATGCAAATATCAATGGGAAGCCATGTTGTGATGAAGATGTAAGTAGATTGAGTAAGTAGGCACTTGACAGTGGAGTTTGATGTAGGAACACGTGAGGTTATACAATTTGTTGTGAAGAATCAAAAGGGAGAATATTATTTAAAATAGAGAGAAACTCTAAATAAGTGTAGCACAGAGCGGTTTGGATGTTTTTGTGCATAAAACACAAAAATGGCATAAAAGTGCAGCAAGTATTAAGGCAAATGGAATTTTGGTCTTTATTACTAGTGGACTGGAGTTTAGAAGTCTTACGACACCTGTGTTGGTGAGGCTCTGCGTAGAATTCAGTGTACAGTACTGGTCCCTATACTTAAATTATGTATAGCCTTTGGAGGTAGTTCAAAAGAGATTCACTTGACTGATTCCCAGGATGATTGGGTTGGCGCATCAAGAACAGAATTGACTTTTTTCAATAGAACTTATAAGAATGAGGGGTGATTCTGTTGAGATGTACACATTTCTGATAAAAATAGAATGGTACAGATGCTGGAAATCTGGAATAAATATAGAATGCTGGAGAAAATCACACATCTGGCCAATATAATTGCACTAATTTAAGCTTAAGATGCTAGTTTTAGGCCCTTCTCCTTTTCAAGCTGGATGTATATTTCAATCAAATTTTGGTTACTCATGCCTTTACTCCAGGATTGTTAATTAATCCCATCATATTGCATGCAAAAAGTCTCATATAATTTGCTATCGGATTCATTTTAGAAGACATCATCTCCAAAGCAGTCTACAACTCCTTATCCAGGCTACCCATAATAATCAATATCTTCAGTTCACAGAATCAAAAATAAAGTGTTACAGTGCAGAAGGATGCCATTTGGCCTGTTGTGCCCACATCTACTTGTTAAATGAGGATCATTATCAAGTGCCAATCCTCTGTCTTGTACGTTATTTTTATCCAGGGTGGCACAATGGCTCACTGGTTAACACTATTGCCTCACAGTGCCAGGGACCTGGGTTCAATTCCCACCTCAGACAACTGTCTGTGCGGAGTTTGCACTTTCTCCCTGTGCCTGAGTGGGCTTCTTCCAGATGCTCCGGTTTCCTCCCACAATCCAAAGCTGTGCAGGTTAGGTGAGTTGGCCATGCTAAATTACCCGTAGTGTTCAGGGATGTGTAGGCTGTGTGCATTAACCTAGGGTAAATGTAGAGTAGGAGAGGAATCGGGTGGGTTACTCTTTGGAGGGCTGGTGTGTACTTATTGAGCTGAAGGGCCTGTTTTCACACTATAGGGGAATCTATAAATCATCCGATGTGCTCTCAAATCCCTCACTCAAACCTGCCTCCACTGTACTTCTAGGTACTGCATTTCATACCATAACTACTTGCAAATGTAAAGGTTTTTTGTCATATTACCCCTGCTTCTATACCCTCTTCTCCTCATTCCTTTTTCTTTCAGCAATACATGGATTGAAATCAACCATGTTTATTCCCATCTCTTTATGCATCCAATGTTTCTTCTTATATGGTCTCCGATATTATTGTTACCATTAGTGGGCCTGTAGACTACTCTCTAACATTTTCCCCTTTCTCTAACATTCCTCATTTCTACCCAAACCCAGTCAACATTGTGATCTCCTGAACCAAAGTTATCTCTATCTGCTGCACCATGATAAATAATGCTGCCCCTTGACCTGTAGTTAGCTTGCTATTCTTAAGATTCATACTGTTAAACAGCATGGAAACAAACCCTTCTGTCCAATTTGTCCATGCCAACCAGATATCCTAAATTAATCCAGTCCCATTTCCCAGCACTTGGTCCATATCTCTCTCAACCCTTCCTATTCATATATACATCTCAATGTCTTTTAAATGTTGTAATTATACCAGCCTCCACCACGTCCTCTGGCAGATCATTCCATACAAGCACCACCCTCTATGAAAAGGTTGCCCCTTACAACCCTTTTAAATCTTTCCCCTCTCACCTTAAACTTACGCCCTCTAGTTTTAGTCGCCCTTACCTTAACAAAAAGACCTTGGCTATTCACCCTATATATGTCTCTCATGATTTTATAAGGTCACCACTCAGCCAAATGCCATTTGACTTTAGGAAATATTTAAATTCCCTACTGGTAAATTATGTCCCATTGTCAGTGACCGATACTTCTGTGACTCTGCGTATCGAAAATGATGTTTGCAGCTTCTCAATTGTCATCCCGGAATTTACTGAACAAACTTTATGCACTTCCAACCACTCTGAATGAGTGTCCACAATGACCAAGATTATTGAACCCATGAAAGGACCAGCATATTCGACATGCAACCGAAACAATCACTGAAGGTGGCAGTACAAGAAGATAAGGTAGTAAAAAAGGTCTATGGCATGCTTGCCTTCATTGGAAGGGACATTGGGTATAAGGATAGGCAAATTATGTTGCCATTTTATAGAACTTTAGTTAGGCCTCATTTGGAATACTGCATACATATCTGGTCACCACACTATCAGAAGGATGTAGATACTTAGGAGAGGGTACAGTAAAGGCTTTACCGGGATTTTCATTAGTATCGGGGATTTTAACTGTGAAGAAAAATTGTATACATTGGGGGGGTTTGTATTCACTGGAGTGCAGGTTGTTGAGGGGGCAATTTGATGAAGTTTAAAAGACTGCATATGGCATGGAAAGTGAGGGCTTTTTCCAAGGGTGGAGGAGTTAATTAGTAGGAGACACAGGTTCAAGGTGTGAGGGGATGTTTAAAAGAGATGTGCAAGGCAGATTTTTCCAAACAAAGGGTGGTGAGTGCCTGGAACACACTGCCAGAGGAGGTGATGGAAGCAGATACAATAGCAGCATTCAAAGAAGCACCTGGACCAATACATGAATCAGAAGGGAATAGAGGGATACGGACCCTGTAAGTGAAGACAGTTTTAGTATGGAAGGGCTAAATGTGGCAATGCAGGCTTGGAGCGCTGAAGGACCTGTTCCTCTGCTGTATTGTTCTTTGGATTGTCATTTTAAAAAGCAATAGTGAAAGTGCAACAGAACAGGTTAATACGTTCTTGTAATTGTGAAGGGTGTAGTAAACACGTCTGGGGAACTCTGGATGTCAAGGAAATGTACTGGATGGGTAGGAAATACAAAAGTGAAGCTTATGGACCAAAAACAAATGGAAACCCTAGAGGAGTAGAGAAAATGCAGAAATTATTAAAAAATAAATTAGGAGAGCAAAGAAGGGGCTTGAATAAAATAATGGCGTAAAATAACTGATGATCTAAAGGCAGTTTAAAAAGTATCTTAGAGGCAAGGGGACAACCAGGGAAAATAGGCCAACCACTGTGTCTGAAACTGGAAGATATAGGTGAGGTTTAAATTAATACTTTTCATCTAAATTTACCACAATGCAGAACAATATATTGTAGAAACTTTCAAATTCTCTCTGGACACAGGAGGGGTGCCAAATGACTGGAAGACAATGAGTGTAACATCAGTGGTAGGGAAACTATTAGAAAAATTTTTGAGGAACAGAATTTCTGAGAGGTTTAATCTAGGATAGTCAGCATGCCTTGGAAGGGGGTGATCATGTCTAAAAATATGAGTGAATTTTTTGAGGAAATGACTAGGTGCATGGATGATCGTAATGTATTTGGTGTAATCTACACAGACGTCAGTGAGGCTTTTGGAAAGGTGTTGCAGGGGTGACTAGTCAAGAATGTGAGACCATGGCAGCCAGGGCAATTGGGAAACTGGATCCAAAACTGGCTTATTGGCAGGAAGCTGATGTGCAGGTTCAAGATGCTTTTTGTGACTTGAAGTCTCTTTCCAGAGGTTTTCCACAGAGTTTCATGCTTTGCAACTTGCTGTTTGTTGTATACAGCAATGTCTTAGATGCAAACATAGGGGGTTTATTAGTAAATCTGCAGATGACCTAAAAGTTGGTGGTATGTAAACAGCAAGGAATAAATCCTTAGACTACAGGAAGATACAGATAGACTGGTCTTACTGTCATAACAGTGCAAGCTGTCCAGAGAACCCTAGATTTCAAGGAATGGAGAAAATTACTTGAAGGAGAAAAGGGAAGCTTATAGTACATATCATGGACCAAAACACAATAGAAACCCTACAGGAGTACAGAAAGTGCACAGGATTTTTAAAAAAAGAAATGGGAGAGCAAAAAAAGGGCATGAAAAAATCACTGGTGGTTGATTCATGAAAGTGTGAGTAATGCATTTTGGGAGGACTAACAAGGCAAGGCAGGACATGATGAATGGTAGGACTTTGGATTGTACTGAGGATAACTGGGACTTGGTATACATGGATATAAATCCTTGAAGAGACATAAATAGGATAGCTAAGGTGGCCTATGGAATACTTGTCTTTATTAGCTGTGGCAAAGAATGTATGATCTGGGAAGTTATGATTGAGACGTATGAGACACTGGTTAAGCCACAGCTGGTACAGCCAGTCCCAATGATGTTCTCCATATTTTACAATACCACTGCCAATACTCAAAAACTGAACCATACTTACTCTACATGTCCGAGAGACACTCTTACATCTCAATAACTTTATGCACCCTATGAAAATTTGGATGTCACTCACATAATAAACCAGAGATTATAACTTTTGAGGCTCTACTTTTTAGCTTATTGTTATTCCTCACTCTCTTATTTTCTAACTCTGCCTATGTCATTGCTATCTGCACAGCAATCAGCAACCACTGGATCACTTAGTCCACTATAAGTTCCTTCCCAGCAGAGCAGATGTTTTGAACCCAATACCAGGCAGGCAACACAGCCTTCTGAACTCCAATCTTTCATGCAGAGAATGGTATCCATGCCCCTCAATAGACTATCCCTGACCATCACTGCATTTCTTCTTACTACTACCCCTTCAACTTGTAAGGTGTGCTGAACCAAGATGCCAGTTTCATCTGCTGCTTCTCCCAACAGCTTCCTTTCGTCCACAAAAATGAAACACCTCAAACTTGTTAGATAGTTGAAAGGGCTGAAACTTCAGACTATAGTATCTCCTGATCCCTTACCTGCCTTCCTTAAGGTCAAATCCTAATGTCCCTCAATAGGTGCAGTCAACCTATTGCTCTAAAAGTGTGTGACTGCCTTCTAGAACTAAGTGTCCTGGAAGCCTCAGTGGCATCACCATGTCTTCAACCTATCCTCCAATTCAATAATTTTGAGTTGAAGTTCCTGGAGGCTTAGGCATTTTCCACAGACATGTTTATCCTGGACTACTTTCAGGTTCAGAAATTCCCACAATCCACAACTGTGATACAATGCCCATCTCTTTATGTTTTGTACATTGGCTAGCTAAACGCAACTAATTAATTTAAATCTCACAATTTTTTTTTCTTAAACCAAAATTTATCTGTATCTGTTAAATGTTAATAGCACTTAATAACAGAAAGTTATACTAAGCATATACCACCCAACTAGCTGAATTATCCTTTAATGCCATTCTTATTATTCACTCAGATTTTCAACTGTTTGCACTGGTTCTTGGCAGATGAAGTGACATACTCCCATATTGTGTGGGAAGATATATAAAAGTAAATGTTCTTCACCCAATTCACCAAACTCCCAAACCTGGCATTCTTTGCCAGCTGTACGCAATGACGACAAAAGGCCATACATTTTTTATGGATTGCCACTTAGATGAAGCAACTCTGCTCTGCTATTGCTCAAGAACTTGTTTTACACTGAACTATCTTCACAACAGCTGTTCTGAATAGTGCATTTCCTTGTTAAGCTTGAGAACAGCTTGAGAATTTAGATTTGACTTAAACAACTAATCTTATTTAAATGCTAAATGTTAGAAATAACTACCCTAGATTTTAAAGAGAGATGTAAAACTCCCAAAGTCCCAAGCCTTCCATTCCGCACCAACTGAACTCAACACATAATATATTTTGCCCAGTAGCAGAATCACATTAGTACTGGACACAGTTCTGGGTTGTGGGAGCATGGGTATGGTTAGAATGCTGTCAACTACAGACAGGAAAAGGAGTATATTGTTTGACTCAGTCCTTGAGTATTACTGCCTCTTCACCAGAAAGCAACAGGTGCTGCAACTCGGATCACAGTTCTCATTTGTGTTGAATATCTTTTTGTCTTGATGGCAGCATTGGGTTAATGAAGAATGCCATTCATGTGTTTATAATAAAGTAACAGAGTGTGACATCTAGCTTTTTTTGTTGCTCATTTTTGAGACACCTTACCCTTCCACAGCCACTGGGTTCCTTTCAGAGCTAAATATGGCAGCCATTGGCTCTTTCATGATAAATAGCAAGTGCTGATCTGATCAGGGTAGCCATGATCATAAAGGATATGTTTTGACTTCATCAAACTTAAATGATGTTTAGATGGCTCCAGCTCTGTTCAGAAAGTTTCCAAAAAGGTTGATTTTGTAGCATGCTAAAGTGTAAGAATCCCAACATGTATGCTGACCAGTGAACACAACTTTACCATCTAGCCATAACATATAGGAGCAGAAATAGACCACTCAGCCCATCCAGTCCTAACTGCCAATCAGATCATTATGATCTGATAATTTTCAATCCCATTTTATTGTCTTTTCCTCACATCACTTGATTTGCATACTGGTTAAAAATCTGTTTATTTCAGTCTTAAATATATTTAATTACCCAACTACAGCCCTCTGTGGTAAAAAAAAATGTTACAGACTCACTACCCTCTGAGAATAGAGGTTGCTCCTCACCTCTATCTTAAATATGTAGCCCCTTATTCTGAGACTCTCCCACGTCAAACAATCTTTCCATGTCTACACTGTCAATTTTTGTGTGTTTCAACAAGGCTGCCTCTCAATTTTCTATATTTTGATGAAAACAGTCCATCCATAACCTGGTATCACCAGTTAAACCTGTGGGACTGCCTCCAGTGCCAGTACACGTTTCCTCTTGAATGGGGCACAAACCTTCAGAGCATTCCAGCCATGGTTTGACTAGTATCTGGTGTAGTTTTAGTAAAATCTCCCTACTTTAATATTCTATTCCCTTTGAAATAAAGGCCAATATTCTATCTGCCTTCCCTACTACCCTTTAAATTTAGATGCAAGTTTTTTTAAAAGGAAACTTCTTTGTTAGCTCCATTTCAAATAGTAAATTTGAGTGCAGAATGACCTTTAAGATATATAAAAATTGTTTTTAATGTGGCTGCAGGTTCAAATATTGCAAATGTATAAACAGACTATTGGATATGTGTCAAGAGTCAGAGGTTAATGGTCACTGCATCAAGATGCAGTTCATATGGTTACCAAAAGCTGGATGTTAGCAAAAGCTGGAACATAAACATAAACATGCTGAGACCATTCTGGGTCTAGTAGTGACTCTATGGCAAAACCATCTATTTGGAGTATTTTTAAAACTAAACTCAACTATGGAGTTGCCAATCTCATGAGTTCATTGTAAACAGGTTCAGACACTGGTGATACAAGTGACACAGTAGCCCAATGGTTAGTACTGCTGCCTCAGTACCAGGAACCCACATTTGATTCTGCCCTTATTGATTGTATGGAATTTGCATGTTCTCCCACGTCTGCAAAAAGACATCCTGCTTCCACTGGGTGCTCCAGTTTCCTCTCATAGCCCAAAGATACAGTTAGGTGGATTGGCTGTGGCAAATGTAGGATAATGGGTATAAGATGGGGGGCTAGGTCTGAGTGGAATGCTCTTTGGAAGGTCAGTTCAGATTCAATGGGCCAAGTGATTTGTTGATGCACTGTGGGGATTCTATGACATATTTAGATTGTTATGAAAGAGTTTTTCAGTGCAAATGCCAACAGCATTGTTGAATGGTCAGTTGGTAAATGGGCTAGCACGTTATAGGTGATTATTGCTCTTGATATGAAGCATTTTTTGCAAATGCGAAGGAGTCTTGCAGTGAACGAGGTAAATTCACTCAAAATTGATTGCAGCAGTTTGCTCAAGTGTTTTGCAAATTTGTGTCGTCCAGAAACAATAAGAGATAATATGATACAATAATACACTTTTTTTTGCCTTGGACAGTCAATACATGTGGAGCTGGGGGGGGTGGGGTTGGGGAATGTCAGCCATACCATATATAATACAAAGGTCGCCACCCCTACAAAAATTCAACAACCACCTCTGCATTTTGCCCTCTGTGAAGTTGTGAAGTCATGTGTCATAGCAGGTCCTATTGATAAGAACCTTAATTTGTCATTCAGCATGACATGGATTTTGTTAAGTCTGACGACTGTTGTCACTTTGTCTGGTTTACACTTGCCAGAGTTGGCTTGAGTTTATGATGTTACCAGACAGTGACATTGCTTATGGAAGTATGCCAAGTTGTTATGTGCTCCACAGTATGCCAGATTTACAGGTATACTTTCAGGGTCTCAGGATCTTTTTTGATGGTAGTTTATGGTGAGATAATCGTAATTCTTGAATTTGAATTCAACCAATATCTCTTCCAGTTTAATATAGGATGACAGCACACTACAATTGATAGGGAATAAAATGCTCAAAGAAAGATGGAATCACCATGACCTTCCACCACCTTGTATACTTCTGAAATAATACAACTGTGATATTTAAATCCACAAGTGCATCAAAATAAAAACTTCACACAATTTAATAAACACCATTCTGCACTCAAATATACCTCTGTAATGGAGCAAGCAAATAAATTCCTTTTCCTCAACTCGTTAACTGAGAAATAGGTTCTCCACTACTATCTACCACAAATTTGCATTCACTGGTCAATATATACGTTGGAATTAGGCAGTTCCATGTGCAATCAGATCAACCATATTGGCAGTTTCATGAATGCAGCCCTGGACTTCTGCTTACCATGTAAGCTTGTTGCCAAGATAGACTGTGTTTCAAAGGTATCATGTGTGATAATGGCTACTCTCTTTAAATCATCACACTCTATATTGTGCAAAATCACAAGAGGGCCTATTACTGTAATGCTAATCCCTGAAAAATGCCAAGTCTACCTTTAATTACTCTGGAAGGGGGAGGTGTCTTAAAACATGAACAACAGACAAAGCTAGCTGTCACACATTGCTAGTTTGCAGTGAACACACATGGTATTCTCTACAGAGAACTGCCATCAAGCTAAAAAGACATTCCGCATGCCACACATTTGAGAAATGTGGTATACGAATTTCAGTTCAAGTGCAATACTAGGTACATAAGCCATGTGTTTCGACCGCTGGTAGACCATTTCAAACAGCATATCTCTTTAACTGTCCATAGAAGGAAATGTACCAACTGTGCTCAAGGAACCTGTCCTTACAAAGCTCTGAACATAATGTCTAGCACCAGACATGATTCTGCTATTGAACAATATACACCAAATTATCCAGGCTGGAGCATTAGGCTTGTAGTGCATATAAGTTGCATCTGGAGAGACTACATGTAATCACACACAGTGCCCTTAATTTATGTAGGCATAAGGAGTTTTTAACATAAATTGCAATTTCCCCATGGAGAACGATTATGGAAACTGTTACAAGCTGGCAGGGCAACAGTCTTGCTTCAACTGAGTTTTTAATCGAACTAGCTGTAAATTGGATGTCAGTATGGAGAACAACATGGTAGAGGTCATGTGACTACAAGCTAGGAAGCATATTATTTTATAGTATTTCCCAAGCACAGACCTCCAATCGCTGGTCAGGACATTCCTGTGTGGAACACAGCAATTAGGGTATGCCTGCCCTGAGTTATAAATCGGCGAGCTAAGACTGTAAGTTGACAGATCCCGCTGCATCTCCATGGTAACATGCTCCAAACAATGAGGACTTGCTTCTCATGTTGAATAGATTGACATTCCCTTTCAAAACCTGATTTCTTGCATATCAGTCCTGATGAGTACGAGAAGAAAAGCTTTGACTCATGTCTCTTTGTTTGTAATGATTCAGTTCGGCACTAGAAAGCAACTATTTCTCTATGTCGCTGTTGATATGAGGCAGATCCCTTTTGTGATTGTAAACTATGTATCTGAAATGATAAATATCATTTATGGAAGTAAAGGCACAATGATGTTGGTATCAGCTGGCTGTTCATTTTCCAAGGTTTGCAGGATGTTTCCAAATTGTTAGACTTTCTCCCTTCACTCATACACCAAATCTCAAATGGATTAGAGCCAGAGAGTGAAAATCAACTTGTCATGTTGATTATGAACCTGCACTCACAATAAACCTCCATTTTAACCATCCTTATTACCTCCAATACACTGATTTATAATACTAGGCAGGATGAAGATAAAATTGATGTAATAAAGCAATTACCACAATATATTGCCACTTGAAGGCTATGAAATAACCCCTTACCTATAATGCATTTGCTGCTATGCTAACAAATCTGCACAAGGAACTCTATATAAAATGTAATCCGCACGGTGGATGTCTGCTACTGTTCTTACTCATGAAGTGACACAAACCTTTGAAATTTGGCCGTATTCTTGGATCATAGGAGACCAGTAATCTGTTGAGGATGTTGCTGGTGGAATTTGCAGGTACTCGTGCAAGGTCTTCAGCAGACTGCTCACTATAACAAAACAAAACATTGTGAATGTTCAATTTGCTTGGAACACCATAAGAAATGCATACAAGAGCAAAGTGTTTGGTTCCCTCAATCCAACATTCCTCATGCATATTTTTCTGCATTTTCCCCATAATCCTTGATTCCCCTTCTGATCAAGAATCTTAAATATACACAAAGATTCTACCACCACAGCTCTTTGTGACAAAGCAGTTCCAAAGACCCAAAACTCTCAGAGAAGAAATTCCTCATCTCAGTCTTAAAGTGTCACCCCTTTATTCTGAGACTGTTCCCTCTGGTCCTAGACTCTCCATTCCTCTCAGCATTTACCTGGTCAAGCCCCTTCAGAATCTTCTAACTTTCAGTGAGATCACCTCTCATTCTTATGAATTGCAGTGAGTAGAGTCCCAACCCGTTTAGCCTTTGCTCACAAGACAATCCCTCCCGACCAGGGATCATCCCAGTAAACCTTCTCTGAACTGCCTCCAATAAAATGATGCCTTTCCTTAAATATGGGGACCAAAACTGCTCATAGTACTGCAGATGAGGACTCACCAACACCTTGTATAGTTGCAGTAAGACTTCTCATCTCTTACACTCAAATCCATTTGAAATAAAAGCCAACATTCCATTAGCCTTCCTGATTACCTGCTGCACTGTTTTCTAGCTTCCTGTGTTTTGTGCACAAGTACCTCAAGTCCCTTTATGTTGTTCCTTTCTGCAGTTTTCTCCATTACTCTAATCCTTTGTTCTCCCTTCCAAAATGACCAACATCGCATTTTTGCCCACTTACCTTATCAATATCTCTCTATAAACTGCACCACTCTCACAACCTGTATTTCCACCTATGTTTGTGTCATATGCAAATTTGGCAATCATATAATCACTTCCTTCTACCAAGTCATCAATCTATATTGGAAATATTTGCAGTCCCAGCTCCAATCCCTGCAGAACCCCAACCTGGTTACGGGCTGTGAACTTAAGGAAGAATCCCTAACCCTGATTTATTATTTCAATTCTCTATGCATACCAATATGTGACGTCCAAAACTGTGGGTTCTTATTTTATTTTCCATCCTTGAACCTCACTCCTCCAACCACAGTTCTCCCCTTTCACCCCACTAATCTCCGGATACAGCGCATTATCCTCCGCCACCACCTACAATCAGACTCCATTACCCGGGATACATTTCCCTCGCCATCCTTAGCTGTGTTCTGCAGAGACCACGCCCTCCATGACTCTGTCAATCGGTCCATACCCTGCAGCAACCCACCCTGCACACCCGATACCTTCCCTTGCTGTCGCAAGAGGTATAAAGCCTGCATCCACACCTTCCCCCTCACCACTGTCCAAGGCCCCAAAGGATTCTTTCACATCCAGGAGAGATATTTGTGCACATCCAAACACCTCATCTACTTTGTCCATTGCTTTTGATGTGGTCTCCTCTACATTGGTCAGACAGGATGCCAATTCATGTAACAATTCAGGGAACATCTTTGGGACACATGCACCAACCAACCGCACTGTCCCGTGGCCAACCACCAACTCCCCCCCAATCTCCCAAGTCCTGTGCCGTCTCCACCGCTAAATCCAAGCCACCGACACCTTGAATTTCCACCTTGGGACCCTCCAACCACACGGCATCAACGTTGATCTCACCAGTTTCCTTACCTCCCCTCTCCCCACCTCATCCAAGATCCAACCCTCCAACTTAGCATTGCCCTCTTGAACTGTGCTATCTGTCCATCTTCCTTCCCACCTAACCACTCCAGCCTCCCCTCCGACCTATCACCATCACCCCACTTTCATCGTCCTATCACCTTCCCAACCCTCTTTCCCTCCCATCCCCACCCTCCTACGTATCTCTTAGCCCCTCTCCCCTCCACATTCCTGATGAAGGACTTATGCCCGAAACATCTACTCTCCTGCTCCTCAGATGCTGCCTGATCTGCTGTGCTTTTCCAACACCACACTTTTTGGTTCTTAAAACTAAACATTTTTGAGCTATATTATTGAATACCTTCTAGAAGTTCAAGTACAACACATCTGCTGGTTCCCATCTACCTACTTTGATTGAAACTGCCTCAAAAAACTCTAATAAATTAGTCAGGCACAGTTTCTCTTTCATGAAGCCATGTTAACTCTACTTAATCAGATTAAGATTTTTCAAATGTTTTGCTATTACTTCCTTAACAATTGATTCAAAATCTTTCCTACAATAGATAGTTGGCTAATCAGCCTATAGTTACCCATTTCTTACCTCCCTCCCTTTTTGAACAGTAGCGTCATAATGGCAGTTTTCCAGTCCTTCCCTACTTCTCCAGAATACGATGATTTTTGGAAACTTACAACCAATGCATCCACTATCTCTGTAACTGCCTCTTTGTGTATCCCAGATGTAAGCCAGTAGGCTAAGAGATTCATCTGCCTTTTGCCACATTAATTTGTCCAGTAATTTTTTGTTAGTGGTGGTGACCGTACTTAATTCCTCCCCCATATTCTTTAGTAATAATTGAATGTTCGAAGTATCTTCCACGCATAAACACTGATGCAACCGGTTTAATTCCTTTGTCATTTCCTTGTTTTGCAAACTACCTCCCCAAATTCACTTTGACCTCTCTTTCTTTTTAATGAAGCTCTTATTGTCAGTTCTTAAATCCCTCACTAGTTTTCCCTCGGAGTTTATTTTCTCTCGCTTTCATTATCTTTATCGTCCTCCTTTGCTGGATTCTGAATTTGTCCTAGCCTTTTGGGCTGTCACTGACCCTTGCCTTCTTCAATGCTTTTTCTTTCAATTTATTACTCTGCTTAACTTCCTTGGTTAGCCATGGTTGGTTCGTCCCTCTCTGAGAATGTTTCCTCTGTACTGAGATGTAATTTTGCTGAGAGTTATGAATTACTTCCTTAAAAATGTCTAATATTGCTTTCTTACACTCATTTTTGCTAATCTATCTGCCAGTTCACTTTAGCTAACTCTAACTTCATTTCTTTGTAATTGCTTCCACTTTAGTTAAACAGAGCTGTTTCCAACCCAAGATACTCATTCTCAAACTGAGTATTAAATTCTATTATGTTACCATCATTACTTCCTGGGTGGGATATTTTACTTGGAAGTCAATTATTAAACCGATATTATTACCAAATCCAATATAGCCTGCTCCCTGATTGGCTCCATGACATGTTGCGCTAGGAAACTACCCCAAGCGCACACTGTAAATTCATTGTTGTAGCTACTCATTCCAATTTGGTTAACCCAATCAACATGAAGATTAAAGTCACCCATAATTATTGCACTATTCTTTTTACATGCTCCTATTATTTGTTGATTTATAGCCTTTGCCACAGAGTGACTACTGTTTGGGGATCTGTACACCATTCTTGCCAAGTCTTGATTCCCTGGCTGTTTTTTGTATTTTCACCCAAATGGACTGTACATCATCAGAGTCTAGATCATACTCACAATTGTCCTCATTTCATCTCTTATTAATAGTGCTTTTCCATCTTTTCCATCCCTCTCGTCTCTCTGAAATATCAAGAATCCCTGAATGTTGAGTTCTCAGTTTTAATCTCTTTGTAACCATGTTTCTGCAGTGGCTGTGAGATTATATTCATTTACCTTGATAGGTTAGTTCATCTACTTTATACCAAATGCTTCAGTCTGTTGTACTCTTGAATTTCCCTACACTCTTATGGTTCCTTGATACAACATGACATTCACACATTCATAGTAGTACTAGCTGACAACAATCAACCCCATCACTAACTTGCAAAGCTACCTTTTTTTAATCTTTAGATTTATAATTTTCCACACAACTGGGCAAAAAAGTCCCATTCATATAAACAGCCACACAAAAAGACATGATAAGACACAGATATTACAGATAGGGTTGGGAAAATAAGTCAGGGAAGCACAGTTCAACACCAATTTGGACTACATGCATCATTGAGATATTTTGTTTCTGTTCCCTTTCAACTCTTTGAGGACAGGAGGTTGAAGACTCACTGATTCTCAACCCTTAATTCACCATTGAAGATTCACTTTTTCAGAATCTCTCAAGGGGATATCCTTTCTCCTAGGATGAAGTGAATGTACAGAGACAGAGAATGGTTAGCTGCTTCGAATGTCCTTTAACTTCTTATAGAAGGGAGAGTAAGAGAGATGTGTCATCTTTCACAGATTGATGGTTTCTGCCAAGCTGTACAAAGCTGTCGTCCCTCAATCAGGAAGTAATGAAGTTGTTATGACTGCAGAGTACTCCGAAACAAACAACAACACACGTACACAATATCCTGGTTAGAAAAACTCAATTAAAATTGTTTGACTGAACAAAACGGATAATGGACACATGCTCACAGAGCGAAGGTGTCTATTGCCCCACGACTTGAAGAAGGCCACCTTGCAAATAAATCACGAGATTCATTCATTCTTTTTTTAAAATTCAAAACTTCTTCCACAGTTCCTTGCTTTAAAACAGTATTGTTTACCAGAAAATAAATACTGTCTTTATAAAATTAAGAAGTCAATGCGAGTAACAGTAATGTGGGAAACAAAGGTCAATGAAGGGCAGAAAGGGACAAGAATAAACCTAAGAAATGGGCAAGGCTGAATGCTACAAAGATATCAAAAAGGATAAATTAATGGCCATGTGTCTGAATACACTAATCATTCATAAAGTAAACAAATTGTTCGTAACCAGTTAAGTAAATATGATTTGATGGTTATTACAAAGACCTGGAATGCATGATGATGAGAACTGAATCCCAAATATTAGGGAGGTACATGACATTCAGGAAGAATAGAAAATTTAGTGAAGGGGTAGCACTGTTGATCATTGGTACACTAGCTAGAAATAACCTCAGTTCACGAGATTAGGAGCATAAAGTATATAAGAAGAAAATTTGAGTTTATTTTACAAAGGGACAACAGTGATCATGGCGGGGGGGGGGGAGGTTTAATCTACATACCTTGAAAAATCAGATCAGCAATGGTAACTTGGATGAGCTGTTTATAGAATGCTTTTGTGATTATTTCCTAGAGCAGCATGTTTTGGAACTTACCAGAGAGCAGGTTATACTGGGTTTGGTATTATGTAATTTAACTAGTTTAACTAATGACTTCAGAGAAAAAGGCACCAGAATATAGTGGCAACCACCATACAATTGGGCTTTACATCCTATTTGAAAAGGAGAAGAGTGAGTCCAGGACAAGAACTTTGAATTTAAATAAGAGCAAATGTGTTGCCCTTATATACATCCTGAATGAAACTCTGATCAACTCAATCATTATATATCGTGAAAGCTCATGGAAAGGCCTACATTCCACCACTTGTGGTCCTGAACAGTGACCAGTCTACCTCTGATTACCCTGGAAGGGGAAGGCTTCGCAAAACTGTAAAGTACTGGTCAAACTAGTTTTCTCACGCTGCTGCTTTGCTGTAAATCAATGAGTTGTTTTGTCCAAGCACAGTTTGCTGTCAACAAGCCAAAAAAAACTGCTATGTCTACTGCACAAATGTATAATCTGACATCCAAGTGTCAGTGCCATTGTGATGTAGACCATATGTGCCATTGACTGGCAGACTATAAGACCATAATACAGAGATGCAGAATTAGGCCATTTGGCCCTTCGAGTCTACTTCACCACTCGATCATGTCTGAACATTTCTCAGTCAGATTCTCCGGCCTTCTCCTTGTAACTGCTGATCTCTTTACAAGACCCGCAGTCTTAAACATGCTCAATGACTTGGCTTTCTCAGCCTTCTGTGGCAATTAGCTCCACACATTCACCATCCTCTGCTGGAAGAAATTCCTCCTCATCTCAATTTGAAAGAATAATCGCTATACACTCTCAGGTTGTGCCCCAGTTCTAGTTTCTCCTACTTTGGGAAATATCTTCTCCATATCCATTCTATCCACACCTCTTAGAACTTTAAGTTTCAGTGAGATCTCCCCACATCCTTCTAAAGTTTATCAAGTACTAACCCAGAGTCCTCAACCACTCTTCCTATGACAAACCCTGCAAAACCAGGATTGTTCTTGGAAACCACCTCTGGACATCCTCCAAAGGAGATATAGCCTTCCTTTGATATGGAATCCAAAACTGCGCACAATTTTCTAAGTACAGTCTAACTCGAGCCTTATACTGCCTCAGCAGTACATCCCTGCTGTTCTATTCTAACCCTCTGAATGAATGCAAACATTGCATTTGCCTTCCTAACTTCCAAATGAACTGAACCTGCATGTTAATCTTATGAGAACTCTGAACAATGACTCCTAAAGTCCCTTCGTGTTTCAGGATTCTGAACCCTTGCCCGATTTTAAATAATAGTCTTAAGTCTCAATTCTTTCTCCCAAGGTGCATAACTACACATTTTCCCACATTCCCCAAAGCGGGATTCCAGCAGGAGTGCAGGAGCAGGTAGCCCAGGGTAGCAATGGGGGTGAAGTCAAGTTCGAAGTAGGGAAGGTCACGCCCATCATGGCCAGGTGCTGATGGACTGTGGTGTTGAACTATTAATGGTGTTTCTTTGTTCTTTCTTTTAATATGAAATACAGTATTGTTTAACTACCACTTAAGATGGCACCGTAAGTGACTACTTGTAAACTTTTCTCTATACTCATGCTCATGTGAGTACAAGTGACAATAAACCTAATTCAATTCAATATGCCACTTCCTTCCCCACTCTCCTCACTTATTCATGTCCTTCTGCAACCTCCTGTCTCATCAACACTACCATTCCCCCCACTCCCCAACCTATCCTTGTGTCATCTGTGTATAACATGAATCGGTGTGGTTCCAACACTGATCCCTGAGGGACCTCACTAGTCACCAGCTGCCATTCTGAAAGAGATACTTAATAGCCACTCTCTGCCTTCTGCCAGTCAGCCAATCCTCTATCCGTGCCAGTACATTGCCACTAACACCATGGACTCTTACCTTACTTAGCAGCCTCTTGTATGAGACCTGACCAGAGGCCTTTTAGATTTCTAAATAGATTATGTTCAATGGCTCTCCTTTGTCAAATTTTCTAATTACCTCCTCAAAAAATTCTAATAAATCATCAGGCATGACCTCCCCTTGCCAAAGCAATCCTGACTCAGCCATATTTACCATGCATGTCCAAGTATTTGGCAATTTCATCCTTAATGGCGGACTCTAAAATCTTACAAACGACCATGATCAGGCTCACCAGCCTATAATTTCCCATCTTCTGCGTCCTGCTCTACTTATGTTACATTAGCCATTTTCACTCCAAGAGACCCACCCTGATTCCAGTGTTACCTGAAAGTTCACAACCATGCTTCAAATATCTCCCTAGCCTACACATCTCTGGTCACAGTAGGCAATTTAGCATGGTCAATCTGCCAAATGTGCACAGCTTTGGACTGCGAGGGGAAACTGGTCTATTCAGAGCAACTCACGCAGACACAGGGAAAATCTGCAAAGTCCACACTGTCATCTGAGGGTGGAATCAAACTCGGGTCCCTGGGTGCTGTGAGGCACCATGCTGCCCATATCTAATGGATTCAACTGATCACTTCCATCAAACAAACTTCATTGTGGGTATTAGGCAACACCTCAGGGGCATGATCCACAGTTGCTAGCCACACTCATCCTTCATCTAAGGATATTTGCATCCAGCACCTGCCAACCCACCATGACCATTCTTCCACCTCTCTGAATCACTGGCAGCACATTCACGTGGCACAGACTTGAACTGCAAACCATGCTGATTACTAAATGTTAAGAAGGCTGCAGCAGGGACACTTTGAATGCAGGGACAGGAAACCAGCTCAAAATTGGATCAGGCTGCAGCTCAGGGCTACTTTCTTGCTCTCTTAGCCCTCACTTATTTTGACTCGACCTACATTACCATACTATGTCTGTTAGTATATTGATCTTCAGTAAGAGCCAAAGGCTGTTTGAATGGGCTGTTTAATGCAAATATGCTTACTTTCATGCTTCTCGGTTTAAAAAGGTCCTGAGTAAGTGGTAAATCAGGGGCTGAGTGGGGTGGGAGAGTATATTGGTGAATGGCACACCAAGCTGGCAATCTAACACTTACAGCATCTGACAGTTATCTGTGTGGCAAACACAGTGCACGCTCATTCAACTGAATGGCTATGGGGCACAGTCTTCAGACTAGTCAAAGGTAGGAGGCATGTTGGTAATGGGCGCCATGAATAAGGGGCACATCCCAAAGGCTGCCATCTGTTTTGGATGCCCAGAGTCAGGAGATACATCCTCGAGTCCTGTATGTAAAGTGTTAAGGGGTCAGTCCTGTAGGAACAACACAAGCAACCAGGAGAATCGTACACAATTATTTGGAGAACTGCACATACAACAGTCTTTTTGGTCATGTCTGTTCCATTCACTGAATTTGGTCAGAGGGCTGAGGTAAATGTATGTAATCATGCAAAGAAATTTTAAACATTCAATGAACTAGGACAATATAGCACAGTTTAATCGAACATGGTGATTTTCCTTTTGTTTTGAACAAGAACAAAATATCTACATGCCAAAAACAATGTTAACAATATCATAGAATCATTATGGCACAGAGGAAGCCATTCAGCCTGTCATACTTGCACTGGCTGTCCTATCCATGCCAAACTCCTGCCTTTTCTCCCCATTCCTGCACACCATTTATATCCAAATGATCATTCAATGCCCTCATGAATGCCTCAGTCGATTCCACCACATTTCCAGGCGATGCATTCTATATCCTTACTACTCACTACGTGAAAAAGTTGTTGTCCTTCACATCACTCTTGCTTTCTTCTTTGAACATCACTTTAAACCCACACCCTCTTCTTTGTGTTTCCTTGTAGGTATAGGAACAGCTCCGCCCTATCGACTCGACCCAGCCCACTCATGGTTTTCAAAAACCTCTATCAAATTGTCTCCCAGCATTTTTCTACCCAAGGAGAACAAAACCAACTTCTTCAATCTATCCAAAGTGAAGATGCTTCATCCTTGGAGCCATTCTTTAGAGTTATTTCTGCACTCTCCATAATGCCTTCACATCTGTCCTACTATGTTGTGCCCACACTGTTCACATTACTCCAGATGAGGTTTAACAAGAGTTTGGACAAGGTCAACATCACCTCCTGGCTTTTGAACTCTATGACCATATTAGTAAAGCCAAGAACACTGTATAATTTATTCACTTTTCTTTACACCGGTCTTGCCACCTTCAATGATCTGTGTACAAATGTTCTCAAGTCCCCCTGCCCCTGCACCCCCTATTTAACATTGTTTTTCAATGTTTTTTCCCACAAAAATACACCACCTTACACTCCGCTGAAAAGAAATTCATCTGTCACCTGTTTGTCCACTCCATCAACTTGTCAGTGCCCTTGTGGTGTTCCACACCATCCTCCTCAGCGTTTACAATTCTTCCAAGGTTAGTATCATCTGCAAACTTTAAACCTGTCCCCTGCACATCAAGATCCAGACCATTAACATAAGTCAAATTTCCTGAATTACAATGCTTGTGTGTGCACTTCCTGTCATACTTTTCCCACCAATTTGTTGCTGTGTTAATGTCATCACCTTGGTCCCTATTTTCAACCTTCTATCACCTGTACAAAGTAAGGACTGACTTCTTTTTCACTAAGAGCATTCATGATCAAATCATCAGTGACATGATGACAGGAAATTCACACTGCTCTCCTCTCACTCAGCACCATACTTACCTCAAGATGTTCCAAAATGGGTAGCTTTCACCTGATGACGTCCACAGCATCGCAACATAGTTTTAACTCAAGAAATCAAGGGGTCTGCAGGATACCAAATCTAACCCTTGGTGGGAATGAACAGAGACCAGGAAAGAGAAGTGTAACTTCCTTCCCCGATAATTCTCTGTACCACGAAAAACAGCATCTTTTCTCAATGCTTATTTACAACACTTCTAGTAGTCCCTTGAAGCGAGGATACCTACAATAGGATTTAGCCCATGGTGACAACCTGCAGGTGGAGCCTTTTAACATGGGAAGGCTATAGATCTGTAGCTACCACGTTATTCTGAATGTCTACGATGTGTTCTTGCTGTTAGCACCTGCCATAGGCATACTGCAAGGATTTGGAGGTTTATAATCAACTTAATAAAAGCAAAATATTGCCCATGTAAAAATCTAAACTCAGAAACTAAGGAAGAAAGGTCTGGTAGCACCTGTGGCACCAAAAGCAGTGCTGATATTTCAAGTCCAAAATGACACTTGATCAAAACTGATATTAATTTGTAGGGTCACCTCATGAATGTATCTTCCAGGGCCAGCAAGTCCTGGAATAGGCCTTGAACCTGAATTTTCTCAGTCAGATGCAGAGTTTCAACTCATGGCATCACAAGACCTCCTGTCTACAATGCTCTATTCATGCAAGCGGCCATCCCTCAGGTCATTAAATACAAGGGGCTCCCACTCAACTTTCCATTGCCACCACAAGGGGACAGTGCTACACTATCTAAATTAAGCCTCAGACTTAAATGTCCAAAACTGCATGCTCAACTCTCCAAGTGGGTATTGCTCCTGTCATATCTGTCACAAATATTCAGAGTTTAAATTAACGTTGATTTATTTGCCAGTATTGCTGCAGGTGTCTTTTCTCTAAACATCTGATTTTCCAGACATTTCATATCCAACAAATTCTTATTTTGTCTATAGTTTCTACTTCCATATGAATTGGGTTTTCTATTTATAAAATAAAATGAACGACCACCCAGCAACATTAAATTTGTGATAAGCTCTGTATCACACATTATAACCCAAACATGCATGCACCCAGCAAAGAAATAGCAATTCTGAAATGTATTTAATTACAACAGAGGAATTCATTAAGCAAACTGGAGGCAAAACTTCTACTATGACAGAAGGTGGGGATGATTTTCAGGGTCAATGTAAATCCTAAGTCTGGCATTCTCGACGTGAATGAATGTATGTATTGTTGTACCATTTTATTCCTACTGTAAAGCTTGTTCCAGCAAAGCTTTTGGCTTGCCAACAAGAAGATAGATGCTTCAGGATGAGGGCACGACCTCAGAAGCACTAATTCACAATGAGTGTGTTTTCTCCGAGAGGAATAACTATATCCCTCACCTCATAATACTGATAGGTTATAGAGAAAACTGGTTGCTGTAAATACTTAATGACACAAGGAAATTGCTAGATGTCTGTGTCTGACACAGGAGGGGATTAAGCTACCAGAGATCAACACGTGTACAAGTGTTACTACTAGGGCAAGAATTGTTAGCATGTTTGGAAGCAACCTACTGACGAAAGTATTTAGATTAAGCACTTTTAATTGAGCAAGTGCAGGAAATTCCCTGGGGCAAGTAGCTCTTGATTAACATATGCTCAAAGTCAATACAGTATAATTTTAACTCACGGCAAAACTCTGCTAACTCAGTGGAGGTCCCAATGTCCGCTGGGCTTTCAGGTAAGGTCTGTGACTAGGGTAGGAAACAGGATGTTGTCCATAAATTTGCCTTGAGGAGACTATTAAGAGCCAGTCAATGGAAAAAGCAGCTAATGCATTTCAGCAGGTGTGCCTTCAGTTTCACTGACTTAACGGGAGGCAAGCTGCTCTGAGTGAAGTACTCACAGTTCAGGCAGTGAGGAAAACTCAAAAGGTGCCTCCATTTTAAGGCAGAGCCTGGGGAAAGTAGGGGAAATCCCTTCAGTGTTGGGGCCAGCAAATATTCTTTGCCATTAGAGGCGCCTATCCCTGTATCATGGAGTCTCTGAACACTAGCTGGTTGCTGACAATCTTTGCATCCTGTTGCTTGGGAAAATGGCTCATGGCCACTCTTAAATGCTAACAACTTGGGAAAACAGCCCTTCATTAGGATATTAAACCTACTTTTCTCGATTTCAACACAACTCCTTAGCATTTTACTGCTTTCAGACCTACACCCTTCCTATTGCTGGAGGGTGGTGGTTGTAAACTCCTACCTTTGGTTTAGATTCAAAAGAGCATCTAGCTAATGAGATAATAAATTCACACAACTGTTAATGGTATATATGTTGTTCAAAAGATTGTGATGTTTCATGGAACAATCCTTAAATTAAGGATAAATGTCAAGGATTGTTAGACCTAGGACTCATTTGAAACATTAGACACAGTTTGGTTACTGCAAAGTCAGTATAAGATGGCCACACTTGGAAATGGGCTGGATTTTACCCCTGATGGGTATACTTTCAGCAAGGTGGGGTGACAGAATTAGTCAAGATATTTTGAGTGGTAAGCTCACTAGTTTACCACCTACTCCAGGGGGAAAAAAAGCTGCCCCCAATAACATGCTAAGTGGCAGCCTGCCCACCTGATGTACATAAACAAAGCTTAGGGACACATCAGTCAAACAAGTCTTGAAAATGCTGGGTGTACTGGGCCTCCATTTTGTGTTACACAAGGATAATTCAAACACATGTGTTATCAGCAAATAGTACTGGCTTTCCATTTGAAGTGGACTAGTGTTCATGAATAGGAGGCTGTTTCTGATGACCTCTATGAGAAGAAGCATTTTAAAAATGTTACTTATCCAAGGGATGATTTGGGCACAGTGCACAGAGCAAAATGTCATGCTCCCTACCTTCTATACAACCTACCCTCAAAAGCTCACTTCCACCCTCTCCAAAACATCCACTCCCTTCTGCATGGGCTTTAGGATCATTCCCCATCCTAAAACTGGGCTCTGGTACTATCAGTATAGAAGAACAGGCCAAGCAGCAGCTAATCTCTAGTATAAAGAATGCTGTAATAAAGAAATTATGGCAAAAAAGGTTACACTGAACAGGCAGATTTGAGGAAGAAACATAACAAACACACACAATAAAGGTAAGAAGCCATATGAAGAGAATCTACACAATAGGTTGGGTGGCATGGTGGCTCAGTAGTTAGCTGTGCTGATCTCAGCTTTGATTTTACCCTTGGGGGACTGTCTGTGGAGTTTGCACGTTTCTCCCCGTGTCTGCGTGGGTTTCCTCCAGGTGCTCCAGTTTCATTTCACAGTTCAAAGATGTGCAGGTTAGGGGGATTGGCCAGGCTAAATTGCCCACAGTGTTCAGGGATATACAGGATTGTTAGATTAGCCAGTGGAAATGGAGGCTTACACTGACTGGGTAGGCAGTAGATGGGTCTGCGTGGATGCTGTTCAGAGGGTTAGTGTGAATTGATGGGCCAAATGGTCTGCTTCCACACTCTATGGATTCTATGAATACAAAAATGACTTGAGAAAACCCCAGGCTTTAGTATCTGAAGATGAGCTCTTGTTAAAAATACGATAAAATAAGAGAGAAGAAACAAAAAGTAGACAGAGTAGATAAGTCCCAGGCTCTGAAGACCAATCCACTGCCATCTCCAGAAGAATGTAGATCATAAGTCACAGAAATATTTGGCATTTGTAACACAAAAAGGACTATTCAATAAGATTTCCATTTCGAAACACATCTGCACCTACACGATTCCAATGTGCCATGGATCAGATTTTGAGTGGATTGGAAGGAGTCCAGTGTTAAGTGAACATTAAATTTAGTCTCAGGGAGAAATGAAAACGAACATCACCACAATGCAGATGTTACTCTGCAATGACTTGAAGATTACGGCTGAAGAGTGAGAAAAGACAAATGTGAATCTTTTAAATCATCATTGATTATGTCATTGATGCAAACGGACAACACCAATCATCTTTAAAAGTCAAGGCCTTAACTGAGGCACTAACACTAAGAATGTACATTAACTATGATCATTTGAGGACTTGCTAAATTACTATAGCAGATTTGTCTCAAATCTTGCAACCATTCTCAAGCTATTGCACAATTTATTACACCAGAACAAAAATCTGAAATGGGAAGATTAATGTCAAAGAGCTTTAACACAAGCTAAAGAGGCTTTATGAAAATCAGACATTCTGGTCTAATTTGACCCAAATTTACTGCTGCAACTTGCATGCAATGCAATGGAGTGGGAGCAACCATTTCTCGCCCATTACCCAAAGATGAAGAGAAGCCAATACAAATAATACCAAGAAACTAAGCAGAAATGAACTACAAACATTTTATTAAACGGCACCTAAGGGACCATGAGTGCACTGGTTGATCAAATATTCCAGATAGCATCACAGAGATATATAGCACAAAAACAGATCCTCGGTCCAACTCGTCCATGCCGACTAGATATCCTAAATTAATCTACTCCCATTTGCCAGCATTAGGATCATATCCCTCAAAATCCTTCCTATTCATATATCCATCCAGATGCCTCTTAAATGTTGCAATTGTAGCAGCCTTCGCCATTCCTCTGGTAGCTCTTTCCATACACGCACCATGCTCTGTGTGAAAATGTTGCCCCTTCGATTCTTTTTAAATCTTTCCCCCTCACCTTAAACCTATGCCCTCTAGTTCTGGACTCCCCCATCCCAGGGAGAAGATCTTGTCTATTTACCCTATCCATACCCCTCATATCTTTATAAATCTCAATAAGGTCACCCCTCAGCCTCCTACTCACCAGGGAAAACAGCCCCAGCCTATTCAGCCTCTCCCTTTAGCTCAAATCCTCCAACCCTGGCAATATCCTTGTAAATCTTTTCTGAACCCTTTCAAGTTTTACAACATCCTTCCTATAGGAGCAAAACCTGAATGCATGCAGCATTCCAAAGTGGCCTAACCAATGTCCTGTACCGACGCAACATGATCTCCCAACTCCTATACTCAATGCACTCACCGATAATGTAAAGCAGACTAAACGCCTTCTTCACTATCTCGTCTAACTGTAACTTCACTTGCAAGGAACTATGAACCTGCACTCCAAGGTCTCTTTGTTCAGAATACTCCCCAGCATCTTACCATTAAGTGTATAAGTACAGCCCTGATTTGCCTTTCCAAAATGCAGCACCTCACATTTATCTAAATGAAACTCCATCTGCCACTCCTCAGCCCACTGGCCCACCTGAATCCCATTGTACTCTGAGACAATCTTATTTGCTGTCCACTAAACCTCCAATTTTGGTGTCATCTACAAACTTACTAACCAAGTCTCCTATGTTCACATCTAAATTATTATATAAATGACAAAAAGCAATGGACTCAGCACTAATTCTTGTGGTACACTACTGGTCACATGCCTCCAGTCTGAAGAGCAACCCTCCACCATTACCCTCTGTCTCCTACCTTCAAGCCAGTTCTGTATCCAAATGGCTCGTCCTCTCCCTGTATTGCACATGATCTAACCTTACTAACCAACATTAGTGTGGTGCTGGAAACACACAGCAGGACAGGCAGCATTTGAGGAGCAGGAAAATCGACATTTCAGGCAAAAGCTCTTTATTTTCCTACTCCTCGGATGCTGCCTGACCTGCTGTGCATTTCCAGCACCATACTAATCTTGACCGTAATCTGCAACATCTGCAGTACCAACCTCCGCCTAACCAGTTTACCATGAGGAACCTTGTCAAATGCCATATTGAAATCCATTCAGATCATGTCTACCACACTACCCTCAATCTTCTTTACTCCTTCAAAAAACTCAATCAAGTGAGTGAGTGAGACATGATTTTCCACGCACAAAACCATGCTGACTATCCCTATTCAGTCCTTGCCTTTCCAAGTACAAGTAAATCCTGTCCCTCTGGATCCCCTCCAACAATTTGCTCACCACTGATGTCAGGCTCACCAGTCTATTGTTCCCTGACTTTTCCTTACCACCTTTCTTAAATAGTGATATCATGTCAGCCAACCTCCAGTCTTCTAGCACCTCACCCATGGCTACCGATGATACAAATATCTCAGCAAGGGGCCCAGCAATCACTTCCTTACTTCCCACAGAGTTCCAGGGTACACCTGATCAGCCCAGGGAGTTATCCACCTTGATTGCATTTTAAGACATCTGCCACTACCTCCTTGTAGTCTGGACATTTTTCATGATGTCGCTATTCATCTAGTTCTCTAGCTTCCATATCCTTCTCCGCAGTAAACACTGATGCAAAATACTCATTTATTATCCCTTCCATCTCCTGCAATTCCATACATAGGCAGCCTTGCTTATCTTTAAGGGGCCCTATTCTCTCTTTAGCTTATTTTTAATCCTTAATGTATTTGTAGAAGGGCGGCATGGTGGCTCAGTGGTTACCACTGCTGCCTCACAGCATCTGGGACTCGGGCTTGAATCCAGCCTTGGATGACTGTCTGTGTGGAGTTTGCATATTCTCCCTGTGTCTGCGTGGGTTTTTTTGGGTGCTCCAGTTTCCTCCCACAATCCAAAAATGTACAGTTAGGTGAATTGGCCACGCTAAAATTGCCCATAGTGTTCAGGGATGTGTGGGTTAGGTGCATGAGTTAGAGGTAAATGTAGAGTTGTCGGGGAATGGCTCTGGGTGGGTTACTCTTTGGAGGATTGGTGTGCACTTGCAGGGCTGATGGCCTGTTTCCACATTGTAGGGATTCTATGAGAATGCCTTTGGATTCTCCTTAACCCTATATGCTTAGGCTGAGTAATATCTCTTTTTGCCCTCCTGATTTTCTGTTTCAGTGCACTTTGATTGTCTTTATAATCTTCTAGGGATTCACTTGATCCCTGATGTCCATACCTGACATATGCTTCTTTTCTCTTGACGAAAATCTCAATTTCTCTAGTCATCCAGCATTCACTACACCTATCAGCCTTGTCCTTCATCCAAACAGAAACATAATCAAGAGATCCACATAGTCAACGTAAAAACACACACTATTTAATACAACCTTAATGCAGGGGCTATACATGTCACTGCTTTACTTTATTTATAATATATATCACTTAAATAATGATGCAACTACTGACCTACTGACAGAGAGCCTTTTCACTCACACCTTCAAGGTGATTACTCGGACATTGAGGTCGATCATAATATTCAAGGAGAAATTGACTTGAAATTGAAATCAATCATTGATATTTTGAGTGGCCATTCCATTGAACAAGTACAAGTACATTTACATGATGCACCCTTCCTAGATATCACAGTAGAATGAAAAGCCAATGGAGAGCTGCAGACCAGCATCGACAGGAAGGTGACACACAGATACTCAACTACAGGAGCAATCATCTCAACACCCACAAATGGAGTTGCATCAGAACATTATTTAAATGAATAACAACACACTGTAGCCCCCAGGAACTATGAGAAGCTGAGGAAAATCACCTGTGCAATGTATTCAAGAACAACGGGTACCCAATAAGCAAAGTCCTCCGACTCTTACACAACAAACCTAAACAAGAAGAGACAGCACGCTCAGAGACTCTAGCCACACTACCACACATTAAAGATATCTCGGAAATGACAACCAGACTACTCTGGCCCCTTGGCATCATGGTAGCCCACAAACCTACCAAAACACTGAAACAGCTCTTGATAGATCTAAAGGACGCTATACTAACACCCAACAGAATGAATGTCATATATAAAAATACCCTGCAAGGACTCCAACAAACATTACAGCGGACAGACGGGCAAGAAACTAGCCACCAGGATACACAAGCATCAACTAGCCACCAAAAGACATGACCAACTAACACTAGTATCTAAATACACAGACGATGAGGGACGCCAGTTTGATTGGGACAACACATCCAGCCTGGGACAAGCTAAACAAAGACACGCACACGATCTCCTAAAGGCCTGGCATTCAAACCAGAACTCCATGAACAAACGTATCAATTTGGATCCCATTTATCAATCTCACAGATAAAGAACCGGAAGTGATATCACCCAACACCACAGACAAGACACATAAATAGAAAGTGGGACAGAACACCAGCTTTTCAACGAAGGCTCCCTGATGTTACCTAGTATGGTGACAAACTAATCTTCCAGCTCAGCCAGCAAACTTGCAACCTGAACCACAACCCAAGCTACAAATCTTCTCAAAAATCACATTTACATTGAGGTACATAAATTGAAAATTATAATGATTGGACAATTAATGCAGTAAACTTCTTAGTATTTGAGGTATATAACTTTTGCCAGTTTATCAAGACTGCTAGTTCATAAGCTGCCAGTTAAAACAAAGTTTGCTTTATGATAAATAGAGAAAGAAGCTCTTGGAATCATTTTTGGCACTAGACAATTCCACCAATATCCGAATGATCAACTGGAAACAGTCCTCACTTGGACAATTTGTACTTCAAACAAGTACCGAAATTTCCAGTAACAGTACAGCAGGTTAAAGTAGTACAGTAAAAATAATCAATTATCAAAAGTGATGGTACTTCATGATTACAGGAACAACTGTAAAATTGATGTAATGAAATACCGGAAGAAACATCAAAGCAGCGCTTCACACGAGGCTCCAACAGCACTGATGATGTTCCCTAGCCAGGGAACGAAACGTTTGCAGCAAAAACTTCCAGCTCGGCGAGCAGAACCACAACAACGGATACCCGAGCTACAAATCTTCAATCAGATTTTTGGAATGAGGATCATCATTCCACCACAGCTCAGGAAACAAATGTGTGTTAAATCAACTACACAAAAGTCACTGCGGCATTGTCAAAATGAAAGATAGCCAGAAGCTCTTTTTGGTGACCAGAGATAGACCACAAAACTGAGAAAAGACAGGAGTACATGCAGCTTGTGCAAGAGTTCACAACCTACCTCCATGGGAGATATTAATTATACCATGGGACTGACCAGAAAAATCATAGCAAACAATTTAGCAGTAATGTTTGTTTAGACAATAAAACATTTCTTAATGGTAACTTGAGAACTAGGATCATTATCCAAAAGGCTGAGCTAATTTTTGTTAATGTACCAGAACAAAACTAACCTGAAGACTCCAAGTTCCCCTGAAATAACTGTACAGAGGCCAGTATCCCATCAGCAAGTCACCCTTTATTTACCTGTAAAAAGTCTTTGACACTGGTCTAACTCACTCCGAGCTAGCTCTCAGTGTGCAGCATGCCTTACACTCCATGTCAGCCAGGATTCCCTGATTGGACCAGATTAATAGCCTCAAATCAGGGAACACATAATCCATGAAGGCCACCTTGTTGACCTCATTAGAATGACTACACTCCGGCATCACTCCGAGTCAAGCATCAGTAGAATACATAATTTGATTTGCTGAAACTGCCCATGACAAAACACATTTACAGGAAACAATAGGATCAGGTTTTCTAATGAGAAAACATGGCCAAACACATTGGCCATGTATTTATGATTGTAATTTCTGTGTATGTTCTCAGAGCAGGAACCCCCAATGCAAAGGGGAAGGGATATTGTGTATTTGGTAAGTATGATGAACTGTCACTTAAGAGTATTGTCAAGTGACACAGTGATGATGTCATCAGCCACTTTGGACAAGAATTCGCTCTGTGTAAGCTTACTGCCTGCAGATTGAATACCTCAATAATAGAGTCATACAGCATAGCAACAGACCCTTTGGTCGACCACCAAGCACTAAAAAACACTAATCCCATTTACCTGTTGTTATACAATTCGGCCTCCTGATCCTTCTTGAAATGTAACATTGACCACACCAAGAAAAGCAGCAACAGTTTTGATCTCCTTGTCTAAGGAAAGATTGGCTGTCATTACAGGCAGTCCAGGAAAGGTTCACTTGGCTGATCATAGGTATGGAGAGATTTTCTTATCAGGAGAGGGCCTGAACTCCTTAGAGTTTAGATGAATGAGAGGAGACCTTACTGAAACATGAGATTTTTAGGGAGATTGAAATGGGTAAATGTAGAAAGGTTGTTTCTCCTTGTGGGAAAGTTGAGGACAAGAAGGCATCATCTCAAAGTAAGGAGCCACCTATTTAGAATACAGATGAGAAGGATATTTTCTCTCAGAGGGTGATGCATCTGTGGAATTCATTATTGTAGATGCTGGGTTGTTAAAGGATATCCAATGCTAAAATGAGAGATTACTAATCATTAAAGGAAATTAAAGGTAGGAATGTGGAGTTGAGAATGATTGGATCAGGCATAATCTGATGGAATGGCTGAGTGGAGTCAATGGGCTGAACGGCCTACTTATGCTTCTATGTTTTATGGTGAACCTAGATTAATGTTGCAATGGAGATAGGCTGTGGAGTGAACATTTCTAAAATATCTTAAACTTTCAAACAAGGCAGTCTGCCAGCTCTGGGAGAGGAGCAGCAAGTGGTCAAGAGTTCCTATGGTTCATCATGCACAAATGCAGATGGGAGTTCCCAGTTAAATAGAAAAGAGTAAGTTGATGTGGATTCAGAATGAGCCGAGCTTGTGCTTGACAGAGAATCTCTAGTTAGAAGTTACAAAGCTGGTAAGGAAAACGAACAGAGGGAAACCCCAACAGCTAAGAATCCTTCTGATTTGTGTCAAGAGAACTGAATATTTATTTAAGAGGCAGTATGAATTATAACTATGAATTACGTTTTTCAATTGTTCTGCAATTTAAAGTATGGTACACAAAAGTGTTTGGTTAGAAAAAGTGATTAGTTTGTTAGTTACAGTAAAAAAGTTTTTTAAAAAATTATATCCTGTCATCCTTTCAGCTTTCAACTAGATGTTCAAATTTCTTTCCAATTGAAAGCTGCATAATCTTTCAGATGGATGTAGAAAATACCATCGCAAAGAGAGTTCCCCTCAGTGTCCTAATCAATATCTATCCTCCAAACTCCAAACACTTGGATTCATATTACAGCATTAATGTAATAAAACACCCCAAGGACAATCACAGGAAAGTGAGCAAGTAAAATTTAACTCCGCACATATGTGAACAGAAATTGACATAGCATTTCCACCATTAGATTAGATTATTTACAGTGTGGAAACAGGCCCTTCGGCCCAACAAGTCCACACTGACCCGCCGAAGCGCAACCCACCCATACCCCTACATTTACCCCTTACCTAACACTACGGGCAATTTAGCATAGCCAATTCACCTGACCCGCACATCTTTGGACTGTGGGAGGAAACTGGAGCACCCGGAGGAAACCCACGCAGACACAGGGAGAACGTGCAAACTCCACACAGTCAGTCGCCTGAGGCGGGAATTGAACCCGGGTCTCTGGCGCTGTGAGGCAGCAGTGCTAACCACTGTGCCACCGTGCCGCCCATCAGTGCTACGTCATAACAGACCGATGCCATGCATTGCTAAAACTGGTACTGCAATAATGGACAGCACGCTGGTTTTTACCATCACAGAGTCATACAGCACGGAAACAGACCCTTCGGTCCAACCAGTTCATGCCGAACATAATCCCAAACTAAACTAGTCCGACCTACTTGCTCCTGGCTCATATCCCTCCAAACCTTTCCTATTCATGGACCCATCCAACTGCCTTTTAAACACTAATTATACCCACATCCACCACTTCCTCAGGAAGTTCCTTCCACATGCAAACCAACCTCAGAAAAAATTGCCTCTCATGTCTTTTTAAAATCTCTCTCCTTTTAGCTTAAAAACTGGCCCCTAGTCTTGAAATTCCCCATCCTAAGGAAAAAATAGCCATCATTAACTCTACCTATCTATATCCCTCATTATTTTATGAATTCTATTAGGTTGCCTCTTAACTTCCTACACTTTAGTGAAAAAAAGTCTCAGCCTTTCTTTATAATTCAAACCTTCCATATCTAGCAACAACTGGTAAATCTCTTCTGAACCCTTTCCAAATTAATAATACCCTTCTTATAACAATGTGACCAGAACTTGACATCTTGTATAAAGCACACCTTCGCTTCCCTCTTTGCAACTCCCTCTTACTCAGAGCTTCATAAGCTTGCACCTAACAACTCTGATCTTGCATAGGCATAGATGGAGGTAATCTTTGTTGAAACTGTAGGATCCAAAACTGAGAGGAAGTCAGCCAAGAATAACTTATCTAATTGATCGTAGTGATAGTACCAACATCTTACTGTAGTATTTTCCGATAGAGAATTTTATTTTAGGTGAAGGGTGGATTAGTAATCAAAATATAAAAGTTGAAACCATTACAAAGTATATGATTCCAGCATAATTTAGTTAGCTTTCTCCAAAGTCACAACTTCTTTGGACTGCATTAGGTCTTTCAAAGATTCATCAATAATTCCAACAACTATTCTGTCTCTGACAAATTCTGATTTCAAAGCTCCATAATCATAAATTTTCCAAGGATCTGTAAAGGTCATTAATTAGATTATGAAGATTCTTCTGGATGCTGAACTCTTCTGTTCAATGTTAGTTTTTCAATAATGTTTGCTCTCATGCTAAAGATTTTATCAAAAGGTGTTAACAGTTTTTTCAAAAGTATTTGTGCCTTCTTTTATATTTTGATGTGTAATAGCACCATCAGCAGTCAGACCTCTTGAATACTATAGTATGTTGATATGTTCAGCTTCATGTACAAGATTCAATTGAAAGCAACTCGATGTCTTCAAGTTATCAATTCTGCCAGGACAATAGTATTTATTCTGCTATATTATGTGATTTTATACTTCTTAATTTAAAGCAGTTTTAAGATTCTGCAGTGTCTGAATAATGCTTTGATCTGTTCAACTCAAAAGTTTAATTGTTCTGCACCAGATAATACTGATGGCTTTAAAGTTTTCAACCTTGCATTAAAAAATTACAGAATGAATAATAATTCTCTGCTCTGAAAGACTCTGCTAATAGGCACAGTTGAAACATTTGAAATGTTGAAGTATTTTCTTCTAATGTAACTTTAAATTCTATATTTTTGTAATGTTTTGGTATTTTATTTTTGAGGCTTTAGGGTTTTTCCAATAACACGATACCTCTGTACTGCTTATAGTGTATTTTCCCTCTTTTTCTTCCCCATGCAACATGGTTATTTCCCACCTTCTGCAGCTGCAGTAGAGGTTTCCTACTTCCTAGAAACAAAATGAGTGATTTCCCACATTTCACAGAATGTGCATCCCCTTGCACAATGTTTAAATTAAACCTCTGTGTCTGCAGTTCTTCCAGCTCAAACGATGGTGCAAATCATCAAGGTTCTGCCTGAATTATCACAATCTTTAAATTAGTATAAATATATTCTTCCTTTAGATTCTGATTAAAATATTTTAAACTGCCCTTTAGTGATCTTATGTGTACACTGCAGCCTCAGTATAAATTAATTTTCTACCCAATTTTGTTTTTAATAGATATGTCTCATGGACCCTGATCACGATGGCACTGACATGTTTTGAAGGATAAATATTCTATTCCTCCTAGCATTATGTTTTGCATCATTAGTTTAAAGCTTTTCCCCCTTGCCCACAGAGATTTCTAACTTCACTCATGGAAGCTCTGAATTGCTCCCACAGATCCTGCTTCTGTAAAGATTCTTAACTCCAGGTTGTAAATGATTATTACTTTGTTGTGGTTCTGTTCGCCGAGCTGGAAGTTTTAGTTGCAAACGTTTCGTCCCCTGGCTAGGCGACATCATCAGTGCTCTGGAGCCTCCTGCGAAGCGCTTCTTTGATGTTTCTTCCGGTATTTATAGTGGTCTGTCCTTGCCGCTTCCGGGTGTCAGTTTCAGCTGTCCCCTGTAGTGGTTGGTATATTGGGTCCAGGTCGATGTGTTTGTTGATGGAGTTTGTGGATGAATGCCATGCCTCTAGGAATTCCCTGGCTGTTCTCTGTCTGGCTTGTCCTATGATAGTAATGTTTTCCCAGTCGAATTCATGTTGCTTGTTGTCGGAGTGTGTGGCTACTAGGAATAGCTGGTCGTGTCGTTTCGTGGCTAGTTGATGTTCATGTATGCGGATTGTTAGCTGTCTTCCTGTCTGTCCTATATAGTGTTTTGTGCAGTCCTTGCATGGTATTTTGTAAACTACATTAGTTTTGCTCATGTTGGGTATCGGGTCCTTTGTTCTAGTAAGTTGTTGTCTGAGCGTGGCTGTTAGTTTGTGTGCCGTTGTGAGTCCTAAGGGTCGCAGTAGTCTGGCTGTCAGTTCTGAAACGCTCCTGATTTATGGTAGTGTGGTTAGTCCTTTTGGTTGTGGCATGTCCTCATTCCGTGGTCTATCTCTTAGGCATCTGTTGATAAAGTTGCGCGGGTATCCATTTTTGGAGAATACCTTGTATAGGTGTTCCTCTTCCTCTTTTTGCAGTTCTGGTGTACTGCAGTGTGTTGTGGCCCTTTTGAATAGTGTCCTGATGCAGCTTCGTTTGTGTGTGTTGGGTGGTTACTTTCATAGTTTAGGACTTGGTCTGTGTGTGTTGTTTTCCTGTGTACCCTTGTGGTGAATTCTCCGTTCGGTGTTCTCTGTACTATCACGTCTAGGAATGGGAGTTGGCTATCCTTTTCTTCTTCTCTCGTGAATCGGATTCCTGTGAGTGTGGTGTTGATGATCCGGTGTGTTTTTTCTATTTCCGTGTTTTTGATGATTACAAACGTGTCATCGACATATCTGACCCAGAGTTTGGGTTGAATTTGTGGTAGGGCTGTTTGTTCTAACCTTTGCATAACTGCCTCTGCTATGAGTCCCGAGATTGGTGATCCCATGGGTGTTCCGTTGATTTGTTCATATATCTGATTGTTGAATGTAAAGTGTGTAGTGAGGCACAAGTCCAGTAGTTTAAGTATACCATCTTTGTTGATCTCATTCGACGTGATGGCACTGTTCACTTCGATTGACAAAACCCTAGCCAGAGAAACAATAGCCAACCTACTGGACATACAGAACAGAAAACAGGAGGCGGAACCTATCAACAAAGACGGCATACTTAAACTACTGGACTTGTGCCTCACTACACACTTTACATTCAACAATCAGATATACGAACAAATCAACGGAACACCCATGGGATCACCAATCTCGGGACTCATAGCAAAGGCAGTTATGCAAAGGTTAGAACAAACAGCCCTACCACAAATTCAACCCAAACTCTGGGTCAGATATGACGATGACATGTTTGTAATCATCAAAAACACGGAAATAGAAAAAAAACACACCGGATCATCAACGCCACACTCACAGGAATCTGATTCACGAGAGAAGAAGAAAAGGATAGCCAACTCCCATTCCTAGACGTGATAGTACAGATATCACCGAACGGAGAATTCGCCACAAGGGTCCACAGGAAAACAACACACACAGACCAAGTCCTAAACTATGAAAGTAACCACCCCAACACACACAAACGAAGCTGCATCAGGACACTATTCAAAAGGGCCACAACACACTGCAGTACACCAGAACTGCGAAAAGATGAAGAGGAACACCTATACAAGGTATTCGCCAAAAACGGAAACCTGCGCAACTTTATCAACAGATGCCTAAGAGATAGACCACGGAATGAGGACATGCCACAACCAAAAGGACTAGACACACTATCATACATCAGGAGCGTTTCAGAACTGACAGCCAGACTACTGCGACCCTTAGGACTCATAACGGCACACAAACTAACAGCCACGCTCAGACAACAACTTACTAGAACAAAGGACCCGATACCTAACATGAGCAAAACTAATGTAGTTTACAAAATACCATGCAAAGACTGCACAAAACACTATATAGGACAAACAGGAAGACAGCTAACAATTCGCATACATGAACATCAACTCGCCACGAAACGACACGACCAGCTATCCCTAGTAGCCACACACTCAGACAAGCAACATGAATTCGACTGGGAAAACACTACTATCATAGGGCAAGCCAGACAGAGAACAGCCAGGGAATTCCTAGAGGCATGGCATTCATCCACAAACTCCATCAACAAACACATCGATCTGGACCCAATATACCAACCACTACAGCGGACAGCTGAAACTGACACCCGGAAGCGGCAAGGACAGACCACTATAAATACCGGAAGAAACATCAAAGAAGCGCTTCGCAGGAGGCTCCAGAGCACTGATGATGTCACCTAGCCAGGGGACGAAACGTTTGCAACAGAAACTTCCAGCTCTGAGAACAGAACCACAACAACGAGCACCCGAGCTACAAATCTTCGCACAAACCTTGAATTATTACTTTATTCTTAACCCACACTGTTCATTCTGCTTTTGTCCTGCTGCTGCTTCCATTAAAGCTGCTGACAGTTTATACACTTTCAGTTGTTGTCAGTGTCTACTTCAAGCAGTAAGTTAAAGTGGTAAACTCACTTATCTTCAGCAATCTTTTTCCTTCTTGGATGAATGGATTTTTCCCCCCCCACTGTTGCCACTTTGAGATATTTATGCAATGTTCCTCACTGTTAATCATCATGCCACATGTTGCTGTACCAACTATTGGTAGGTCGTAGTTAGGGTAGAGTGCTGCCGAAAATGCTCCTTTCTATGCGGAGTCCAGGGCCCTATTCCATTAGCAGTGGTAGAAAATAAACCACTAGTGAGTCTTGCTGAAAATGTGTTGCTGGAAAAGCGCAGCAGGGCAGGCAGCATCCAAGGAGCAGGAGAATCTACGTTTCGGGCATGAGCTCTTTCGGGCACTAGTGAGTCTTAACAGGATAAGGGATTTGTCTTAGATAACAAGATGTAGTTTATTGCATGGTAGCAATTGGTATTTGTTATATTGATTAGGTGGAAACAATTACAAAGAGCACTAGGAGAAAATTGAGACCAATGCTTCAAGTACCGGGGAAGGTGGGCAAATCCACTCCCAAAATTTCCCAATTGTTCACGAAAGGTCACTCACTGTACTAATCAAAGAAAACTCATCCCAATGAATAAAATGAAAGGAAATGGTGGGAGCCTACAGCTGCAATCACAGGCTGGTTTTTGCCTGTATTTGCTGCTGATAGGAAGATTTATATATGAGCAAGAAATACAGGAGACAAGCAACCTAAGATTGGAGGAGCAGTGAATAATCACGTAAGTACGAGGGGAGTAGGAGCCGCTCAGGGAATGGGAGGCCAAGATACAGGAGCTTATGTCTAGGAGGTGGGAGGGATTTTGAAGGTTGTTGTAATTGAGGTCCATTGAGTAAGTGATGAACAGAAGGAGATTGAGAGTAATGGGGAAATAGGAAATAGGAAGGCCAACATGGGATTGGAAAGCTAGACAGGGACTAAGAGAGGCTGGATAAGATGGGGATAGTTCCAGTGAGCTTGTGGAAGACAGGGTGGCCACACGGTGGTGTGGATGTAGACAAAGAGCTGCAAGAGGAATGGAGAAATGGCGAGGCCACAGTACTATACGAGAAGAGGCTGGAAGGCCAGAAGCCAGATAGGCAAAGGTGGCAAGGCCACAAAAGATGGAGAAGCTACAAGGGGTGTGGGAAAGAAACAGAGGTCTCAAGACAAAATGGGATGGGAGTGGGAGACTGCAAGGATGTTTGGGAAAAAAACTAGAGGCTGCAACAGGACTGTGTGGAAAAGGGGTTGTGCCATAAACGATATAGGAAGGAAAGGATAGATGGCAAGGGTGAGCAAGGAGAGAGAATCTGCAAGGGGGAGAAGTGGGGTGTGCAAAGAAGAGACGAAAGTTTCAAATCTGTAAAGAAACGAACATTCGTACAACTAGGAAGTAAGAAATAATGAAATCACTGAAGTAAGTTTCTTTCAATGGAGGTAGAATCTCAAGCTTAAGGCTATGCATGTGCTTTAAGGGGAAAAAACCTCATTGTTACATTTTTATTTCACACTGATATTTGAATTGTAGGGTGAATTGAGTAAAAAGGATAATAATTGCTTGGTTAAAAAATATCTAACTTGTGCATTTGTGATGAAAATACATTTGTTACGGCCTTATCAGACTGCAAGGTTTAGAGTGATGCCTTTCCATGTGTTGGAGTGAGCTAACATGCTTCTTCTCCAATCATGGACAGTCATATTCAGATTGGGGTCGAGCTTAATGCAGCTCTTTTTTCAAAATCATTATCTTATACAATAATGGGAAATAAGAAAGTGGTAGAGACATTGAATATTTTATATATTTTTCTTCAGAGTAGCAGACAGAAGTTGCAGGCCAGAAACAGAGGGCAATGAGAGACTGATAGGAGACAGTGAGAGAATTATGGTTGCTAAAATATGACGGATAATATGGAGAAGTAATGGGAATATGAGTGAATAGACAGGGATTGAGGGAAATAGCAGGATGCATAGGAAGGAAAAGCAAGTGAATGACAGGAGTTTGAAAGAGAGAATAAGAGGATTAACTGGATAAAAGATGAGCAAGGGAAGGTTGGGGGATAGAATGTAATTGAGCAATAACAATAGTGTAGCAAATGATGGGTGGGTTTCAAAATTTCTTATAGCAGTTAGTCATCAATAATCAGTGAGCACAATACAATACATGTGCTAAAATGTATAACTCAATATATTGCAATTTCTTTTTTGAGTTCTTGAAGTTTGTAACACCTGATGAACTGTATGCCCTTCTACACAAGACTGAATAATATTAGTGACAGATGCTGTGTTAGTTTCGAACCATCTAATTGTATGCTTCATCACAACCCATGGAGAATGTGTTTTAATCAAGTTTTTGCCTACTTCCCATGCATAAATCAATTTATTTTCTACCAGTGCTGGCAGATGTAGTTCCTTTTAATCCAAGTCTCGGCATATGCATGATCCTTGCTGATCTCCTTGCAGGCCCTTCTCCATTATGAGATTTTGCAGTGTATAACATGTCAAATATCATCCTGTAGTTTAATGTATATTCAAAAGCCTCCTTCCTAACAGTCAAGAAATATCAATTGTTTCTTCAAGATCACAACTTACAGTCTGCTTCATAATGCTGATTATTCTCTGCATCTGACTCCACGACGGTCAAGCTAGGGTTTAAAATACTGACCTAGATTTTTAACTTCAGTAATATGGTACTAATTTGCTGGAGCGAATCATCCTTTCTGTCCTGATTTTCATTTCACTGAAAGGAAACATCATCAGAACAGGAATGGGTTATTCAGCCCCACAAACTGAATCCACCATTTAGTTAGATCATGTGGTGAATTTTTCAGGCAGCAGTAGCAATGACAAATGAATTACTAAGGTGCTCATAAATTCCCCTAACACAATGCTGCTACTTCTGGGTTTTCAGATACTTGGCTTTTGCAGAAATGTGCAGCACAGTGTCCCTCAGGAACCCTTTGGATGTGGGTAGAATTGGGGGAAAGAGAACAAGCCCCTTTTTTCAGCACCCACAGCCATATGATAAACTTAGTGGTTGAGACTTTGTTAACGAATAAAAGAAAGAAAAGATCAGTGGACGAATGGGTTAGTGGGTGAACGGATGAGCAACTTTGTGCTCTGTACTTTAGAATATTTATTTTCCAAAATAGGCCATCCAGTTCCAGTTCTGCTATGGCTCCCAATTCCACAACCTATGTGTCTATTGTGCCAATAATATCACTGCCTCAGAATATGTTAGGATTCTGTAACAGTTCTCCACAATTTATGATTCGCTTTACAAGACCCCATCCTGGTGCCATGGCCTCATAGTGGCCAGTGGGGGATTATAAAATCACAACGCTCTGGTATTTTACTGGATTGACTTCAATGGACAGAAATTCACTGGCAAAACGTATTTCTATCTGTTCAAAGAAGTGATACTAATAGTAAAAACAGCACTGCTGAGATCAATCATTGAACATTGTGCCCATTGTAAATAGGGCACAGAGAGGCAGGAAAGGTGATTCCAGATGTTGAGTCATTGAGCTCTGAAGATTAGCTCAGAAAATTAAATTGATTCCTTTTGGGAAACAGATGACTGAGTGAGTATGAAACTTGAGATTTCATAATATGGAAGAGTTGCTATAGTGAACATACTTAAAGGTATTTCCTGCAAACATAGAAGAAAAGTTCCAAAGCATAGGTTTAAAAAAAATCAGAGAAAAATTAAATTTAAACAGTGTATTTCACAATTCAGGCATCTTTAAGTGCTTTACAGTCAATAAAATACTTTAGAAATCTAGTCCCTGTTGTAATATAGAAAATGGGACAGAAACTTGGGACACATCAAGATCCACACTAACAGGAGAATGATCAGAATATCTGTTTTAGTTGCATTGCCTGAGAAGTAAATATTGCCATGAGCCCAAGAACAAATTCCTTGCTCTTCTTCAAAATCGTACCATGGGATCTTTTAAGTCCACCTGGAAAAACAGACAGAGCCTTAGTTTTGCATTTCATCTGAATGCAGATTTTCTCAACAGTACAAGAACTCACTCAGTACTGCACTGGATTACCAGACTAGATATTTGTGTTAATAATTATTTTAGTTGCAGCCAGATGTTTCTTCATGTTCAATAAATTATTAAAATCTGTGCCTGTTTACATTAGATAATTACTGTAAAATTAATATTTTTTTTAAAAATGGAGGTAGAGTCTCACATCCTTCCTTATCCTCTGCTATTGTTCTCCAGCAAACGCGCACCAGCACTGTACTTACCTGAACCACTTCCACTGAAAAGGTAAGCAGGACAAGCATACCTGATCTTTCGAGGTGATCTGGCATTACAATATCAGGTAAATATTTTACAGAATCCCTACAGTGTGGAAACAGGCCCTACAACAAGTCCACACTGACCCTATGACGAGTAATCCACGCAGCCGCATTCCCTTACCCTCTTATCCTCTATTTACCCCTGACCAATTCACCTAACCTACACATCTTTGGACTGTAGGAGGAAACCTGAGCACCTGGAGGAAACCCACGCAGACACGGAGAGAATGTGCTAACTCCACGCAGATAGTTACCAGAGGCTGGAATCAAACCTGGTGCTGTGATGCAGTAGTGCTAACCACTAAACCACCATGTCTCATAAGGACAATATCAACATTTGAAATGTTCATTTTACTTTTGGAGTGTAACTATGGAAACTGTCAGCGTTTGCTCTCATTACTCCTCTAAAACAGGCAGCACTTTTCTGGCACGTATATGAACATCTCACCCTTGAAGTCCAGATGTTCCTGAAAATAATTCACAATTCCCTTGAATTTGCTGTCAAGTCTTCACAGGTTGCAATCAATTAGAAATTACTTAAATGATAAGAAATTCAGCTCTTACATTCATATTAAAAATTCCAAAACAGATGATATATTATTTACGAGATTTAATTGGGTCCCTAATACAGGTGAAGAACCACCTGGGCTCGAAAAAAAAACTCTTATATGAATGTCACGTCAACATTTTTTCCATAGGGAAAAATTGCATTGTTTTTAATACAATTCTTTTTAAAGTTTATAACATTATGATATCTATTGTGTACATCCCAAAATTTTATTTTATTTTACTATTCATTGATTCACTGCCAAAAAGCACAGGATAACTAATACATGTTATTTCAGATTTGCTGCCAATGAGAGTTCTACATTGTGATTAGCTGCTTAACCTTCTTAGAGAAAAAGTGAGGACTGCAGATGCTGGAGACCAGAGTCAAAAAGTGTGGTGCTGGAAAAGCATAGCCAGTCAGACAGCATCAAGAAGAAGGAGAGTCAAAGTTTTGAGCATAAGCTCTTCATCAGGAATGTGATCTTCATTCAAAACATCTTGAAACATTGACCCTCCTGCTCCTCAGATGCTGCCTGACTAGCTATGCTTTTCCAGCACCACACTTTTTGACTCTGCTTGACATTCTTGATGGGTCATCACTCTTGCCGAATGCCTGGATATGCACTGACATGGTCCCAGACTCACGTTTAGCCATCTGTATCATGAATTTACCCTTTTATGTTGTTAACTTATGTGGAAGTTTTCTTCAAGGTCAAGAATGTGTGTTGTCACTTTGTTGGCAGCAAGATCTGGGCTGTAAATGTCATTTCAATTTTAACTTCACACTTGAACTGGAAACATAGTCACTGGGTACATCCGTGTTTTCAGCACTTGCAAAAGCACATTTATCCAGAAAGCAAACACACAAAAGAGGCATACCATTTCAGGTCACCCTCTATGAGGAGTATTCTCACTCCACTGAGATAAGCTTACTTATCGCAGAGAAAATTAAACAATGTAGTCCAAGTGCTTAAAAAAAGTGATGAACTCTGGCAAAATTGCCAATATGCACCAGTTAGTCATTGAAATAGAGATGTACAGCACGGAAACAGACCCTTCATTCAAACATGTCCATGCTGACCACATATCCTAAATTAATCTAGTCCCATTTGCTGACCTTAGGCCCATATCCCTCTAAACCCTTCTATTCATATACCCATCCAGATACCTTTTAAATGTTGTAATTGAACCAGCTCTACCACTACCTCTGGCAACTCATTCCACATACACACACCACCCTTTACGTGAAAATGTTGCTCCTTATGTCCCTTTTAAACATTGCCCCCCTCATCCTAAACTTACGCCCCATAGTTTTGGACTCCATTTACCCTCATCTGACATATGAAAATGAAAAATTACTGAGTAAAGCTTTCCTATTCTTTTGTCAAATTGAATTAAACCCAATCGCCCATTACTTACGAAGTCAAATTCCCCATCCTGCAGCACCTTCCCGTTATCAGAGGAGTTCTGAAGTGTGTTGCGATTACTGTGACTGTTTGCTGGGTTTTCTTTTGCTTTCTGTTCAAGATACTCCAGGAGGGATGGTTTGCTTTGCAGCATGGTCTCCTCATTTAATTTCGCTGTTCCATCCTGACGACTTTATGGGTTCAATGGAAGGTTTGTACACAACATTGCTAATAAGAACCTGAAAGACTTCGGTGCATTCAAGTCACAATTTAACTTGTTTTAAAATTAGATCTAATAAGAACAAAGAAATTCAGATTGCTGAAAGCTCATGTGTGAAAACTATCTTCTCAACATGTCTTCCACTTCCAATGAGATTCATATATACATACCCAATCAGGTCATTTTTAAAAATTCACTCGTATGGCATGGGCTTCCCTGGCTGGCCAGCATTTATTGCCTCCTGGTTGCCCTTGACAACGTAGTGGTGACCTGTCTTCGAGAACCATTGCATTCCATGTGCTGTAGGTTGACCCACGGTACCCTCAGCGAGGGATTTCCGTGATTTTGACCAACAACACTAAAGGAATGACAATATGCTTCCACGTTAAGATGGCGAGTGGCTTGAAGGTGAACTTGCAGGTGTTGATGTTTCCATATATTATCTTCTAAATGGGAGTGGTCATAAGTTTAAAAGGCCATCCAATGATATTTGGTGAATTTCTGCAATACATTTGATGTCTTAGATAGTGTCTTTGGGATCATGAAGGGAGAGGGTGACTTGCCCCAAGTCATGATCCACATAGGTACCAACGACATAGACAGAAAGAGGGATAGGGAAGTAAGGCAGGATTTCAGGGAGCTAGTGTGGAAGCTGAGAGCAAGAACAAACAGAGTTATCTCTGAATTGTTATCTGTGCCATGTATAGGGAGGCAAAGATCAGGGAGAGATATTAGCTGAACACGTGGCTGAAGAAATGGTGCAGGAAGGAAGGTTTCAGCTTTATGGATTCTTGGACTTCATTCTGGGGAAGGTGGGACCTCTACAAAAGAATGGTCTACACTTGATCCAGAGGGGTACTAATATCCTGGGTGGGAAATTTGCTTGTGCTCTTCGGGTGTGTTTAATCTAGCTCAGCAGGGGTATGGGAACCTGAGGTGCAGTTCCAGTAACAGGAGGATGAGAGGAGGGAAGACATAGACAGGATTTCATGGTCACAAGAGAGAGTGCGTGCTGGCAAATAGCAAGCAGGTTTGAAGTGTGTCTACTTCAGCACCAGGAGTATCTGGAATAAAGTAAGGTGAGCTTGCAGCATGGATAGATACCTGGGACGATGTTGTGGCCCTATGGAGACATGGTTAGAACAAGGTCAGGAATGGATGTTGCAGGTTGCAGGATTTAGATCTTTAGATTGGGGAAGGTGGTAAAAGAGGGGGAGGTGTGATTTTGCTAGGCAAGGACGGAATAACGGTTGCTGAAAGAACATTTGACGAGGACTTGTCTACGGAGGTGGTATGGCCCTGAGGTTAGAAACAGGAGAGGAGAGGTCACACTGCTGAGAGTTTTTTTTATATATAGGCCTCTGCAATGTTCCAGGGATGAGAAGGAGAGGATTGGCAAATCGAATCTGGGCAGGAGTGAAAGGAATAGGCTGGTTATTACAAGGAACTTTAACTTCCCCAACATTGACTGGAAATGCTATAACTCTAGTACATTGGATGGATCAGTTTTTGTCCAATGTGTACAGGAGGGTTTCATGTATATTGAAGGGCTAACAAGAGGGGAGGCCACTCTGGATCTAGTACTTGATGATGAACCAGGCCAGGTATTTGGAGACAGTGACCATAATTCGGTTATGTTTAGTTTAGCGTTGGAAAGAGATCGGTACATGCCACCAGGCAAGAGTTATAGATGGAGGAAGGGCAATTATAATACGATTAGGCAAGACTTAGGAGACATCGAATGGGGTAGCAAAATGCAGGGGATGGGGACAATCGAAATGTGGAGCTGGTTTAAGGAACAGATATTGCGTGTCCTTGATAGGTATGTCCCTGTCAGGCAAGGAGAAAGATATAAAGTAAGGGAACCGTGGTTTACTGACAAAATTGCGTCTCTTGTTATGCGGAAGAGGGAGCCTTGTATGACGTTGAGGCGAGGTGGCTCAGATGAGGCAATGGAGAGTTACAGAGTAGCTAGGAAGGATTTAAAGAGAGAGTTAAGAAGAGCAAGGAGGAAACTTGAGCAGTCTTTAGCAGGTAGAATAAAGGGGAACCCTAAAACTTTCTATAGATATGTGAGGAATAAAAGGATGACGAGGGTAGGAATTGGGCCAAAGACACAAGTGGGAAGTTGTGTGTGGACCCTGTGAAGATCGGAGAGGTATTAAATGAATATTTCTTATCCGTTTTCATGCAGGAAAAGGAGAATATTGTAGAGGAAAAAGACTGAGATACAGGCTATTAGACTTGAAATGTTTAAGGTTAGTAAGGAGGAAGTGTTATCAATTCTATGTGTGAAAGTAGATAAACCCCCTAGGCCGGACAGGACTTTTCCGAGAATTCCGTGGGAAGCAAGGAGATGGCTGAGCCTTTGACCTTGATCACCGAATCATCATTGTCTACAGGTTTAGTTCAAGAGGACTAGAGGATTGCAAATGTTGTATCTATGTTCAAGAAGGGGCAGTAGAGACAACCCAAGTAATTACACACCAGTGAGCCTTACATCTGTTGTAGGAAATGTTTTGGAAAGGATTATGAGAGATAGGATTTATAATCATCTAGCAAGCAACAGTTTAAGTGGAAATAGTCAACACGGATTAGTCAAGGGCCGGTCGTGTCTCACAAACCTCACTGAATGTTTTTGAAAAGGTGACCAAGCATGTGGTCTATTTGGACTTCAGAAAAGCCTTTGATAAGGTTCCTCATGGTAGACTATTGGAGACAATGCGGAGACATGGGATTGAAGGTGATTTAGCAGTTTGGATTAGAAATTGGCTTTCTGTAAGAAGGCAATGAGTGGTTGTTGATGAAAAGTATTCAAGATATTACCAGTGGTGTGCCACAAGGATCTGTTTTGGGTCTGCTGTTGTTTGTCATTTTTACAAACAACTTGGATTCGGGCAAAAGCGGACGAGTTAATAAGTTTGCAGATGACACGAAAGTCGGTGGAGTGGTGGACAGTGTGGAAGAGTGTTGCAGGGAGACTTAGATAAACTGCAGAACTGGGCTGAAAGGTGGCGAGTGGAGTTCAGTGCAGATATATGTGAGGTGATTCACTTTGGGAGGAATAACAGGAAGGCAGAATACTGGGTCCATGGAAACATTTTTGGCAGTGTGGATGTGCAGAAGGATCTTGGGGTCCATGTACATAGATCCCTGAAATTGCCACCCAGGTTGATAGTGCTGTTGAGAAGGCATACAGTGTGTTAGATTTTATTGGTAGAGGGATTGAGTTCTGGAGCTGTAATTAGATTAGATTAGATTACTTACAGTGTGGAAACAGGCCCCTTGGCCCAACAAGTCCACGCCGACCCGCCGAAGAACAACCCACCCATACCCCTACATTTACCCCTTGCCTAACACTACGGGCAATTTAGCATGGCCAATTCACCTGACCCGCACATCTTTGGACTGTGGGAGGAAACCGGATCACCCAGAGGAAACCCACACAGACACGGGGAGAACGTGCAAATTCCACACAGTCAGTCGCCTGAGTCGGGAATTGAACCCGGGTCTCAGGCACTGTGAGGCAGCAGTGCTAACCACTGTGCCACCCAAAAAAAGGTGAAGCGATGTCATGCTGCAACTGCACAAAACACTAGTGCGGCCTCACTTGGGGTACTATGTACAGTTCTGGTTGTCCCATTACAGGCAGGATGTGGAAGCACTGGAAAAGGTGCAGAGGAGATTTACCAGGATCTGCCTGGTCTGGAGGGAAGGTCTTATGAGGAAAGTCTGAGGGACTTGGGTCTCTTTTCATTAGAGAGAAGAAGGCTAAGAGGGGATTTGATAGAGACATACAAGATCAGAGTGGACAGTGAGAGTCTTTTTCCTCAGATGATGACATCTACTTGAATGAGGGGGAATAGCTGGAAATTAAGGAGTGATAAATTTAAGACAGATTCTTCACTGAGAGTGATAAGGGCATGGAGTGTTCTGCCAGCTAATGTAGTTAATTCAGTCACATTAGGGGCATTTAAACAGTCCTTGGATAAGCATATGGATGATGATGGGATAATGCAGGGTGATGGGCTTAGATTAGTTCACATGTTGGCGCAACATCAAGGGCTGAAAGACCTGTTCTGCATTGTATTGTTCTAATTTCTATCTTGTAGATAGTACACATTGCTGTTACTAAACACTAATGATGGAAGGAGTGGATGCTTGTGTATTTAATCAAGCAGGCTGATTGTCCTGGATGATGTCAAGCTTCTTGAGTATTTTTGGAGCTGCACCCATTCAGGCAAGTGGGGATGATTCCATCACATTCCTGTCGATGGGGGAGGATACGCTTTGGGGAGTCAGGAAGTGAGTTGCTTGCTGCAGTATTCCTCGCCTCTGATCTACTCTCAGAGCCAATGTTTATGTTGCAAATCCAAGAACAAAGAATGAATAACAAGTCGGAACAGGCCCTTCAGCCCACCAAGAATGCACCGATGATTTCCCTGCACTGTTGAATCTCCTGATGGAGGAACAAGACCATAGTTCTACACACTAATATTATTTGCAAAGGACCGCAAGCATCAGGAAGATGATGACCAAATTCTTTTATATAAATCAGGAGATCTTATGGCACATGGATAGTAAGCCAAACTAAATCATCCTCACTATCATTGGATTTACTATACAGCGAAATTAAAATATTCAATTACCCTCCAAACTGCCTTATTATTCTTCATGGAATTTATGAATAACAGATTTTGGATACCAAGTGTATAACTTTTGACAAAAAGCAACAATTGATTATTAAACATGTAATTTTAATTCTGATATCTAAAACCCAATCTTCTTGGTTCATAACCCCACTCTGAGACAGACACAGTTAAGGGATAAAATAAAACATTATAATTTGCGAGTTTCATTGAACAGTTCCAAACAATGGCTAGGGAGCCCTCATGAAATCCTTGGACAATGGGTTGTTCACAGGCAAGTGGAACTGCATATCTTGCTTGAATTTTGAAGTCATGGGTTAATGTAACCAGCTTCAGTAGCTGTCAAGATAACTATGGCAAAACTAGAGAGAGCAAAACAAAGCTTTGATTCTGAAGCTTCTAAAAATCTCACTATCTACTGCTAAAGTCCAGTCAGAACCAATTCTCCTTTTTTTCTCTTTTCAATCAACATTCTCTCTGGTTGGCTGGACAGCACTGGTCCTCCCTTAATTGACCAATTCAACATTGAAGCAGCTGCCAGCCCTGAGAATAGCAACAACTTGTGACCAACTCGACTCACTGTCTGTGTTTTTTTAGATTAGATTAGATTACTTACAGTGTGGAAACAGGCCCTTCGGCCCAACAAGTCCACACCGACCCGCCGAAGCGCAACCCACCCATACCCCTACATTTACCCTTACCTAACACTATGGGCAATTTAGCATGGCCAATTCACGTGACCCCACATCTTTGGACTGTGGGAGGAAACCAGAGCGCCCGGAGGAAACCCACGCAGACACGGGGAGAACGTGCAAACTCCACACAGTCAGTCGCCTGAGTCAGGAATTGAACCCGGGTCTCAGGCGTTGTGAGGCAGCAGTGCTAACCACTGTGCCACCGTGCCGCCCTGTCCTTAAATCAGTAATTAAATTGCACTATTTTCCAGGACAATTCCCAACAGAAGACATCTGTCTTTATTGTCTGCTACGTTCAAAGGTCAATTCTTAACTTAAGCTCACAGTTCCAAAACAAAAAATGAGATAAAAATAAATGATGCTCTCTATAGAGATCACAGATCTCCTACCCAATTTTGGGATTTTTAAACGAAGGGAGAAGCTCTGCTTTTTAGATTGGGTTACTGCAGAATGTGATAAGCATATAATAAAAATAGAAAGTCATTCGTTGAGGTGTGGCACAGAGGCAATACTTTAGGCTTGCCTTAAGAGGATCAGAAAGACCCTGCTAAGCTCTGGAACCTGCTGGAGAATCAGCTTCATATAAAAGCAAACATTAGAATTCACCATTTGGATGCTTTACAATGAACACAAGAATTAAGTCATCAGTTCAACAATTGCAAGGATTGTGATATTCTCAGAAACAAATAATGGACCTCATTACAACATGTATACCTACTTAAGCCTCCAAAAAATACCACTTAAAGAAAAAGGTTACATTAACATATTGCTAAAAGGTGACAGAAAACATGAAGCTCTTTCACAGCAGTTGTCAAGGTTTCATTAATCATTTAATTCACAGGACCCAGCACACTAGCTGCTTCAAGGGGGAATCACAATTTGACTGCCCCAGACTCTCCTCCAATACAGATAACTTGATTTCAGCAATTCACCATATTTTTGAAGGACGTGGGATAGAAATTCATTGCAAGAAATGTGGAGCATGGTAATGATGTCAAAAAAAGTTGAGCAATCTTATTGTGATTGACCACTCCTTGGATTATCCAGGCCATTGTTTCCCCACAATCTTCTGACCAAAATGAATCATCTTACATTTCTCCATTTTGAACATCATCTTCAATGTCTCCCCCAATTCCATCAACATAAGTTGTTTCTAAGTTCAACACTATCCTCAGCACAAATCAATGTCTCTAAGTTCATCTATAAACTCAAAATGGTGTTCTGTCTTGTTGTTCATGCTTTAGATACTTTGGCAAGTTGATGTATTAAAAACACTTTCCCAAATTTCTATTGTTAGTGAGGCAAAGGGATACAGAATTCAGTTTGTGGTTCAACTTGACTTTATAAACCAAATATTCTTAATTCAACACACGATATGAACACTTCCCAAATTCTCACAATATTTACTCTTGAACTCGCTGTTTCTATCAGAGAAAGGATATTACCCACAATGATCCACATGTTTGAGCTGGGCCAAGCTGGAATCTCCTTCCTGCTGAAGGGGTAGAGTTGTAGTTTGTTTCAGGATAAGATCCTTCTACCAGTGGATTAATTTAACCGTGAAGATGGCAGTGTAGATCAAAGTAAATAGGATAACCAACATAGCCAGGTGTGACAGGAGTGTACCAACAGATGTATCTGCATGTTTGGACCAAGTTATCCCACAGATTAGACACTTTGATTTCCCACTTGTTTGAATTGCTCTATCTGATGAATAACAATAGAAAACACTTTACGCATTTGCCATTTGTGTCTGGAACTGCAGTAAGTTTCCTGGTAGGAATTCAAAGTACGTTGCACTTCTCCCAGTAATGACGACTTTGGCTATCTATCACATTATATGATGCTGTTACACTATATAACCAGAATTCATCCGACCTGTGCCAACCATGCAGAGTACTGCATGCTAGGATTGTATGAGTTGTACCGATGTTCCCAGATGATTTGTACATTGATGGAATGGAATCTTTTTCTGTTGAAAACATCAGCCCTGTTATGATACAGCATTCTCAATGCAACATCTGTATCGTCTACACTTGAGGGATGCCAGCTCTGTTGCCACTATTCCTAGGCTGCTGGGCTGTAGTACTGATCTTATCACAGGGAAGCAAGATGAAACAGTGCGATCAAGCACAAATATGATCTGTAACCACCTTTAGACAATTATGATTTGAAGATTGGGATCCACACATGTCGCCTGTGGACTCTTGGAAGCAGCCAATAGTATTAAAGTTTAGTGCAGTTGTCACCTTGACAGCCACCAGGACAAAATGGTCATCCACCTCCTCAGGTCACAACTCCTGTTAGCATAGTTTGGTGCCAGTGTCCTGGGACAGTCTCAAGCAACAATGTAACTTGCTCAACTGGAGGACATAGTATTAAAGATGATAGACTCTAAACCTCCTATAGCTTCTCCACATCCTAAAGGAACTTTCAGCGTTGACCTCTTCAATGATGAGGCTATCCTGGATTTGTTGATGCATCTGTTCCTCCATTTTATCTATGTACCACCATTGAACTGCAGCAATGATAACCCCTGCTATGGCTGGATCCATTGGCCTCAATTCTAACATACCAGCATGGGGAATATTAGAACTATAATAAATCCTTAGTAATATAAGCAGTCATTATTCACATCATTCACAAATGATTGTTTAGTATAGTCCTCCAAACAGTGAGACATGGAATAAACTGACTAAGGGCTTCCACATCATTTGTTTGACTTAGGGTCTTTATTCCAATGAATGCAGCACAAGCCATGTTACACAATGCAGTTGGGATTGGAAGCCAGTTATAGAATCATACAGTATGGAAACAGACCCTTCAATCCAACCAGTCCATGCCAAACATAAACCCAACATAAACTAGTCCCATCTAACTGTTCCTGACTCATTTCCCTCCAAACCATGACCTTTATGATCACTGATGCCTTGACCTCACTCCCATAGCTCACCACCTAAGAAAGGCAACAATGCATATAAAAGCATGATGAAGATGACTTTCTGTTCAAGATCCACATCTTCTGCAGCCTTAGATTATGACACACAGGAACAGAAATTAGGCCATGCAGCCCATCTAGTCTATTGGACCATTCTCCCACTTTCTCCTCATTACCATAGATACTCAAGATCCTATCTGTCCCAGTCTTAAATATACTCAAAGACCTGGCCTCCACAGTCTTCTGTGGCAGTGAATTCCATAGATTCACCACTGTCTGATGAAAGAAGTTTCTCCTTATTTCCATTCTATAAGGTCTTCCCTTTATTCGAAAGCTGTGCCCTCGGATCCTAGGCTCTCCTACCAATGGTTCTAGATTAGAGTGGTGCTGGAAAAGCACAGGTCAGGCAGCATCTGAGGAGTTGGAAAATTGATGTTTCAGGCTAAAGCCCTTCATCAGGACTACTAATGGAAACATCATTCCAACATCTATTCTGTCCAGGTCAGTCAGTGTTTTGTATGTTTCAACTAGACTCCCTTTCATCCTTTTAAACTCCATCAAGTATAGACCCAGAGTCCTCAAATGTTTCTCATGTTAAGCTTTTCATTCCTGGGGCCATTCACATGAACCTCCCCTGAACATGCTCCAGGACCAGTACATCCTTCCTGAGATATGGGGCCCAAAATTGTGTAAAATACTCTTTGTGGGATCTTGGATTGATTTTGTTAATTATGGTCCAGTGACCATTTTCAAGTTCACCTATAATTGCTTCTAATTTAGAGATAATGATCGTCAATCTGCAACGACCAATGACATGGTCAAGATGTCTCATGACCAGGATTTATATCCCACACAATTGGGCAATGCATGTATTTCAAATGCAGGGCATAATTATTACAAATACCTTCAACTTATAATTAGAAAGTACTTGGTTAAGGCAATTGCCCCTTCAAATACCTTCTAGTGCTCACAGGTTTTACCTGAGTTCACACAGAATAAAAATACTCCACCCACTGCAGGTAGCCCTTTTTAATTTCCACTGTTTATTTACAATTTGCATGATTATGGAAGGCAATCTAAGTTGAACTTAACACAGTGAATTGAATGCTCAGGCTGGTGAACCCATCCACTCCCAACTCCAAAACTGCATGTTTCTTTCTTCCTTGCACTTCTTGATGAACCAATCAGTACTGTGCTTTCACATGTTCCCCTCCATCTTTCTGAATTACAGCCTCATGTCCAATCACTCATCCACTAGTCTTGGCTCTCTGCTTCGTCATGCCAACCATTAAACTGCAACTGTCTCCAATTGAAGTCAAGGTGGTTATTACTGTCATGACCCCCATCCTACAATAACCCATGTCCTTCAATGCACTATCATTTCTCACCCTTATATCTTTGGTTTCCTCCTGCACAATTATCGTTCCCTCGGCATCCCAAAATCCAATCCCCAGAATTGATTTCCCCAATTTCCCTACCACACCAGTAGCTCCAAATATCACTTCCCCACCCCAAACCTTGATTTTCACTGAGGAATACCCAGGGCTCATAATGGTGCACCCCCTTGGCTGAGCTGGATGCGCAGTGCAGTCTGACATGTGACCAACAACATTCCCTCGGAGCTGCACACCCACTTCAAGGACCTGTGCACACCAATCAGCATGACAATACATTAAATTCCACATTCAGAAGTCACTGCTGTCTCTGGATTTCCAAGGTCCACACAGCAAGAAAAGAATTAGGGGGAGTGTATTTGACCAGACCCTTGAGTGATATCTGTGCAACTCCTCCATTGACCTGCCACAGTTTCCTGGACTGGATGCACAGGACTGACCATGGCCCATTCCCCAGACTGTAGTGATATGGATTCCCTGAACGCAGATGTCCCAAGCAGCCAACTAACCACATCCAAGCTTCAGAAATGATAGAGAACATTGCTCGTGACGTACTGTGCCAGGAGCCCCTGACTGAAGACAGTCTTCATAACCTGACAGAGATGCACTCCCCATAGACTTTGAGACTTGGCCATTTAGAGGAAGCATATGCAGTGTGCTTATGTTCCTGGCACATGGTGCACATGTAACACTGATGTTGCACAGTAACATACAGCAATATGTTCACTCCCTTGACTGATCGCTACTGACAATCCAACAAAGCTACCTGGCTTTTTGTCAATGCTTTTTGCACAGTCCAAAGATGTGCGGGTCAGGTGAATTGGCCATGCTAAATTGCCCGTAGTGTTAGGTAAGGGGTATATGTAGGGGTATGGGTGGATTGCGCTTCGGCGGGTCGGTGTGGACTTGTTGTGCCGAAGGGCCTGTTTCCACACTAAGTAATCTAATCTAATCAAAAAAAAAGACTAGACAAGATAGAAGTACTGTGAACCTTTAAGATCTGACTGAGGGAGCAAAGTGGAAAGATTCAAGGCAAGGCAGAGGTGCTGTGAGCACCCAAGTAGGCACAAAGTACGCAAGCTCTAGGACAGCAAGTATGGAAACTTTAGGTGCAACTGGTTGAATCAATGAGTTAGGTGCCTGGCACTGCATATGTCCTGCCAGCAGCTTCATAATAATAGTATTGGTGTGTCTCAAAGTGCAGAATTAGAATGGAGAACCATGTTTAACATGAGTCAGAAACAGGACAGGATGATGTGGAGAGGTTGGTAAATGGCTGATGCAAACCTACATCGATGGAGTACAGATATAGGAGAATAGGGCAGGTCAATATGTGGCTGAAGAGCTCGTACAGGAACAAGGGTTTTGGATTCCTGCATCTCAGACAATTTCTGGGGAAAGTGAGACTGCTACAAGTGGAATGGCCTTCATCTGAACCAAAATAGGACCAAGGTTGTTGGGAAAAGTTTAAACAAATTCAGCAGGGAAAAGGAACACAACGCATTAGTTTGATAGTGTCACAACAAACTGTAGGAAAGATATGGAGGTGCTGATGTTGGACTGGGATGGGCAAAGTTAAAAATCATACAACATGAGGTTATAGTCAAACAGGTTTATTCAGAAGCACTACCTAATGAAGGAACAGCACTCTGAAAGCTAGTACTTACAAATAAACCTGTTGGACTATAACTTTGTGGGCGGCACGGTGGCACAGTGGGCGGCACGGTGGCACAGTGTTAGCACTGCTGCCTCACAGCACCCGAGACCCGGGTTCAGTTCCCGACTCAGGTGACTGACTGTGTGGAGTTTGCACATTCTCCCCGTGTCTGCGTGGGTTTCCTCCGGGTGCTCCGGTTTCCTCCCACAGTCCAAAGATGTGCGGGTCAGGTGAATTGGCCATGCTCAATTGCCCGTAGTGTTAGGTAAGGGGTAAATATAGGGGTATGGGTGGGTTGCGCTTCGGCGGGTCGGTGTGGACTTGTTGGGCCGGTGTGGACACTGTAAGTAATCTAATCTAATCTAAAACTTGGTGTTGTTTGATTTTCACTTTAGGAAAGGATTAGAGGCAGAGGGAATTCAGACATATTGAACCACAGAGGAATAAGATGAGGCTGGAAGGCCTCTGCTTTAAAGCTAAGAGTAATACAGGTAAGACAGGTGAATTAAGGACATGGATTGAAATGTGAAACTGCGATATGTTGCCATTACAGAGACATGGCTGAGGGTGGAAAAGGACTGGCAACTCAACATACTGGGGTATAGGATTTTCAAGCAGGACAGGTCTGGGGCAAAGAAGTGGAGATGGTATTGCATTATTAATAAAATAATCAGTTATTGCAGTAAGGAGGATAGATATCTTGGAAAGGTCATCAAATGAGGTTCTGTGGATAAAGCTTAAGAATAAAAAGGGGGCAGTCACACAGTTAAAAGTATATAATAAGTCCTCAGTCAGCGTGCAATTGATGGAGCAAGATATGTACACCATTCACGGAGGTCTGCAAAAATAATATTAGCGTATTTCCATCACATGGTTTCAAATCCCCAACATTAAATTGGCATAATCCCAGTATCAAGGTTTTTAAAGGAGGCAGATTTCTTGAAATGTATACAGGAGAGCTTTTTATGTCGACAATCTCATAGGTCCAAGAAGAGATGGTACAGTGCTGGATCGAATTCTGGGCAATGCTGAACAGGTGCTTGACGTGGCATTTCAGTGATTGAGACCACATTTTCATGTTTTAGGTTTTTTTTATTGAAAGGGGAAAAGATGGTCTGAAAAACTAGACTTCTGGATTACAGGAAGACAGATTTTATTAAAATAAAGGTAGGATCTGGCCAAAGGAGAAAGTGAGGACTGCAGGTGCTGGAGATCAGAGCTGAAAATGTGTTGCTGGAAAAGCGCAGCAGATCAGGCAGCATCCAAGGAGCAGGAGAATTGACGTTTCAGGCATGAGCCCGTCTTCAGCCCTGAAGAAGGGCTCATGCCAAAAACATCGATTCTCCTGCTCCTTGGATGTTGCCTGACCTGCTGCGCTTTTCCAGCAACACATTTTCAGGATCTGGCCAAAGTAGACTGGAAACACTTGCTTGAGAGTAAATCTAAGGCAGACAGTGGGAGACATTCAAAAATGAATTAAGGCCCACTTTAAATGAATTAAGTATTCCCTTCAGGGGGAAATGTGGATGAAACAAGCCCAAGGAACCCTAAATGTCTAGGAATATTCAGGATTGGATAAAAAAGAAAGCCAAGGTCTGTAGCAGGTACAAAGAGAAAAAAAAATCAATGGAGGCCTTGAGTGGAGTATATAAAATCCAGTGGGGAACTTAAGAAAGCAATTACGCGAGCAAAGATGGGGACATGAAAAAGCACTAGTGGGCAAGATTAGGGAAAATACCAAGACATGCTACAAGTATATCAAGGGGAAGAGAATATAAAAGGGAAGAGAGAGTAACCAGGGAAATAATGGGCCCATTAAGGATCATGGGGAAAAGGTGTGCGTCAAGCCAAAGGACATTATAGAGTCTTAAATGAATACTTCACATCTGTCTACACTCGAGAGGAGGATGTAGGTACAGAAATTGGGAGGATAGACTCAAGCAGTTCGGAAATCATAGGGGCCCTGATATAATTTTTTAATTCCTCTCTCTCCACCCAGGGGAGGTGCAAGATGCCTGATGTAAATATGAGTGTGGGAGAGGACAATTATTAAGACTGTGGATGACACGAGGATTGGCTGGTTGTTTGACAGGGAGGTGGTCTTTGTTTACAGGAAGATATAAACAGATTGGTTGGATGGGAAGGTCAGTGGCAGGTAAAATTTAACCTCAAAGCAAGGTGATGCACTTTGAATACTCCTGTCTTGGTACTGCTTGCGATGACACTAGGAGGCTAAGAGGAATGGAGGGATCTTCAGGTATTTGTCCACAAACCACTGAAGGCAGCAGTACAGGTTAAAAAAGTGCATACAGACACAATTGGTCTTATTTGTCGAGGCATAGATTATAAGAGCAGGTAGGTTATATTGGAGCTGGAGAGGACTTTGGTTATATCACAGCTGTGTGCAGTTCTGATCTCTGTAACATAGATAGGTGTGTTTACACTGGAGGGAGTTGCACAGGAGATTCTGCAGGATGGTGCTTGGAATGAAGCACTTTAACTGTGGAAAAGGCTGGATAAGCTCAAGTTGTTTTTTTTTAGAGCAGAGAAGGTTGAGGAGGGACCTGACTGAGATCTATAAGATGATGAGGATGATGGAGATAGTGAATAGAAAGCAGTTGTTCCCCTTAGTTGAAGGATAAATAACAAGATCTGTTATTAACTACAAGATTATTAACAATAACAATAATTTTAGAGTAAAAGATGGCAATTTGAGGAAAATATTTTTCACCAAAGTTGGTGATTGCTTGCAATGGAGTATGGTTGAGGCAGCCAACTGCATAAAATACTTGGATAAGCACTTGAAATAAACTAGGAGAAAGTGAGGACTGCAGATGCTGGAGATCAGAGCTGAAAATGGGTTGCTGGAAAAGCGCAGCAGGTCAGGCAGCATCCAATGAGGATTCCTGAAGAAGAGCTCATGCCCGAAACGTCGATTCTTCTGCTCCTTGGATGCTGCCTGACCTGCTGCGCTTTTCCAGCAATACATTTTCAGCTCTAAGTACTTGAAATGTCAAACCTAGTGGACCTAATGGAAGAATGTAGGACTAGTGTAGATTTGTGTCGACTAATGTAGACTGATGCAAAGTACCCTATTCAGTTCCTTCCCGGTTTCTTTGTTCCCCAAGACTACCTCTCCATCTCATTTTTGGAGTGGATGAATCTCCACTTTTGCCTCTCTGTTAGCTTTTAAGGTATCTTCACATAAAAGTCTTGTAATCTTCTTCACACACTTGCTGTGTTGAGCCACACAAAGTGAGAAACCTTTCTTACCCATTTGACAGTCTGGCCAAAATGGCAATCTTTCTTCATTGTCATGTCAGAATGTTATGGATGAGAACCACACTAGGTGGTTTGGGAGGAATAGCATCCTGGTTCTGCATCCAGACCTTGAGCTGTTGCTGCAGGAGTTGCAACACCAGAACAAAATATTGTAAGGAGGAAGGAGAAACACTCCAAGTGTTACCAAGCAACTGTGCAGGTGACAGCAGCCATGCTGAATGTAGCAGGAATGTAATATTGAAGATGGAGACAGTACTGCAAACATTTCCATGACCTGCTGCACCCTAGTGCCATGACCCACGAAAAATCAAGCTCCATTATTCCCAGAGTAATCAAAAACATGAAAAAACTGTCATAAAACTATCCAAAGTCCCCATCGTACCTGACTGTGAACATAGATTTATAGAAAACACTCACAAATATCTGTTCTTAACAAGAAAACAGCTCTTTATTGTGATCATTAGTCACAAACATTGGCAGAAGAAACACAAATGTCTAATTTCTAATTCTATAGAGAGGGGGACACCATAATAGACAAGATATTCAGGTTGGGGGTGAAAAGAAGAAAAGAATCAGAGAAACAGCTCAATGTGAATTCAGTCTTGATGATAGAATTCAACTGAAAGCCAAATTTGCTGGAAATCTGAAAGAAACAGAGAAGCTGGAGAGACTCAGCAGGTCTGACAGCATCTGTCGTCAGTAAACATTTTGAGTCTGGAACAGGATTCATTTGGTTGCCTTCTTCCATTTCCTTTCAATTCTTTGATGCTGACACAAGTTGCTTGCAACCAATTCCAGTCTTTTGTCAAATTATGAAGATTGCCATTTTGGCCAGACTGTCAAATGGGTAAGAAAGGTTTCTCACTTTGTGTGGCTCAACACAGCAAGTGTGTGAAGAAGATTACAAGACTTTTATGTTAAGATACCTTAAAAGTTAACAGAGAGGCAAAAGTGGACATTCATCCACTCCAAAAATGAGATGGAGAGGTAGTCTTGGGGAACAAAGAAACCGGGAAGGAACTGAATAGGGTACTTTGCATCAGTCTACATTAGTCGACACGAATCTACACTAGTCCCACATTCTTCCATTAGGTCCACGAGCTTTGAAAATGTGTTGCTGGAAAAGTGCAGCAGGTCAGGCAGCATCCAAGGAGCAGGAGAAGCGACGTTTCGGGCATGAGCCCTTCTTCAGGAATCCTCATTGGATTTTCCAGCAACACATTTTCAGCTCTGATCTCCAGCATCTGCAGTCCTCACTTTCTCCTAGTTTATTTCAAGTGCTTATCCAAGTACTTTATGCAGTTGGCTGCCTCAACCATACTCCATTGCAAGCAATCACCAACTTTGGTGAAAAATATTTTCCTCAAATTGCCATCTTTTACTCTAAAATTATTGTTATTGTTAATAATCTTGTTGTTAATAACAGACCTTGTCATTTATCCTTCAACTAAGGGGAACAAATGCTTTCTATTCACTATCTCCATCACCCTCATCATCTTATAGATCTCAGTCAGGTCCCTCCTCAACCTTCTCTGCTCTAAAAAAAAACTTGAGCTTATCCAGCCTTTTTCACAGTTAAAGTGCTTCATTCCAAGCACCATCCTGCTGAATCTCCTGTGCAACTCCCTCCAGTGTAAACACACCTATCTATGTTACAGAGATCAGAACTGCACACAGCTGTGATATAACCAAAGTCCTCTCCAGCTCCAATATAACCTACCTGCTCTTATAATCTATGCCTCGACAAATAAGACCAATTGTGTCTGTATGCACTTTTTTAACCTGTACTGCTGCCTTCAGTGGTTTGTGGACAAATACCTGAAGATCCCTCCATTCCTCTTAGCCTCTTAGTGTCATCGCAAGCAGTACCAAGACAGGAGTATTCAAAGTGCATCACCTTGCTTTGAGGTTAAATTTTACCTGCCACTGACCTTCCCATCCAACCAATCTGTTTATATCTTCCTGTAAACAAAGACCACCTCCCTGTCAAACAACCAGCCAATCCTCGTGTCATCCACAGTCTTAATAATTGTCCTCTCCCACACTCTTATTTACATCAGGCATCTTGCACCTCCCCTGGGTGGAGAGAGAGGAATTAAAAAATTATATCAGGGCCCCTATGATTTCCGAACTGCTTGAGTCTATCCTCCCAATTTCTGTACCTACATCCTCCTCTCGAGTGTAGACAGATGTGAAGTATTCATTTAAGACTCTATAATGTCCTTTGGCTTGACGCACACCTTTTCCCCATGATCCTTAATGGGCCCATTGTTTCCCTGGTTACTCTCTCTTCCCTTTTATATTCTCTTCCCCTTGATATACTTATAGAATGTCTTGGTATTTTCCCTAATCTTGCCCACTAGTGCTTTTTCATGTCCCCATCTTTGCTCTCGTAATTGCTTTCTTAAGTTCCCCACTGGATTTTATATACTCCACTCAAGGCCTCCATTGATTTTTTTTTTTCTCTTTGTACCTGTTACAGACCTTGGCTTTCTTTTTTATCCAATCCTGAATATTCCTAGACATTTAGGGTTCCCTGGGCTTGTTTCATCCACATTTCCCGCTAAAGGGAACACGTGGGCCTTAATTCATTTTTGAATGTCTCCCACTGACTGCCTTAGATTTACTCTCAAGCAACTGTTTCCAGTCTACTTTGGCCAGATCCTGAAAATGTGTTGCTGGAAAAGCGCAGCAGGTCAGGCAGCATCCAAGGAGCCAGAGAATTGACCAATGTTCAGTTTTTCACTCTCAGATTGATAACTCAACTCTTTGATGTTTCTGAAGGTATATTATTCCTCCTTCAGTAGGTTATATGCAGAAAAAAGGGACTGAAAGCAAGCTGGCTAACGCAGAAGGTCTTTTGGTAGCTCCACAAAGGTCAGAGAAAGGGAATATTGATCCTTTCTTTTTGCAAACTAGATGTTTCTACTGCACTACCCTGACTACCTCATCCAAAATGTTATCAGGCAATCGCCTTCTCCTTGAAATCCCATTGGCTCCATTCTGCTCGCTTTTGCTCTATTACAGGAAAAAGCAACATTATATAAAGGTGTAGTTACCAGCGTCCCAGGGGATCACAGGACTGCTGTCTCATTAGAGAGAGACGATTGGTAGGGAGCTTAATCTCAGGACCACTAGACCTCAGTCGAGGGGTGAGGTTGAGAAATTGGAAGCTTCATGTTAATCTCAACACTGTGTCCAGCTCACAATGTACTGCAGTGAAAAGTCTGCACTTGCAGAATAGGAGTCACAATGTAATGAGAGTTGTTTTCTCAGTTGAAGACACAGCAATGGAGTTTTGAAAATCCATTCCCTGAGCTCATTTTTGGAGGTGGTAAATGGCCCAGAGCCAATGCCATGTGTTAGGGGCACATTCAGGCATGGTATAAAGCAGAGTAATGGAGTAATGGTGGTCATACAGAAAACTGTTGGTTCATGGCAGAGAATGGAAACCAACACACCAGCTAATATAGTTTCCACTAATATAGTTAAAGGTACTGATCTGGGCTGTGCATACCCCCAGTGTCCAAAGGTTGTTCTAATTATAGCCAATTGTATCCCATGCAAATCCTATCATTATTCACTCAGAAGCACTCTTCATCAGTCCACTCTCCGACCATACCAAAAACTATGCCAGCTCATCCCTCAAGTATCTGGGATGTTGAAGAACATACTACCATACAAATTATTGGTATATCAGAGAGGCGTGTACTGCCAGTGGAGCAGAATGAAGGAATCACATCAGAGTGCAGGAGTTGGTAGCTGGGTCAAAGACATCTGTGTACAACTCCCCCAGAGGTGGGAAGGATAGTAAACATTGAGCAGTCACTTTATAAGGCACAGAACTTGGAGCAGCAGCTGTATAGATGTCGAGTAGATTTCCCGAAGTTGATGCAAGCTCACGTACCTCCAGTGGTGTTGACCTCAATCATGCTCAGGGCTTGACTGCTTGAGCTCTACCCATGACGGAATAATCAATATCATGGAGAGCTATTTGCAACATCATATGTCAGGAGGTGGGCAAACCCCATCCATCAATCAAGCCAGTGCCTTTAATCCCAATACCAACTTTTGAAGAACCATTTAGCAGGACTTCAATAGATTGTGTAGCACCCCAACCTAAAACCAGGAAAAGGAAGGCATGATTGATGACCAATTTTAGATGTTTCCTCAAGATATCCTGAAGCAATACCTTTTGAAAAAAATACTGCAAATATAGAAGTGGAAACATTATTCCCATTTTTCTTTATCAAAGGTGCCCCTGTGGCCTTGTTCAAGAAGGGCAGTAGAGATGACCCAGGTAATTATAGACCAGTGAGCCTTACGTCTGTTGTAGGAAAAGTTTTGGAAAGGATTCTAAAAAGATAGGATTTATAATCATCTAGCCAGCAACAATTTGATTTCAGATATGGTTACATTTTTACAGATGTCCTATTTTCAGTGTCCAAACTGAGGGAATAGCAGGTATTAAATGATATGTGAATGGTATTGTCAAGGATATGTATACACAGATGGAAGCACCAAGGACCTCCAAGGACTTTTATTCAGCATCTCGAGTACAGTCCACCACTAAACCACGAATAGACACAACAGCAAAGTAATTTGGGATACAGCAGCTTAAAACAGAGTGGGTAACGTCAGCAGAAATGCATCAAAACAAAGCAGTTGAAACAGTGGGAAGTACCATCAGAGACTTCAGGGAAAAATGAGGGAGAACACGATCAGAAAGTAAAATTAAGGTCTGACATCAGAGGTAAGAAATTGCCTAGTGGTTATTTTCCAATTCACTTATCAAAACAAAGAAATTTCAGCTTTGATAATGATTAATCTAATAAGTATTTATAATATGTAACAAGTGAATGATTTAATACATCTTCAAACTCAGTCAGTTGTCACTTCACCACTGACAGGGACTAGCAGGTCAATGTTTTTCCTCATTTCTCGAGACATCGCTACCAACATCAATGGATTATGTAGGTTGTTGTAAAGTTGGGTCAGTCTCAAAATAAATGGAGCTCTGGGTTAGAGTCTATCATAGGAGACTTGACCAAAACTAAGTTAAAGGGGGTCTCAGCCTTAATGATGTCTTGAAAAACATGCACGTAAAAAAACTCCCAGGAAGTGAACGGATTTATCCCAGGGTATGAAAGATGGCAAAGAAGGAAATTTCTGGGGCCTTGACAGAGATCTTTGCATCCTCTTTAGCCAAAGCTGAGTTCCAAGAAAACTTGGGAATAGCTCATTGAAGGGCAAAGGGATAATACAGTAAATTATAAAGTACTGAGTATTACATCAGTCATAGGGAAACTATTGGAGGGGATTCTCAGGAACTGGATTTACTTGCATTTGTAAAATAATGAACTTATTTGGGATAGTTAGCATGGTTTTGTTTGGGGAAGGTCTTGTCTCAAATTTGATTGAGATTTTTGAGGAGTGATAAAAATGATTGATGAGGAATGGGGCATCTACTTATGTTTTACTAAAGCATTTGAAAGGGTCTATCGTGATGGGCTGATCCAGAAGATTAAGTCACATGGGATCCATGGTGAGTTGGTAAGTTGGATATTAAATTGATTTCATCATGAAAGACAGAGGTCAGTTGAAGGGTGTTTCTCTGACTGAAGGTCTGTGACCAGTAGATCTTCATGGCTCAGTGCTGGGATCTCTGTTGATTGCAATATCTTTAATTGACTTGGATGAAAATGTAGGTGGTCTGATTAGTAGGTTCACAGATGACATTAAAATTGGTGGAGTTGTGGAGAATAAAGCAGGTTGTCAAAGGCAATTGGAAATTTGGGCAGAGAAATGGCAGATGTAGTTTAATTGGGGCAAGTATTACATGATACATTTTGTAAGGTCAAGTTCAAAATGAAAATATACAGTAAAAGACAGGACCCTTTGGAGCAGTGACATACAGAGAAATCTTGGAGTGCAAGTCTATAACTCCCTATAAATGGCAACATAAGTGGATAAGGTGGTAAAGAAGGCATACGGCATGCTTCTTTTCATCAGCCTGGACATTGAATATAAAAGTTGGCAAGCTGTATAAAACTTCTGTTGGTCCACATCTGGAGTATTGTGTGTATGCAGTTCTAGTCACCACACTATAGGTGAGATTTGAAAGTTTTGGGGAGGGTGCAAAAGAGGCATCAGGATGTTGCCCTGGCTTGGAATGTACTAGCTATAAGGAGAGGTTGGATTGTTTTCAGTAGGGGTCAGAGACTAAGTGACAACCTGATAGATAAAACAAAATTATGAGAGTCATGGATACAGTGGATAGTCAGAATCTTTTTCCCAGATGGAAATATCAAGTACGAGGGTGCACTGGTTTAAGGTGGGGGAGGGCGCTTAGTTTAAAGGAGATGTGCAAGGCAATGAGGGTTGTAGGTGTCTGGAATGCACTGCCACACGAGGTGACAGAATCAGACACAATAGCAATTTTTAAGAGACATTTAGACTGATACATGAACAGGCAGATAAAGGGATACAGCACGTGTGGACAAATGAGATTAGTTTAGAATGGCATCTTGGTTAGCATAGACATGATGTACTGAAGGGCCTATTCCTGTGCTGTATTGTTCTATGATTCTACATTCAATAGCCATTTCCAGTTCTGAAGGAATGCTGCACTGCCATTTTTGATAGCAAATGTAAAACAAAGTCCTTCTACTTATTTCATGTAAGAAAGTCCATGACACTATCTTAAAGTAAAAACATGGATTTATCCATTGGTGTTTGCCCAATATTCACATCTCAAACAACATCACTAATACAAACTATCACATTGCTATTTGGGGAAATTTACTGCATAAAATTGGATGCCATGCATGGTATCAGTGATTACATTTTCAAAATACTACATTTACCATAACGCCATTTGTGATTTTCAGGAGATCTTTGAAGAGGTTATTTGGTGTTTACTGCTGTCATGAAATCATAACAGCTCCTTGCTGTAATATTTCACCAGCAATGCCGTACTAGTAAACTTCCTCATATCGCATTTACCCAACTTCACAGTCAGATAGAACATACATAGAACACAGGACAGTACAGCACAGAAACAGGCCCTTTGGCCCACGATGTTGTGCTGAACATGATGCCAAATGCAACTAATCCCTTCTGCCTGACCTTCGTCCATATTCCTCCATTCCTTGCACATTCATGTGCTTATCTAAAAGTCTCTTAAATGCCCTTATCTTATCTGCCTCCATCGTCACCCCTGGCTGGGCATTCCAGACTCCAACTACTGTGCAAAAACCTTGCCCCTTACATTTCCTCTGAACTCTTCTCCTCTCACTTTAAATGCATGTCCCACAGTATTAGACATTTCAACTGTACAAGATTCTGACTGTCAACCCTATCTATGCATCTCAAATTTAATAAACTTCTATCAAGTCTCCCCTCAGCCTCCACTGCTCAAAAGAAAATAACCTGAGTCTTTCTAGATGTGCAGATACTACAAATATTACTCTGCAGGCAAGCACCACATGACTGTGTATTCACCGAGCACACAGTACATGGTGGGAGATCATAAAATACACATGGTAGACATGTATTGCATTAGTGGAAAGAAAATAATTTTGCTCATAAAATTCTATCCACAAATTTCTATTAAGTTTAATAAACAAGTTTAACAAAGTAACTAACCAGCATGACAAAAGAACAAGATAAGTTTGTAAGCTGCATCTGAAAACTTACTGGGTTAGTTTTTTGAAATGAATTTTTAGTCCGAGTACTGAACGTAATCTGCCTGGAATGCGAAAGAGGATTTTGAAAATTTGGCAACAGTGGGGCCTACAGGATTTTCACACACTGATAACAATCCACCAAATATTGTATTTTCTAATAGGAGTTATGGTCAGACCCCATGTAACCAGAAATGGAAAATTTGTAACTTGAAACTTTTTTGAAAGCTACAAGTCGGGGTCCAACAATCTTAGCACATGATTCACAAAAAGCTAGCGTACAAGTTGAGCAAATAACAGAGAAGGTATATGGAACATCGGCCTTTATTTCAAAAGGAATGTAGTAGGAAAATAGGAAATCTTGCTAAAAATATATAAAGCCCTAGTTGGAGCACAGCTGGAATACTGTGACAGTTTTGGTCTCCTGATCTAAAGAAAGATATATTGGCGTTGGAGGCAGCATATACAAGGTTCACTAGATTGAGCCCATATATGGAGGAATTTTCTTACCAGAAGAGGTTGAGTAGATCGGGCTTGTACTCACTGAGGTTTTGAAGAATGAGAGGAAATCTTTTTGAAACATAGCAAATTCTTAGGAAACTTGAAAGGGGAGATGTGGAAGTGTTGTTACTTCTTGTGAGGCAGTCTAGGACTAGAGAGTATAATCTCAGTTATAAGTTGCCCAGATAATACAGAGAGTTTTGCTCTCAGCAGGTGGTAAATCAGTGGGAATTATTTACTGCAGAGAGTTGTCAAGTCTGGATCATTAAGAATATTCAAGTTTGAGATAGACAGATTTTTATTAGGATTATGAGAATCAGGCAGAAAAAGTGGAGAGAAGGATTATCAGATCAGCTCACTAAATGGCCGATTTTGCTTCAACGTTTTCTGGTCTTAAGATGGTTCCTATAGATAGGAGTTTGATTAATGGGTAGAATCATAGCAACTTGGACTACTTGTTATGACTATCATAGTGGAAGGCAGTGGAAGACAGATCGGGCAGGATAGGGACGTGCATTTCAGACTGTTCAATATAAATGTAAGATGTCTGCATGGCTATTCTCCGGGTGCTCTGGTTTCCTTCCATAGTCCAAAGATGTGCAGGTTAGGTGAACTGGCCATGCTAATTGCCCATAGTGTTCAGGGATGTGTAGGCTAGGTGCATTAGTCAGGGGAAATGGAGCATAATAAGGTAGGTGAATGGGTCTGGGTTGGATACTCTTCAGAGGATTGGTGTGGATTTGTTGAGGCAAATGGCTTGTTTCCACACTGTAGGGATTCTAGCCACGTAAAACGTAACATTCAGTTTTGGCACAGAGACCTCTCTTCGCTGAAAAGGATTGGAATCATATTTTCCTTACACTCCAATTTCCTTCATTCAGACCAGATTGCTCAAGTGAAATCTCCAAATTAGAAAGTTGGTATGCGACCATTGTACTCGATGAAAGATTTATGTCATTAGCCTCAGCTGCAGTTGAAAGGAAATAACATGCAGGACCCCTATGTGGTTAGAAACTACATCATGGTTCTTTGCATTTTTCTAACATTTGCAACTGACTTCTGACATCATAAAAATTCACAATGTCAGTCTCCTTTTTTTAATTCATCTCACGGGAGGTAGGCATTACTGGTTAGGTTTTTGCCCATACTGAGTTTCACTTGTGAAGGTGATGGTGAGCTATCTTCTTAAACTGTTGCAATGTGTTGTAGAACTAGTCCCAAAAATGGCATAACAACCTTAGGTTAATTACACCCAAATCTATCGATTTATCACTTCTGCAGTATATAGAAGGATTATTATATTTGTCATAGGGATAATTGCAGGCCTTTTTTTCAATCACATTCATATGTCTATTTAAAAGAGACTGAGAAAATTTTGGGAAAGCTTTTCTTCTATCTGTTAAGAGGTATACACCAACTGATGTTAATTAAACTGGCAATCTTTTTCCAAGATATCATTATGACAGAACATGACAATGAAACATGAAGCCTTTATTATTTCTCATTGAAGATAGAAGCCCTTTAAAATGGTCCGAATTTGTTGTAATTGTGCTGTTGCCATATTGCGTGGTAAAGCTGTATGATATCTGGAAAGAGTTTGGTTAGCCTGAAACCACTGATTATCATTTCTTGGGAAGTACCAACTTTTAAAAAGCACACATGCTAATTGTAATTCAGTGAGATGAAAACGAAGAGAACTTACGATGGGCACAGATGTTGCTTCTTCTTTGACTTTCCTTTCTTTGAAGACTTATCACTGGACAAACCTAGTTCAATCCAGAAGCATAAAGAGATGAGGAGAAGGGATGCTTTGGTCAGCTCCATTCTTAAATCGATTGGTCCAGCAACGTCTTAATCTGGAACAAGAAAAAAATGTCAGCTAATATTAATCCTTCCAAGGAACTCCATTTTGAAAATGACAAAACAGAGAAGGGCTAGAGAGACTGAACCACATTGTGTAGGTGTGGATGTCAGGAGTGTGTCCATATGATTGGTGTCCCAACAGTAGAGCCTATACCGATCACCCGACAGCAATATTTAATTGCTGTCACACGTCCACCGCTCTCGGCTCTGATATCTCACACTGCATTTGTTTTTTTTAAAACACTATTTCGTTTAAATTGTCAGGTCTCAATGATACTAAGAATTTGGCAAGCATTATTCGAGACATTTATGATAACATACTGCTGGAATTTCCAAAACAAAAACGTTAAATAATCAGTATGCTTAATGTGTATTTTTTTTGTCCTGGAGCACATACACATAAAGAGCATTTCACCGCTCTGTAAAAAGAAACATATTACATTCATACTACGGCAGCCGGTCGCTGCATCGTTCTCACAGATTTCAGCTAGCTTTGTAAACAACAAACCTACAGAAACGGACGCCGCAACCAGCACAACATGAAACAATACAGGGCGATGGCGCCTCAACAGCTCCTGCTCACATTCACATCATTAGGCGCAGCGAGATTTGCAAAGTGCATTTCTTAAGAAAAAAAAATCAACGGTTCCTACTCACCGTGAATGTCGGTGCAATTGTTTTTAATGTAAAAAGCTGACAGCTTTTCGACTCCCCCAGCATGTGCTTGTTTTCCATCAGCGAGTGAGTGCTGGACTTTGACAGCACTGACAGACCGAGCAAGCCGCTGCCTCACTGCCCTGACCTCAATCCTCCCCACTGCATTCTCAATCCGCTGCACCATTAACACATCAGCCAGTATTATTTTGTTTAAAGTGTATTTTGTGGATGAAACTGTTTCTCAAGATGGAGGAGCAACATATATGCACCTGCTACATGCGCAGTAGTCCCGTTTCTTGGACAGACATCAGAGGAAAGCGGCAAAGCCTGTTAATTTGGAGTTCAGATTCTCGAGCCACAATTTTTGATTTGATTTTTAAAAGTTAAGAAGCGTTGGCAAATGGTGTGGTGTTGCTTGATGTTCTTTCAGTATTTCCTTTGGGTCGTTTCTACTCTATTAATGTTATCTCCTTAACAACAATCATTGATCTGAAAAAAACTCAACCACTGCAGACAAGTTAATATTGCCACAATATTTTGATATATATGTACAGTATATGAGTAAATCGCTGTCTTTTGAAAATGGGGCTAAGTGTTTCTGGATTCAACTTAGTTAACACAGAATTTGCACTTTTGTTGGTAAAAAAAATGAAAGCATTGTTGCATTCTTTATGACTTCCTACAGAAGTTGTCATTGGCTTGTATCTTTATTGTACCTGTAAAGTATCAGTTTAATCTTCCATAATATGTTGTTTCCATCACTCCTTGGGGCAAGATGTTTGGGTATTGAATTCGTTTTTGTTCCAATCCTACTCAGACCTTCCACTACCTCTATTTCCGATACATTGATGACTGTAATGGTTCAGTTTCTGGCTCTGAGCTTGAACTGGTGAACTGCAACTTTGTTTTGCAAGTTTCACTCTTCTCATATTACACCTCTAATACTTCTCTTTCCTTCCTCAATCTGCCAGTCTTGTTTTCTGGAACGTGTAAATCCATGTCTTCTAATAGAGGCATCTTTGCCCACAATTACTTTGAGGGCACTTCCTCACAACCGGCTTCCTGTAAAGTTTACTCTATTCTCTCAGTTTCTCCTGTCCTGTCTCACTTGTTCAGATAATGCCAACCTTCTTTACTATAAGACTCTATAGGAGCAGAAACTAGGCTATTCAGCCCTTCAAGTCAGCTCCATCATTCAATCATGGCTCTCGTGTTTTTCAACCCCATTTTTTCTGTTTTGGCCTCATAGCCTTTGATCCCCTTGGCAATCAGGAATGGATCTATCTATCTTAAATGTACTCAATGACCTGGCCTTCTGTGGCAATGGATTTTACAGATTCATCACTCTATGGCTCAGAAGTTTCTCCCTACTGCCACTGTAAAAGACCTTCTCTAAGGCGGCACCCTCCGGCCCTCATCTCTCCTGCTAATGGAAACACCTTCCCAGCATCCACTCAGTCCAGAATGTTCAGTATTCTTCACGTTTCAATCAGATCCCCCCTCAAACTTCTAAACTCCATTGAGTATACTCCCAAAGTTCTCAAATGTTCCTCATACTTTCACCCCTGGGTTCATTCTCATGGACCTCCTCTGGACCTGCTCCAATGCGAATACATCCTTCCTGGCCCAAACGTACTCACAATATTCTAAATGTTGTCTGACCAGAGCCTTTTAAACCCTCAGAAGTGCATGCCTGCTTTTGTATTCCAGTCTACTTGAGATGACTGACAACATTAGATTAGATTACTTAGATTAGATTAGATTACTTACAGTGTGGAAACAGGCCCTTCAGCCCAACAAGTCCACACTGACCTGCCAAAGTGCAACCCACCCAGGCCCATTCCCCTACATTTATCCCTTCACCTAACACTATGGGCAATTTAGTATGGCCAATTCACCTAACCTGCACATTTTTGGACTGTGGGAGGAAACCGGAGCACCCGGAGGAAACCCACGCAGACACGGGGAGAACGTGCAAACTCCGCACAGTCAGTCGCCTGAGGGGGAATTGAACCCGGGTCTCTGGCGCTGTGAGGCAGCAGTGCTACCCACTGTGCCCATTGTATTTGCCTTTCTAACTACTGACCCATCCTGCAAGTTTACTTTAAGAGAAACCATGACTAGGACTCTCAAGTCCGTATGTGCTCCAGATTTCTGAATATTTTCCCCAATTAGAAAATAATTCATGCCTCTATTCTTCCTACCAAAGTACATGATCTCACACTTTCCCACATTTTATTTCATCTGCCACTTTTTTGCCTACTCTCCTAACTTGACTAGATTTTTCTGCAGCTCCCTGCCTCCTCAATGCTACCTGCCCTTCCACCAATCTTTGTGTTATCTGCAGACTTAGCCAGAATGCCATCAGTACCTTCATCCAGATTATTAATGTATAAAGTGAAAAGTTGTGGTCTCAATACTGACCCTTGTGGAACACCACTAGTCACTGGCTTCCATCCTGAGAAAGACCCTTTTATCTACACTCTCTACCTTCTGCCCAATAGCCAATCTTCTATCCAAGCTAGTAACATCATGGGCCCTTACTCAGCAGCCTCCTGTATGGCTCCTTATCAAAGGACGTCTGGAAGTCTAGATAGATAACATCCATTGGCTCTCCTTAGTCTAACCTGCTTGTTATCTCAAAGAATTCTAACAGATTTGTCAGGCATGACCTCCCCTTGATGAAACCGTGCAAACTTTGCCCTATTTTACCATGCACTTCCAAGTATTCAGAAATCTCAGCCTTCACAATGGAGTCCAAAATCTTACTAGCAACTTACTTACTCAGGCTAATCAGCCTATAAATTTTTCTGCAGCCTCCCTGTCTACCTGCCCCTCCACTGATCTTTGTATCAGCTGCAAACTGTTGCCTTATTCCCTTCTTAACAGGGTGGTGGGAGGAGGTAGGGTGATTACATTAGCAATTTTCCAGTCCTCTAGGCCCTCCCTGACTCCAGTGATACCAGAAAGATCACCACTAAAGGCTTCACTATCTCTTCAGCTATCTCCTTTAGAACTCTCCGGTGTAGCCTATCAGGTCCAGGTGATTCATCCACTTTCTGGCCTTTCTCCTTGTTGATGGCCACCATACTCAGTTCTGCCCTCAATTCTCTTGAATTTTTGTGATATCACTTGTGTCTTCCATTGTAAAGACTGACACAAAGTACTCATTCAATTCCTCAGCCATTTCCCTGTTCCCCATTAGATTAGATTACTTACAGTGTGGAAACAGGCCCTTCGGCCCAACAAGTCCACACCAACACGCTGAAGCACAACCCACCCATACCCCTACACCTAACACTATGGGCAATTTAGCATGGTCAATTCACCTGACCTGCACATCTTTGGACTGTGGGAGGAAACCGGAGCACCCGGAGGAAACCCACGCAGACACGGGGAGAACGTGCAAACTCCACACAGTCAGTCGCCTGAGGCGGGAATTGAACCTGGATCTCTGGTGCTGTGAGGCAGCAGTGCTAACCACTGAGCCACCGTGCCGATTACTATCTCTCAAGCATCATTTTCCAACAGTCCAATGTCTACATTTGCCTCACTTTTGCCTTTTATATATCTAAAGAAACTCTTGCAATCTTCCATAATTTTACTGGCTCGCTTACCCTCTTTTTGATGTTCTCCCTCTTCATTTCATTCTTCGTTTTCCACTGTTGGTCTTTGAAGGCTTTCCATTGGCCTTCGCTACATTATCTACTTTGTCTTTTCCTTTTATGCTGTCCCTGACTTCACTGGTCAGCCATGGTTGTCTCATCCCCCATGTACCATGCCTCTTTTTCCTTGGGATGAATCTCTGCTGTGTCTCCTGAATTACTCCCAGAAACTCCTGCCATTGCTGTTCCACTGTCTTTCCTGCTAGGCTCCTCTCCTAGTGAATTCTGGTCAGTTCCTTCCTCATTCCTCTGTAGTTGCCTTTATTCAACTGTAATACTGTTACATCTGATTCCACCTTCTCCCTCTCAAACTGCAGAGTAAATTCTGTCATATTATGGTCACTGCCTCCTAAGGGTTCCTTCTCCTTAAGCTCCCTTATCAAGTGGTGGTGCACATTGGCACCAACGACATAGGTAGGAAGAGGGGTGGGGAGGTCATGAAGGAGCTCAGGGAGTTAGGCTGGAAGCTAAAAGCTAGGACGGACAGAGTCATCATCTCTGGGTTGTTGCTGGTGCCATGTGACAATGAGGCAAGGAATAGGGAGAGAGTGCAGTTGAACACGTGGCTGCAAGGATGGCATAGGAGGGAGGGCTTCAGGTATTTGGACAATTGGACTGCATTCTAGGGAAGGTGGGACGTGTACAAGCAGGACGGGTTACATCTGAACCAGAAGGGCACCAATATCCTGGGAGGTAGGTTTGCTAGCACTCTTCGAGGGGGTTTAAACTAATTTGGCAGAGGGATGGGATCCGGACTTGTAGTCCAGCAAGTAGGTTAGCTGTTTTTCAGGATGTCCAAGAATGTAGGGAGGCTGTGGAGAAGGTAGCACTGACAGGGAATACTTGCGGACACAGAGATGGGTTCAAGTGTGTATACTTCAACGCAAGGAGTATCAGAAATAAGGTGGGTGAATAAAGTCTGGTTGAAGATTTGTAGCTCGGGTGTCCGTTGTTGTGGTTCTGTTCGCCGAGCTGGAAGTTTTTGCTGCAAACGTTTCGTTCCCTGGCTAGGGAACATCATCAGTGCTATTGGAGCCTCCTGTGAAGCGCTGCTTTGATGTTTCTTCCGGTATTTATAGTGGTTTGTTCTTGCCGTTTCCGGGTGTCAGTTTCAGCTGTAATGGTTTGTATATGGGGTCCAGGTCTATGTGTCTGTTAATGGAGTTTGTGGATGAATGCCATGCCTCTAGGAATTCCCTGGCTGTTCTCTGTCTGGCTTGTCCTATGATGGTAGTGTTTTCCCAGTCAAATTCATGTTCCTGGTTGTCTGAGTGTATGGCTACTAGGGATAGCTGGTCGTGTCGTTTTGTGGCTAGCTGATGTTCATGGATGCGGATTGTTAGCTGTCTTCCTGTTTGTCCTATATAGTGTTTTGTGCAGTCCTTGCATGGTATTTTGTAAACTACGTTGGTTTGGCTCGTGCTGGTTATTGGGTCCTTTGTTCTAGTGAGTTGTTGTCTGAGTGTGGAAGTTGGCTTGTGTGCTGTTATGAGTCGTAAGGGTCGCAGTAGTCTGGCTGTCAGTTCTGAGACGCTCCTGACGTATGGTAGTGTGGCTAGTCCTTTTGGTTGTGGCATGTCCTCGTTCCGTGGTCTATCTCTTAGGCATCTGGTAATAAAGTTGCGTGGGTATCCGTTTTTGGCGAATACCTTGTATAGGTTTTCCTCTTCCTCTTTTCGCAGTTCTGGTGTACTGCAGTGTGTTGTGGCTCTTTTGAATAGTGTCCTGATGCAGCTTCGTTTGTGTGTGTTGGGGTGGTTACTTTCATAGTTTAGGACTTGGTCTGTGTGTGTTGGTTTCCTGTGTACCCTTGTGGTGAATTCTCCGTTGGGTGTTCTCTCTACTAACACGTCTAGGAATGGGAGTTGGCTATCCTTTTCCTCTTCTCTCGTGAATCGTATTCCTGTGAGTGTGGCGTTGATGATTCGGTGTGTTTTTTCTATTTCTGTGTTTTTGATGATTACAAAGGTGTCATCGACGTATCTGATCCAGAGTTTGGATTAGATTTATGGTAGGGCTGTATGTTCTAACCTTTGCATAACTGCCTCTGCTATGAGTCCCGAGATTGGTGATCCCATGGGTGTTCCGTTGATTTGTTCGTATATCTGATTGTTGAATGTAAAGTGTGTGGTGAGGCACAGGTCTAGTAGTTTAAGTATGCCGTCCTTGTTGATAGGTTCGGCCTCCTGTGTTCTGTTATGTATGTCCAGTAGGTTGGCTATTGTTTCTCTGGCTAGGGTTTTGTCAATTGATGTGAACAGTGCCGTCACGTCGAATGATATCATGGTTTCTTCTTTGTCTATGTGTGTATTCCTGATGATGTCCAAGAATTCCTGTGTTGATTGTATGGAGTGTTTGGATCCGCTGACTAGGTGTTTCAGTTTTTGTTGTAGTTCTTTGGCCAGTTTGTATGCTGGTGTCCCTGGTAGTGATACTATGGGTCGGAGTGGGATGTCTGGTTTGTGTACTTTGGGTAGTCCGTAGAATCTGGGGGTGTTGTTGCTTTCAGGTTTCATTCTTTGCTGGTCCGCTTTGGTTATCTGTCCATTTTTTTGTAGATTCCTTAGTGTGTTGATTATTCTATTGGTGAGTTGTGGCCCCACACCACCTTGGTTGTGGAGAGAGATAGGTGCATGCAACAGGGTAGGTTTTATAATTGGGGGAAGGGTAAATACGATACTGCAAGACAGGATCTGAGGAGCATAAATTGGGAGCATAGATTGTCAGGGAAGGATGTCGTTGAAATGTGGAACTTTTTCAAGGAACAGATACGACGTGTCCTTGATATGTATGTACCTGTCAGGCAGGAAAGAAATGGTCATGTGAGGGAACCTTGGTTGACGAGGGAGATTGAATGTCTAGCAAAGAGGAAGAAGGAGGCTTACATAAGGTTGAGGAAACAAGGTTCAGACAGAGCAGTGGAGGGATACAGGACAGCCAGGAGGATTAGGAGAGCTAAGAGAGGGCATGAAAAATCTTTGGCAGTTGGGATCAAGGATAACCCCAAGGCCTTGTATGCGTATGTGAGAAACATGAAAATAACAAGAACGAGGGTAGGTCCGATCAAGGACAGTAGTGGGAGACTGTGTATTGAGTCGGAAGAGATAGGAGAGGTCTTCAATGAGTACTTTTCTGCAGTATTTACAAATGAGAGGGACCATATTGTTGAAGAGGAGAGCATGAAACAGACTGGTAAGCTAGAGGAGATACTTGTTTGGAAGGAAGATGTGTTGGGCATTTTGAAAAACCTGAGGATAGACAAGTCCCCCGGGCCTGACGGGATATATCCTAGGATTATGTGGGAAGCAAGAGAGGAAATTGCAGAGCAGTTGGCAATGATCTTTTCGTCTTCACTGTCAACGGGGATGGTACCAGGGGACTGGAGATGGCGAATGTTGTGCCCCTGTTCAAAAAAGGGAATAGAGATAACCCCGGGAATTACAGGCCAGTTAATCTTACTTCGGTGGTCGGCAAAGTAATGGAAAGGGTACTGAGGGATAGGATTTATGAGTATCTGGAAAGATGCTGCTTGATTAGGGACAGCCAGCACGGATTTGTGAAGGGTAGGTCTTGCCTTACAAGTCTTATTGAATTCTTTGAGGAGGTGACCAAGCATGTAGATGAGGGTAGAGTAGTGGATGTGGTGTACATGGATTTTAGTAAGGCATGGATTTGATAAGGTTCCCCATGGCAAGCTTATGCGGAAAATCAGGAGGCATGGGAGAGTGGGAAATTTGGCCAGTTGGGTAGAGAACTGGCTAACCGGTCGAAGTCAGAGAGTGGTGGTAGATGGTAAATATTCAGCCTGGAGCCCAGTTACAAGTGGAGTTCCGTAGGGATCAGAGAACAACAGTCCTCTGCTGTTTGTAATTTTTATTAATGACTGGGAAGAGGGAGTCGAAGGGAGGGTCAGTAAATTTGCAGACGATATGAAGATTGGTGGAGTTGTGGATAGTGAGGAGGGCTGTTGTTGGCTGCAAAGGGACTTAGATATGATGCAGAGCTGTGCTGAGGAGTGGCAGATGGAGTTCAACCCTGTCAAGTGTGAGGTTGTCCATTTTGGAAAGACAAATAAGAATGTGGAATACAGGGTTAATGGTAGGGTTCTTAGTAAGGTGGAGGAGCAGAGGGATCTTGGGGTCTATGTTCATAGTTCTTTGAAAGTTGCCACTCAGGTGGATAGAGCTTGTTAAGAAGGCCTATGGTGTATTAGCGCTCATTAGCAGAGGGATTGAATTCAAGAGTCATGAGGTGATGTTGCAGCTGTACAGAACCTTGGTAAGGCCACATTTAGAGTACTGTGTGCAGTTCTGGTCGCCTCACTTTAGGAAAGATGTGGAAGCTTTGGAGAGGATACAGAGGAGATTTACCAGGAGATTGCCTGGAATGGAGAATAGGTCGTACGAGGATAGGTTGAGAGTGCTAGGCCTTTTCTCATTGGAACGGCGAAGGATGAGGGGTGACTTGATGGATGTTTATAAGATGATCAGGGGAGTAGATAGAGTAGACAGTCAGAGACTTTTTCCCTGGGTACAACAGAGTGTTACAAGGGGACATAAATTTAAGGTGAAGTGTGGATGGTATAGAGGGGATATCAGGGGTAGGTTCTTTACCCAAAGAGTGGTGGGGGCATGGAATGCGCTGCCTGTGGGAGTGGCAGAGTCAGAATCATTGGTGACCTTTAAGCTGCAATTGGATAGGTACATGGATAGGGGCTTCAGCTAGGACAAATGTTCGGCACAACATCGTGGGCCGAAGGGCCTGTTCTGTGCTGTATTGTTCTATGTTCTAAGTCTGCCTCATCACACAACACTAAATCCCAGTATTGCCTGTTCCCTAGTGGGCTCGACCACAAGCTGCTCCAAACAGCTATCTCAGAGACATTCCACAAATTCCTTTTCTTGTAATCCATTACTAACCTGATTTTCCCAGTCCACCTACATATTGAAATCCCCAATGATCACTGTAACCTTGCCTTACTTACAAGCCTTTTCTACCTCTTGGTACATCCAAATCCTGACTACTGTTTAGAGGCCTGAAGGTAACTCCTATAATGGCTTTTTCTTACCTTTGCGGTTCCTCATCAGATTGTACATCATCAGACCTAGTTTGATTTAATTTCATTTTTTTATAAAAAAAACAATCCCTCCTCCTCTGTCCACCTGCCTGTCTTTTCAAAAGAGACAGAAAAATCGCAGATGCTGGAATCCAAAGTAGACACGCAGGAGGCTGGAAGAACACAGCAAGCCAGGCAACTTCAAAAGTCAATGTTTCAGCTGTAGTCCTTCTGAAAAATTAGAAGTCACAGATTCTCGACCTGAAAATGTCCCGTTATTCCAACCCTATGTCTTTCATTAGTTAGTGAAACCTCAATCCATACTAGTTTACTGTTTTCAACATCATAGATTCTTATCTTGTTAAGTAGCCTGACGTCCAGCACCTTATCAAATGCCTTCTAGAAATGCAAACACATGACATTCACTGCTTTCTGTTGGATGTTATGATTCATCAAAAAATTATGTTTGCTAGTATTTACTGTGTAACATGATACTTTCTTTAATAGCTATTATAGAAGTACTTTCCAAAATTCCAGTGTTGGATAATAAAGGAAAGAATTACAAGAAACATAGAGGTCACCATATCCAATAGAGTACCTTCAAAAAGTGCCGAATATTCCCTATTTTCAATATTTATCATTTTTAAAAATATGAATTTATTCTGAGGAAAAATGGTAAACCAACCCTCAGGTGAAGGTGGGCAAGGGGAAAATGATCATCCAATGTCAAGAAAGTAACCTGCCCCCATAGGAATATCATATAATAATTGCTCAGCGACAGAGGACAATTCTTGTAGGAAGTAGCTTTCATCAGGTGGTCCTCAGGGAGCTGTCCTTTTCAGGCAGTCTTCATTAGACAAATGGAAAATAGACCAAAAGAAATGGAGGAAGACCCAGGCAAGAGTTCCCCAACACCTTAGAATGTTGTCCCCACCATTTTATCAAGACCAAAACATTCGGTGCCAACAGTCTATTTATTGGCTGGTATCAGTGAATCATGCCCAATTCATATCTGACAATTTATTAGAATACTTTGAGGAGGTAACTGAGGATAGATAAAGCGAAGTATTGATTTTAGGGGATTTGTGATCACAGTTATCTAATATAGACAGTTAATGATTTTAACAATTTTCTGATCATCTATTGCAAAGCAGTATTTTAGGTATGATACATTAGTTAATTAGATAAATACATCTTACAAAGTGAGAATTGGGCATGATTCACTGATACCAGCCAATAAACAGACTGTTGCTTTTGTTTAGGTTATAGAGTTGGTGTAACTTGGTTGTCAAATGATCTTTCACAAGCCATTTTTAGATAAGCACATGTTTAGAATAAGCAGAAGAGATCCAGGGGAGGTTTAGTTAATTGACAAATGGGGAAGATGGTGTGCTGCTTACAGTTGATCCAGATGAATAGGTAGTCTCTTAGTGGTAAAGGAGTCCTGTTGAGTCAAAATTCAATTTGTGATTCCTTTCAGAAGTTGGGCACGAATGGTAATTGGGCACAATTACCAGGCTGAAGTAGACATTGAGGAGCATTGGTTCAGCTATGTGATTATACCAATCTCAATGCAGAATAGCTTGGCCTCCAATCTGTGGTAAAAGAGACACTTGTGATCACGTTGTCAAGCGAAAGTCAAAAGCTGATAATTAATTTTCCTGGATTTCTAGGAATTTTCAAAGGACTTCACATTTGATGGAATGAAATGTCTTTGACTGATCTATAAAGGCCATGAAGAACTCTTTGTGATGTTCCAGACCCTTACCTTTGTTACGACACAAGGATAGCAAGCCAGACTAAACCAGATTTACTAATCATAGATTCACAACACAGCGAAATTAAAACATTTGGTGACCCTCAAAATTATCCATTTGTCCAAAATAGACTTGAAGAATTACTGATATCATCCACCAAGTTTATAACCTAGAAATAAATCATCAATGTGCTAACAGAACATAGGTAAAAAAAAATAAGGCAACTTTCTTAATATCTATGATTTAAGCCCAATTATCTTTAACCAGAAACCCCACTCACACATTGACAGACAGACAGACAGACACAGTTAAGGGATAAAGGGAAGAAAAGAATTGGAATGTGACATACCTTCAGAAATGCTTGGTTAACAGAGATCTTCATAGACAAGTAAACTGTAGGTCTTGCTTGAATTCCAAAGTCACTGATGCATCAGACCAGCTCCAGTAACTTTCCAGGATTATTCACTCACTTCTTACAGAGGAGTATTTTCTTATCAAACAACAATCAAGTTGACAACTGTAGTAAAACCAAAAGACAGAGGGAAGAAAACAAACCAGAAGCTTTTTCAGAACACACTCACAGCTCAAAAGTCCCACTCACCGGTGATTCACCCATTATTTCCACTCTTTTAGCAATCTTCTCTATGATTGGCTGGACAACAATATTCCATCCTTGATTGGTCAACTCAACATCCAACCAGTTGCCAGTCTTGAGTGGTGAACATCTCAGTGCCAAAACAACGTAGGTATTCTTAAGACAATAATTAGCCTACAATTATCCTTCCAGGCTAGTTTCCATAACCAAATTATCAGTTTGTTTGGTCTCTCCTCCTCTCCAAAAAAAAACTGCTGCTCAAAATTCAAACTTTGATCCTTAATTTGAGTTCCAAAGCAAGAATAAAATAATGAAGGTCTCAAAACCATGGATGGTTATAAATCACATTGGACTTCTTAAAGGTAATGGGTTGGGGTGAAAAAAGGTGTTATTCACTTCATGATATAAACGGATGAAATTCACTCCCTAGAAGGTTTGAAATCGATAAGGAGGTCATATTGGAAGATCTCATAACGTAGTTCCTCTCACTTTGTTTATGTTGCATGTGGTAGGTGTCATTTCCTTCCTTCCTTCCTTCTCGTAGATGCAAGTGAGCATTACAGATGTTGGAGATCAGAGTAAAGAGTGCGGTGCTGGAAAGATGAAGGTCTCCTGCTCCTCGGATGTTGACAACTTCCTTCCTTGTCCTCCCAAATCAGATTCTGTATCCCAGGAAATACAGGCTGGGCACTCAGAATTCCCATTTCATAGGTTCCAGACCGTACAGAGCTGAATACCTTCTCATATGCTAATACGGCTAGAGAGTTTATTAAAACCATAATGAAGCCTAAAAACGGACATGAAACTAAACAGACCTCCTGGCATCAGCTTAGGCACTGAAAGAATAATGGCAAACACATCCCCCTCGAAGCATCAAAGTCCGCTTTCTCAATCTCCGATTGATACAAAGCAAGAAAAATCCAAACCAGCTGGTTACTGCGCCATCAGGCCACCCTAATCATCAGTAAAGAAGGTGTCTCCAACAATCTAATCAAGAGGCTTGCTCATCAATAACCTGCTCACTGCTTAGTCTTAGTTCCGTCTGAATCAATTAGCACCTGACCTCTTCAGAGCCTTGATCCTGACATGGAAACAATTCAATTGCAAAGGAAAAGTAAGAAGACTGCCCTGAACATCATGGTAGTATTTAACTAATTTTGGCATTAAGGAACACTTGCAAAATTGAAGTTAATGGGAATTGTGGAAAAACTCTCTGCTTGTAGGAATCATAACTGACAGAAAGAAAGATGGTTGCGGTTTTGGAAAGTCAATTATCTCAGTCCAAGGACATCACTGCAGGAGTTCCTCAGGGTAATGTTCTAGTCTAACCATCTTCAGCTGCTTTATCAGTTGTCCTTCCCTTCACCATAAGGTCAGAACCGTAGAACAAGAACATTACAGCACAGTACAGGACCTTTGCCCTGCGCCAAGCTGTGAAACCAATCTTAATCCTGTCTAATCTACATTATTCCATTATCATCCAATGACCATTTAAATGCCCTTAAAATTGGCGAGACTACTATTGTTGCAGGCAGTACATCCCATGCCCTTATTACTCTCTGAGAAAAGAATTTACCTCTGACATCTGTCTTATATCTATCACCCCACAATTTAACGCTATGCTCCGTTGTGTTAGCCCTCACCATCTGAGGAAACAGGCTCTCACTGTCCACCCTATCTAATCCTCTGTACATCTTGTATGTCTCTGTTAAGTCACCTCTCCACCTCCTTCTCATGAAAACAGCCTCAAGTCGCTCAACCTTTCCTCATAAGACATTCCCACCATATTAGGCAACATCCTGGTAAATCTCCTCTGCATCCTTTCCAATGCTTCCACACCCTTCAGATAATGCAGCAACCAGAACTGTATGCAATACTCCATGTGCGGCCGCACCAGAGTTTGTACAGCTGCAACATAACCTCATGGCTCCGAAACTCAATCCCTCTACTAATAAAAGCTAACAGAACGTACACCTTCTTAACAGCCCTATCAACCTGAGTGGCAACTTTCAGGAATCGATGCACATGGACACAGAGATCTTTCTGCACATCCACACAACTAAGAGAATTACTATTAGTCCAGTATTCTGTATTCCTGTTATTCCTTCAAAGTGAATCACCTCACACTTTTCCACATTAAACTCCTTTTGCCACCTCTCAGCCCAGCTTTGCAGCTTATATATGTCTCTATGTAACCTGCAACATCGTTTGGTACTATCCAGAACTCCACTGATCTTAGTGTCACCTGCAAATTTACTAATCCCTCCTTCCGCGCCCTCATCTAGGTATTTACAAAAACGAAAAATAGCAGTGCCCCCAAACAAATCCTTGCGGTCCACCTCTAGTAACTAAACTCCAGAATGAATATTTCTCATCAACCACCACCCTTTGTCTTCTTACAGCTAACTAATTTCTGATCCAAACCGCTAAATCACTCTCAATCCCATGCCTCTGCATTTTCTGCAATTGCCTACCTTGGGGAACCTTATCAAATGCTTTACTGAAATCCATACACACCACATCAACCATTTGACCATCATCCACCTGGTTGGTCACCTTCTCAAAGAACTCAATAAGGTTTGTAAGGCACGACCTACCTTCACAAAACAGTGTTGACTGTCCCGAATCAAATTAGTCCTTTCTAGATGATTATAAATCCTATCTCTTGTAATCCTTTCCAACACTTTACCCACAACTGAAGTAAGGCTCACTGGTCTATAGTTACCAGAGTTGTCTCTACTCCCCTTCTTGAACAAGGGGACAACATTTGCTTTCCTCCAGTCTTCGGGCACTGTTCCTGCAGACAATGACGACATAAAGATCAAAGTCAAAGGTTCTGCAATCTCCTTCCTGGCTTCCCAGAGAATCCTAGGATGACCCCTATCTAGCCCAGGGGCCTTATCTATTAGAACACTTCCTCATGAATCTCAATCTTGTCTACTCTAATAGCCTGTATCTCAATATTCTCCTCGACAACATTGTCTTTTTCCTGTGTGAATACTGACGATAAACATTCATTCAGCACCTTTCCTATCTCATTGGACTCTACACACAACTTCCCACGACTGTCCTCGATTGGCCCTAATCTTACTTGAGTCATTGTTTTCTTCCTGATATACCTACAGAAAGCTTCAGGGTTTTCCTTGATTCTGCCAAAGACTTCTCATGTCTCCTCCTGGCTCTTTGAGCTCTCTGTTTACATCCTTTCTGGCTAAGTTGTTACTCTCAATCGCACTAACTGAGCCTTCATGTCTCATCCTAACATAAGATGTCTTCTTCATCTTGACAAGAAATTCAACTTCTTTAGGAAACCACTGTTCCCTTGCTCGAGCACTCCCTCCCTGTCTGACAGGTACATACTTATCGAGAACACACAGTAGTTTCAATTGTGCCCATCCCCTGAAATTTCCTTCCCCATCCTATGCTTCCTAAATCTTGCCTAATTGCACCATAATTGCCTTTTCATCGGCTATAACTCTTGTCCTTTAGTATATTCCTATCCCTTTCCATCACTAAAATAAACCTAAACCGAATTGTGGTCACTATCATCAAAGTGCTCACCTACTTCCAAATCTAACACCTGGCTGTGTTCATTACCCAGCACCAAATCCAATGTGGCCTCACCTCTTGTTGGCCTGTCTACATACTGTGTCAGGAAACTCTTCTGAACACATTGGCCAAAAACTAACCCATCTAAAGTAGTTGAACTATATAGTTTTCAGTCAATATTTGGAAAGTTAAAGACCCCATAACAATTGCCATGTTACTCTCACTCCTCTCCAGAATCATCTTTGTAATCCTTTCCTCTGGAGGTCTATAGAAAACTCCCAACAGGGTGACTTCTCCTTTCCGGTTTCTAACCTCAACCCATACTACCTCAGTAGACGAGTCTTCATCAAACGTCCTTTCTGCCACCGTAATACTGTACTTGACTAGGAATGACAAGTCTACCGACATTCCCACTCTTTCACCATCTTCTCTGTTGTTACTGAAACATCCAAACCCCAGAACCTGCAACAGCCATTCCTGTCCCTGTTCTATCCAATCTCTGATAGCCTCAATGGCCACAACATTGAAGTCCCAGGTACCAATACATGCTGCAGGTTCACCCACCTTATTCCTAATGCTCTTGTTGCTGAAGTGAATATCTTTCAAACCACCTTACTGCCTGCTGGTACACTCTTGTGACATTGAAACCTCATTTATGACCTCACTATTTTCAACCTCCTGTACACTGGAGCTACAATTCAGGTTCCCGTGCCCCTGCTGAATTAGTTTAAACCCGCCCGAAAAATATTGGTAAATATCTGCCCAGGATTTGAATACCCTCTGGTTCAGTTGTAGACTATCCCCTTTGTAGAGTTCCACCTACCCCAGAATGATCCCCAATTATCCAGGTATCTGAATCCCTCTCTCCTGCAACATTCCTGTAGCCATGTATTCAACTGCTCCCTCTCCCTTTTCCTTGACTCGTTAGCATGTGACATGGGTAACCATTCAGAGATAACAACTCTGTTTGTACTAGCTATAAGTTTTCACCTTAGCTCCTTGAATTTCTGCCTTACATCCCCATCCCTTTTCCTACCTATGTCATTGGTGCCCATGTGGACCACGACTTGGGGCTGCTCCCCCTCCCCCTTAAGGATTCCAAAAACACGATCCGAGACATCAGGACCCTGGCATCTGGGAGGCAACACATCAACCGTGAGTCTCTCTCGTTCCCATAGAACCTCCTATCTGTCCCCCTAAATGTGGAGTCCCAAATGACTAATGCTTTACTCCTGTCCTCGCTTCCCTTCTGATCAACAGGGACTGACTCTGTGTCAGAAACCTGTACGCCATGGCTTAACCCGCTAAGGTTCCCCCCCCCCCCAAACCGGTTCCCCCCCCCCCCCACACCACCACTGCCCCCCGCTCCCCCGCCCCCACTGAGCCCCACCAGTAGTATGCAAAGTCGTAGACTTGTTATTGAGGGGAATGGCTACAGGGGATCCCTGCACTGTCTGCCTGTTCCCTTTCCTTCTCCTGACTGTAACCCATCTACCTTTTACCTGTATCTGAGTTGTGACTATCTCTGTGTAACTCCCCTCAATTATCCCCTCAACCTCCCGAATGATCTAAACCAGGATGCTCTTTGTTGATTGCACAATATTCTGGATGATTAGTGAATTCTCAGATACTGAAGCAGACCTGCGTCGACATTGTGTAAGACCTGGGTAACAGTCGAATTTGTGATGATAAATGGGAAGAAATATTTGTCCCCTGCATGTGTCGGGCTATGGCCATCACCAACAAGAGGCAATTTTACTATTCTCCCCTTGAAAGTAATGTCATTACCATTTTAAAAATTGGATGTGTCTTGTTTCATTCCCCTTGTTGTTCAACATATAAATAGGAAAGTTAGCTGTTGCTCTTTCATTTACTGTTATTTTGGTATCCCAGTGTTGAATCAGTCTGTCCACGTCAAATCTAGTTTCACCATACTCTTTCACCATTTCTGGGCACGCAAGATGGGATGCAGTACTAATGTGCTCACGGACATGTGCAAACCTTGTAGAAAATTTGGCTGTTCTTCATGTCCAAGAAAATATCAGATAGGATTTCACAGACAGGCAAGATACTACTGATTCCAACATGGTTACTTATTTTAGTAAAGCTCCCCAGTCATGTCTTAATGCCAGGACAGGGGTTTGCATGTGTTCCAGAAAAGGAAGCTAAAATCCATAGTACAATAAACTAAAAAAAGTTACTGGTTATACACGTGGTTTAGAAGATACACTGCTTCAGGACTTCACCTGAATTCTTCTTTGCTACATGTGGCCAGGTATCACTCAATAGGACTGATGATGCATCCAGTAGAATAGTAGCTAATAACCCCTTATAAAAACAAATCTTTCACTCTATCCATAAACTGCAGACATTTTTATCCTACTGTTTTTCCATTGCTCCCCCCACCAACACCACCTGCACCTTCTGTGTAAGAGGTGTATCTCTCCAGTTGCATTTACAGAAGATGTGGAGGGTGTATGCTGTCTGCTGCCTTTTCTTTGAAGGGCACTGATTTTAACAGTCTGAATTTCTGCCTTCTCAATTAATGTAGAAAAATAATGGATGGGGATTTTAATGTTTTCTACTTTTTCTTTTTAAACTTTCTAGAACATTGGAGAAAAGTTAAGCCATTTGCTGTTGTAGTTTGTTCAGCTCATATGAAGAATTGTACAGCTATAACCTCTACTGCTATAACACGTGAATAATGAGTAATAATCAGTAAATAAATCAAGTGACTAAAGAGAAGAGGAAAGAATACTCTGGAGAAGAAATGATGATTTCCCACTAATACTATAGGGATCTCTCTTTCTCTAGATAGGTCCTTCTTGCAGACTCTGTTTATAGTAAGTCTGCTCCTCAGTAGGCTATAACAGTGCCTGAGACCCGGGTTCAATTCCCGACTCAGGCGACTGACTGTGTGGAGTTTGCACGTTCTCCCCGTGGCTGCGTGGGTTTCCTCCGGGTGCTCCGGTTTCCTCCCACAGTCACAAAGATGTGAGGGTCAGGTGAATTGGCCATGCTAAATAGTCCGTAATGTTAGGTAAGGGGTAAATGTAGGGGTATGGGTGGGTTGCGCTTCGGCGGGTCGGTGTGGACTTGTTGGGCCGAAGGCTTGTTTCCACGCTGTAAGTAATCTAATCTAAAAAAAAATCTCTAAAAGCCCAGCAAGTTGTGTAGTGTCATTCAAATCAATGATGAGGAAAGCTTGTACATTCAAATAAATGTTTTCTTCTTTTACTTCTGTGTCACTAATAAGATTTGGTATAAGCTCCTCTGTAATTTTCTGATCTCCAAGTTGGTGAAGGGCTTTTGCCCGAAACGTCGATTTTGCTGCTCCTTGGATGCTGCCTGAACTGCTGTGCTCTTCCAGCACCACTCTAATCCAAAATTAAACAAGATCAGGCACTCGTCCTGCAATAGTTACCTTGACAATGAAAAGAATCAGTTTGGTACTTCTTCACATAAAGAAGTTACTATATCATGCTGTTGTTGTCACAAGTCATCGATGTCATTAGTAGAATGAACTAACTGATTTGCATTGTTGTTTTTGTGAAAACCTTGCTGATCACAACACAGGAAACCAAACTGACCTCTTCTATGCAACCTGTAAAAAGTAAAGCAAGGTTCAGGATCTCTTCTGGTGATAAATCATCAATATCAGTGACATTTTGATATTCACTCTCTCTCATTCTTCCCTGAAAAATAAAATTAAGATGTTGAATATTTTCTTGCGGATGGTCACTTTCATCTTTGTGCACCTCTTTACTGTTTCTTCTAACCTCTCCTCAAAGTAATATTCTCCTATGGTCCTAAGGATGAAGGTTCTTCACCAGATATTAATTCACTGCATATTTAGTCAACTTGAATTTCATATGCAACTGGTAATTAAGTATGATTCAAAGACACCCAAGCTTCTCTGCTTAATAAAGAACTATTCAGCTAAGAAATGACATTAAGATGATCTCTCTCTACCATTATGTTAAAATGTGACATGTATCTGCCCTTGTACCATGAGCAAAATACAACTTCCATCCAGAAGTTGAATAGAAAATGGTTGAAGAAGTTCAGGCTTCAATCATGCTTTTGGGAAAAAATAGTCACTCCTACTCCTGAATCAAATTTAAAATTCATGTTCTTAAAAACTATGATATCTGTATACCAGCACAAAGGAATATAGAGTAGGCCATTTAGCCCTTCAAGCCTGTCCCATTGTTATTAATCATGGTTGATCATCTTCTCAATGCCCTTTTTCTGCATTATCTCCATGTCATTTAGTGTACTTGGTTTCCAGAAAGCTATTGAATTCTGTCTTGAGCTTGCTCAATGATCAAGTTTCCACATGCCTCTGGGGTAGAGAATTCCAAAGATTTGTCACCCGCCGAACGAAGAAACATTCCCTCATCTCAGTTTTAAGTGGCCTGCTACCAGCCAGGGTAATACTATACTTACTATATCCACACTGTCAAGCCCTGCATCAATTTTATTAGTTTTATTTGTTGAAATGCTACAGAATACCATTATCTAGCTTTCTCAATTACTCCTCATAATGAAAAATCCAGAAATCCATTTGTGGGTCTGCTATTTCTCCTCAGAAGCAAACGTCTTTTTCTTTAGTATCATCTACATTTGACACTTACAGATTGAAATGGCCGAGTTTTAAATGTTTGCCCCACAGATGAAAGTTTTCTACTGCTGCAAAGCATCCTTAAACAGCACAGATGGCATTAGGCATAATGACTGGGACAAGCTTTGTACTGAAGAGGGATTTTCCTGCCACACTGCAGATGTGGAGTAAAATGGTCACTGTGCCTTCTTTCCACTGTCACTGTTTATTGTTGACACATTATTTACCCTCTGATCGACCAAGTCAATGATCAGAGTCAGTGGTGTAACCTGGGAAGCTTCCCAGCAACCTCCCCCACTCTCCTCCCCATTCCCTCCCCCTCAACCACCACACCATGATCATATAAAAAGCTTGTATTGTCTGTGAAATTCAGCCATGAAATTAGCCAACTGGCGAAACAGCTAAATCTGTTCTTTGCTCCCTGGCTTCTTCTAACTTAATAGGAAACAGTTCATCCAGTGCTGCTGATTTATCCATCTTCAAGGTGATTAATTCTTCCAGTACTCACTGTGTCATTATGCATTGTTTTATCTAATGTTTCACATTCCTCTTTAAATAGAATGTCTGCATAATCCATATCTTTATGAATGGTAAACGGATTTTCAGACTTAGAAATAGCTTAGAAACAGATAGATTGGTATTTAAAACTGTATACATAAAAAATACCATTGTTTATTGAAATCATAGCCCAAAAGTTACTCCCAGGTGGGAGTAAAACTAACCAAGAAGAACTGGTTTTAATTTTGTTGTGGGAGTTTCCCTCACAGGGAGTTTGGTCAGTGGATTCAAAATGAGAGCAGAGGCTGCTGGATGCGGAGACAAGCTGCACAAAATGCTTGCCCATTGCCCCAGCATTGTGTTAAGGTTTAATTAAATGAATAAAACTGAAAACAGTTATCTAAACCTCACTCCTCATATACTATTACCCATCCTATGCATCATAGTAGTCCATACATGCCAACCTCTGTAGTGTCATGCCAACCACTCATCCCCATAAACCTTCATACCAAATATGTCATTCATACTTCTCCACAACTCAAACTCCTCATACCATCCATAGCATTCCTTGCACCACCACCCTCTCCACCACAGCTCCTCACTTCCAAACATGGCTTCACTCATCCACAAAGCTTTTTTTTGTCAACTCAATGCCAGCTCATGCCAACATGCGTAGTATGTCTTGATCATGTCTCAGGAATCACGTTGTCATAAAGGTATATCTCTATCAATGATGTCATTACTGAAATAATCTCATGGTTTATTTTTAAAAATCAATACATTGAAATTTCTTCAACTAATCTCTTATGAAAACAATCATTTCACTAAATATTTAATCTCTTATCTTATGAAAACAAGTATTTCAAATAAGTGTTTAATCCTTATGAAAAGAAACATTTCTGTTCTATAACCACACAGAGTTATCAACTGAACAGACTGCCAACTAATAATGTGATATCGGTAAATCATAAAATCTGCCATAATACACAAATTCTATATTGAAAGCCCTTAAGTTACTTTAAAAAGAGCAAAATAAAAACAAACCTTTGTGAAAACAAACTAATTTCTTTTGTTAATTTAAAGCTTAGTACAGCTAGATCCCTTGGCTGATCTTATGGATTCACTGAACTTAGAAAGATCCAATGAGTTTTGACATATCCAATGCCCAATTAACATCTTATCAGTTTTTGATAACTTTGAAGTTCTAATTAGTTCTTGCACTTCATGCACACATTCATGTTTATTTTTAACAACACTAAAAGGAACCAAAACATAAGTTGCCTCTCCAAAATGGTACCTGACACCTTCTAAAAGTGTCCCTGAACTATATATAAAAGGGAACCTTACCTCTCCAAAAGGCCACACTGGTTATCTAAACAAATTCAGATGATTCAAACCTGCTCCTACCAAGTCTAATCTGCACACTTTGTGTTTCAGGCATATACTACACTAAAGGCAACTGCTGAATTATATAAGCATCTGCTTCCTGGAACTGCATATGTGAATTTCAAACCTTCCCACTCCCATCCCCTCTCTCCTTACAGAATTTGTGGCGGCCAAGTTTCAGATGGACTTCTTGATTTGGGCTTCTGACATCTTGGGCATTTTGTACAGATACTGTGCCTTTGTACCTGCATGTAAATTCAGGACAGTGTTTTCATGCTTCAATGGAACCTTTTACAGTTCCATTTACTGAGTTTGTTCTGTATAGTATCTACAAAGGAATACTATATACAAATTGTTACTTCAAAGTCATACAATAATACAGTGAATATTAAACTAGGTGATGCTTTTCTTATCGCTAGTTTTTCAACCAGCAAAGAAGTTGAAAGTATGTACAATTTATAGATTCAATACGTCCAGAGGAAACCATGGTTATGTTAAATACGTAACTGAATATTAATAATTTATTTGTGGAAGATGGTTTCGTGAACTCATACATATTTAGATTATTATAATCAGCTGATCTGTAGTATATTCATATTGTTCAACCTAGTAGGACATTGGTTCGGCCACTGTTGGAATTTTACGTGCAATTCTGGTCTCCTTCCTATCAGAAAGATGTTGTGAAACTTGAAAAGGTTCAGAAAAGATTTACAAGGATGTTGCCAGGGTTGGAGGAGTTGAGCTATAGGGAGAGGCTGAACAAGCTGCGACTGTTTTCTCTGGAATGTTGGAGGCTGAGGGGTGACCTTATAGGGGTTCACAAAATTATGAGGGGCATGGATAGGGTAAATAGGCAAAGTCTTTTCTCTGGGGTCGGGGAGTCCAGAACTAGAGGGCGTAGATTTAGGGTGAGAGAGGAAAGATATAAAAGAGACCTAAGGGCAACTTTTTCATGCAGAGGGTGGTACGTGTATGGAATGAGCTGCCAGAGGAAGAGGTGGAGGCTGGTACAATTGCAACATTTAAGAGGCATTTGGATGGATATATGAATAGGAAAGGTTTGGAGGGATATGGGCTGGGTGCTGGCAGGTGGGACTAGATTGGGTTGGGATATCTGGTCAGCATGGACGGGTTGGACTGAAGGGTCTGTTTCCATGCTGTACATCTCTATGACTCTATGATCCTAGTAAAAGTATATTCTTCACTTGCTCTAACTGGAACTATCTTCAGAAAAAATGCCTGATGTGAATAATCCCCAGAGATTTTTCCAGACGAGGACATTTGTACATTCAGTTGACCTTAAATGAGTCTGCACTGCAATTACTGCAGCTGGGTCAAAGAGAAAAACGTTAGTCACACATCCTGATCAGAATGAAATGCATTTACTGGACAGCATATCTTTGTGGATAGAATTTTAAAATACACTTAAAGTCCAGACTACTATTTCTGAAATTATAAGATGCTATTTTCCTTTTGCATATCTCTCACAATATCTCTCACTCAATGACATATTTCTTAATGCAGAGTGGACAACCACTATTTTGTCACACTGAAGGTAGTTTATGCAAAGCAAGAAACTTCAGGAGCTGCATCGTGCTTGTTATCTTTAAACACAAAGTTGAACTTCATCTTATTGTGATCGCTTTAGAAGTCGAGATGTTCACTGATGATTACATCATATTTGGCATCATATTTGCGTCCTCAGACATTGTATACCAAAGACTGGAGACAGCATACAACATACAGGTTTAAGTGATCCAATGGGTCACACCTAAACTCTACAATGCTGCCAGATCCAGGCATGAATGGTGGTAAACAATTAAAAATTAGCAGAGAGTGAGGCTCCACGAATAACCCCGTCCTGAATGATGGGGGAACCTAGTACGTTGGTACAAAATGCAAAGCTGATCTATTTGCATTCATCTTCTGCCAGAGGTGTTGAGTAGATGATCCTTCTCAGACTCTTTCTGAGGTCCCCAATATTACAGATGCTAGTGTCCAACCAATTCAATTCATTACATGTAATACTAGGAAACAACTAAAGACACTAGCTAGTGCAAAGGCATACCTTGACAATATTCTGACAATAATACTGAAGATTTTAGCTTCAAAACTAGCCACACACTCCTAAACAAGCCATTTCAGAACTACTATGATACAACACATACAATGTGGAAAATTGCCAAAGTATGTCCTACCTACAAAAGGGAGGACAAATCCAACCCAACAAATTACTTTCCCATCAGTCTACTCTCAATCATCAGTAAAACAGTGCAAGGTGTTGTTGGCAGTTCCATCAAGACGCACTTGCAAAAGAATAACTTGCCCACCCACTCAGCTCCTGATTTCATTCCAATCCTACCATAGGCAAAAGAGCTGAACTCCAGAGATGAAATGAGAGCAACTACCTTTGACATCAAAGCAGTATTTGACCAAGTTTGACATCAAGGAGCGCAAGCAAAATTGGAGTCAATAAGAATCGGGGAAAACTTTCAACAGTTGGATTCATACATGACATAAAGGAAGCCAGTTGTGTTTGTTGGAGGTCAGTCATCTCAATTCCAAGGAATGCTGACCAGAGAAGAGAGAGTGAATCTTTCATCTGGAGCCTGCAGAACCCTCAACCCAAAGGCACGTGGAGAGGTGCCATGCATCTCTTGACTAAACCTTCGGTAATTGTTGGGAGTTCAACAATTATTTTGTAATTCATCACAAGAAGGTTTAACATTGATTGTGTCATATTGAGATTAGTTATTTGTATTAAACACACTCTTTTTATTCATACATCTTAAATCTGTGTTAATTGTATCCTGCAACGTGGTTCATAAAGCCTAGGTCTTCAACCACAAATAAGTGATTTCAGCTGTGATCAGTAACAACTCTCATACCTTCAGAAATACTCTTTAGGTTGGCTGATCTCTTTTCTTAAAGGAGATGAATCAACCAGATGGGTTTTTACAACTATCGGCAATGGTTGCATGGTCACCATTACTGAGACTAGTTTTCAATTCAAAATGGAGTGATTTAATGTAAATCCCACCAACAGCTATGGTGGAATTTGAGTCCTGTCCTCAGAACATTAGACTGAGCCTCTGGATTATCAGTTTCTTATACCACCACTTTGCCATTGTATGAAGAATGCTCATGTGGGCCGCAGAAATGAATCTGCCCTTTTGGTTTACCATTTTGCTCATATGTTTCTTAATTCTCCTCCCTGGTTTAATACTTTTACATCTTTTAGAGTTAGGGTTACATCTTTAATCCTTTTACATCTTTGGATAAATGTCAGCTTTTGACTGTTACACTGCATTTTCCCCTTGCATCTGTTCTTGACCTGTTTTAATCTGATCCTTTCCATGTAAGTCCAACCACCTTTAATTAATTTAAAGTTAATTTGACCACACTATTTGTCCTTTCCAATAGAATCCTGGTTTCAGGGAAATCATTCCTAATGGTACAGATCCTTCCAATCCCAGTACTGATGTCACAAACTCTCCAATCAGATTTTTTCATTCCAGGCAAAAAAAAAGTCCAGATTTTCCAGTCTTTCCTCATAACTAACTATTTTGATATTAGGAATAAGCATTGTGACATTTCTCTTGATTGTTTTCAGTGCATTAATGTCTTTTTCATTTCTTTAAGATTAGATTAGATTACTTTAAGATTAGATTACTTACAGTGTGGAAACAGGCCCTTCGGCCCAACAAGTCCACACCGACCCGCCGAAGCGCAACCCACCCATACTCCTACATTTACCCCCTTACCTAACACTACAGGTAATTTAGCATGGCCAATTCACCTGACCCGCACATCTTTGGACTGTGGGAGGAAACCGGAGCACCTGGAGGAAACCCACGCAGACACGGGGAGAACGTGCAAACTCCACACAGTCAGTCGCCTGAGTCGGGAATTGAACCCGGGTCTCTGGCGCTGTGAGGCAGCAGTGCTAACCACTGTGCCACCATGCCGCCCCATAATTCAAATTGGGCACAGTCTTCAAGATGTGACCCAATCAGTTGAATGACTATGACTTTCAACATTCTGTTGCCTTTCTTCATTGCTGCTTTAAGTTTGCTGGATAGATTCAAAGCACACATTACAAGGAACAAAGAAAGTAGACACCTATTTTTTTGTTAATACACCTGCATAAAACATCACCTGTGTCCTTTGTGAGAAACCTATTATGTGGTTCAATGGGCTCTGAGATAACTAATAATCCACTGCACGATCTGCAGACTCTGCCACTCATAGACAGCTTCTGCTCGAAGGGCCAGGGTGCTGAGATATTTGATAGCTTCTTTGCTCAGTCTAGAGATATAGATTTCAGCTGTTCCATATTTGATCATGTGTTTGTTAACTCTCTTTGTCTCCATGTGCTGATATCAAATCTGGTTATGGTCACTGAGAAAGAGATGATAAAAGTAAGCAGGGAACTCGTGGCTGATACAGATGCTAAGTGAAAAATTGACTAAAATTTCTGTCCATGTAAGATCTGGTATGTCAATCTCTGCATATCTCTGTGACATAGAACTAAACGATTTCCATTTCTTTGCAAGGAGATCCATTCACTCTGTGGCATTGATGAATTCCAGGATTCAAGCTCTCTTTATTCACTCGGCGTATGAACAGTCTGAATAAAGCAGCGATCCACAAGAAGGCAATACTTGTCTTGCAGCAGCATATTTCTTAATGCAGAGTGGACAACCACTATTTTGTCACACTGAAGGTAGTTTATGCAAAGCAAGAAACTTCAGGAGCTGCATCGTGCTTGTTATCTTTAAACACAAAGTTGAACTTCATCTTATTGTGATCGCTTTAGAAGTCAAGATGTTCACTGATGATTACATCATATTTGGCATGATATTTGCATCCTCAGACATTCTATACCAAAGACTGGAGACAGCATACAACATACTGGTTTAAGTGATCCACAGTTAGGGTTTCATGGTGTAGGAAGTCCAGAAATTGCCTGTTCTTGGCGGTGAGGGAGAGGAGTTAAAATATTTGGCCACCAGGCAGTGGCGTTTTTTTAGTGCATGTGTCCCAGAAATGTTCTCTGAAATGTTCTGGAATTTCCCAATGTAGAGGAGACCACATTGGGAGCAACAGACACAGTAGATAGCTCACTGTTGCTGTTGGGAGGTCTGTAGGACAGCCCCAACATTGTTTCCGCATCCTTCCTATTTCTGAGCTCTGTCCTTTTATCTCACTGCCCGAGTCCTCTACAGTTCCCTCCTTCAGCACAGCTGTGATCATTAATAAAAATCCTGCATGCCTTTTACCTCCTTCTCCGACCTGCCTGAAGCATTGATATCCTGGGATATTTAGTTGCCAGACATGCCCTGCTCTCAACCAAGTCTCAGTAATAACAATAACATCATACTCCCAGGAAATAATCCAAGCCCCAATTCAACTGCCTTACTACTACCTTCCTCACATTAAAACAAATGCAGCTCAGACCACCTTCCCCTTTGTGGTCCTCATCCGCTCCCTGTCTACTCTTACCCTTAGTCACGCTGACTTCATTATCTAGTTCCTTACAGGCTTTAGTGATTACCTTCTTTCTGTCCACTAACCTCCCCATTTGGTTCCTACCCCCCTGCCACATTAGTTTAAACCCTCTTCAACAGCGTTAGCAAAAGGACCCCCTAGGACATTGGGTCCAGTCCAGGCCAGGTGTAGACCATCCAATTTATAATAGTCCCACCTCCTCCAGAACTGGTCCCAATGTCCCAAAAATCTGAACCCCTCCCTCCCTCACCATCTTGTAAGCCACACATTCATCCTGCCTATTCTTTCATTCCTACTTGGACAGGCGTGTGGTACTGGGAGCAATCCTGAGATTACTACTACCTCTGAGGTTCTACTTTTTAACTCAGCTCCTAACTTTCTAAATTCTGCTTATAGGACTCCATCCCTTTTTTTTAAAGCTAGATCCTTGGTGCCTATATGTACCAAGACAGCTGGCTGTTCACCCTTCCCCTTCAGAATATCCTGCAGGTGATCTGAGACATCCCTGACCCATGTACCTGGGAGGCAAAATATCATTTGGGAGTTTCATCTTTGACCACAGAACCACCTATCTACTTCCCTTACAATTGAATCCCCTATCACTGTAGCTCTTCTACTCTTTTTCCCACCCTTCTGTACAGCAGAGCCAGCCACAGTACCATGAACCTGGCTACTGCTGCCTTCCCCTGGTGAGCCATCTCCCCCAACAGTATCCAAAACAGTATACCTGTTTTGGTGAGAGATGACTGTAGGTAAAAACAATGACTGCAGATGCTGGAAACCAGATTCGGGATTAGTGATGCTGGAAAAGCACAGCAGTTCAGGCAGCAACCGAGGAGCGGTAAAATCGACGTTTCGGGCAAAAGCCCTTCATCAGGAATACAGCATTCCTGATGAAGGGCTTTTGCCCAAAATGCCGATTTTACTGCTCCTCAGATGCTGCCTGAACTGCTGTGCTTTTCCAGCACCACTAAACCAGAGAGGTGACCGTAGGAGACACCTGCACTGCCTACCTGCTCTTTCTCTGCTTTTTGGTCATCCATTCCCTTTGTCCCTCAGCAATCCTTATCTTCATCAACAGGTACCCCATCATGATCTGATACCTTCAAAAATGTGACCAAATTTTGGAATTTATTGAGTGACAACAAAATGTCCAGCTCAGTAACGGAAATGATACTTAAAGTGGAATGACTTCATAAAGCCGTGCAAGGTTTTGAACAAATCAACTTCATTATAGAGTCAGGGAGATGTACAGCATGGAAACATACCCTTCGGTCCAACCTGTCCATGCTGACCAGATATCCCAACCCAATATTCTGCCCACTTGCATATTTTGTCCAGTACTTTCTCCTCTGTAACCTTTTCTGATTCAAATACCCCTCCTTGTTTCATATTATCAAACATTGACCAAAGTATGCTTTTTTTTCTTGCTTAGGCTGTGCGTGACTGAAATGAACAGTACAGGTGCTAGTTAGAAACTGTGGAGGATTTTATTCACTATTTCCCCATCTGTGACGTTCTTGCAATCAAGATCCATCGCTTTCCATTATTTCGCTAATTTCTTATCTCTCCTACTGGAGAAAGAGCAAAACTCAACTTTCTCTTGCAAAATAAGGCAGGGCAAGTGACTAAGGTGTCAGTGGGGGAACACTTGGGGACAATAGAGTCATAGAGATGTACAGGATGGAAACAGACCCTCCTGTCCAACCTGTCCATGCCGACCAGATATCCCAACCCAATCTAGTTCCACTTGCCAGCACCCAGCCCATATCCCTCCAAACGCTTCCTAGTCATATACCCATCCTCTTAAGTGTTGCAATTGTACAGCCTCCACCACATCCTCTGGCAGCTCATTCCATACATGTACCACCTTCTGCATGAAAAAGTTGCCCCTTAGGTCTTTTTTATATCTTTCCCCTCTCACCCTAAACCTATGTCCTCTAGTTCTGGACTCCCCAACCCCAGGGAAAAGACTTTGTCTATTTATCCTATCCATGCCCCTCATAATTTTGTAAACCTCTATAAGGTCACCCCTCAGCCTCCGACGCTCCAGGGAAAACAGCCCCAGCCTTTTCCTATAGCTCAAATCCTCCAACCCTGGCAATATCCTTATAATTCTTTTCTGAACCCTTTTATGTTTCATAACATCTTTTCGATAGGAAGGAGACCAGGATTGCAGCAATATCCCAACAGTGGCCTAACCAATGTCCTGTACAGCCGCAACATGAACTCCCAACTCCTGTACTCAATACTTTGACCAATAAAGGAAAGCATACCAAGCGCCTTCTTCACTATCCTACCTACCTGCGACTCCACTGTCAAGGAGCTATGAACTTGCACTCATAATTCTATTAGTTTTAAAATGGTTATGGAAAAGGATAGACCTGATCTGGAAGTTAAAGTTCTGAATTGGAGTAAGACCAATTTTGATGGTATTAGGCAGCAATTTTCAAAAGTTGATTGAGGGAGGCTGTTTGCAGGTAATGGGTCAGTTGGAGGCCTTCAAAAGTGAGATGATGGAAGTTCAAGACAGTATGATCCTGTTAGTATACAGGGCAAGACTGGTAGGTGTAGAAAATGCTTAATGACCAGAAATATTGAGGCTCTGGTCAAGAAAAAGAAGGACACATATGTCAGGTATAGATAGCTGGGATCAGGTTTTTCCTGAGAGGAGTTGGAGGCAGTAGGAATATACTTAAAAGAAAAATCAGGATGGCAAAAAGGGGATATGAGATAGCTTTGACAAATAGGGTTAAGGAGAATCCAAACTGATTCTACATATACATGCAGAGCAAAAGAGTAACTAAGGGAAGAATAGGGCCCCTTAAGTACCAACAGGGCCATCTATGTGTGGAACCATAGGAGATGATGAGATAATAAATGAATATTGTGCATCAACATTAACTGTGGAGAAGAACACAGAAGCTAAGGAATTTGGGGAAATAAATATTGCATAACAATATTAAAATGCACAAAGGTAGATAAATCCCTGGGACATGATCAGGTGCATCACAGAACTCAGTGGGAAGCTAGAAAAATGATTGCTGAGATATTTGTATTATCAACAGTCATTGGTTAGGTCGGGAAGGCTGAAGGGGGGCTAATGTAATGCCAGTATTTTACAAAAGTGGCAGGAAAAAGCCAAGGTGAGTCTGACATCAGCAGAGAGATTCTGAGAGTCATAGAATCCTTACAGTATGGAAGCATGCTAATCAGCCCATTGAGTCCACACCAACTCTCTGAAAAGCGACCCACCCAGACCCACCCCATTCCCATTAACTCTGCATTTCGCATGGCTAATCCACCTAGCCTGCACATCCCTGGAAATCATGGGCAAATTAGCAAGGCACATTCACCTAACCTGCACAGCTTTGGATTGCGGGAGGAAGCCAAAGCATCCAGAGAAAACCCATACAAACACTGAGAGAATGTGCAAGTTACACAGACAGTTGCCCAAGGCTGGAATTGAATCCAGATTCCTGGCACTGTGAGGCAGCAGGTACTAGCCACTGAGTGACTGTATCACCCTGAGGGACAAGATTTACATGCATTTGAAAAGGCAAGGACTGATTAGTGATAGTCACAGGGCTTTATGGATGGAAAATCCTATCTCACTAACTTGAGTCTTTTGAACAGGTGACAAAGAAAATTGATGAAGGCACAATAATAGACATTGTCAAAAGGGACTTCAGCAAGGTGATTGAAAATATTCCACATGGTAGACTGGTTAGGAAGGTAAGATATCATGGAGTCCAGGGAGAACTAGCTAATTAGATAGGAGATAAGGAACAGTGCTGGAGGGCTATTTGTCAGACTGGAGGCTGTGACCTGCAAGGATTGGTGCTGGATTCAGTGTTTTTCATCATTTATATAACTGATTTGATGTGGATATTGAAGGTATAATTAGTAAGTTTGCAGATGACACCATAATTGGTGGTGTAATGGACAGTGAAGTAAATTATCTCAGAGTACAATGGGACTTTGATCAAATGGGTCAAGGAATGGCAGATGGAATTTAACTTCAACATATGTGATGAGTTGCATTTTGATCAGGCAAACTAGGGCAGGACATATACAGTTAATGGCAGGGCCCTGGGCAGGGTTGCCAAATAAAGGGACCAAGGGACACAGGTGTTTGTAGGAAGTGGAGTTGCAGGTAGCTGACAAAGATGGTGAAAAAGACATTTAGCACACTTTCCTTCATTGGTCAGTGCATTCAGTACAGGAGTTGAGACATCATGTTGTGGCTGCAGAGGCCATCGGTTAGGTCACTTTTAAAATACTGCATTCATTCCAGGTCTAGGTTTATAAAATCATGAGGTGCATGGATAGGGTGCATAGCCAAGGTCTTTCCCAGAGTAGGGGAGTCCAAAACTAGAGGGTATAGGTTTAAGGTCCAAGGTGAACAATTTAAAAGGGACCCGAGGAGTAACTTTTTCATGCAGAGGGTGGTACATGCATGGAACAATCAGACAGAAGAGGTGGTAGTGGTACAATTACAACATTTAAAAGGTACCTGGGGTACATGTTTAAGGGATAGAGGCTAAATGCTAACAAATAGGACTATATTAATTTAGGATATTGGGTAGGGGCGGAAGAGTTAGACAGAAAGGTCTGTTTCTGTGCTGTCTAACTTTTTGATTACAATTCCTTCCAATTACACCGAATCTACTGCGTTTGCAAACCTTTTGGATTTAAATCCATGTGGTACTAATCCGAAAGGTGTAACGCGACCCTCCTTTTTAGACTATTATTTACCTCTTACAGCTGTAGATTTAAGTGCAATTAGTGTTTTGGAAATCAGTTTGCCGTAAAAGTTGTAAGAACCTATTTAGCAAATGAGAGCTTCTTCGAGCGAGCCCTGCAGCCAAGCGTGAGCAATATCAATCTGGCTTCAGAGTGAAAACACGCCCCTTAAACTGTTCACGTGGAACGTGAACACTGTGTACTTCGCCTTTCGCATTTTACTTAGAACACTTCTTGTTTCATATGAAAACCACTGAGCAATTAATCATTCAGCAGCTACTTTTTGCCCTTTCCACAAACACTGTCTGACCTGAGTATGTTTTCCGTTTCTTTCCTTTAAATAATAAGCTATCCTCCAGTTTACCCATTGACTAGTGCCAACCCACTTGAGGTTTTACATAATGTTTTGCAAAACATGTGTACTGCTTATCATTTCTGCACTTCGAATTTGTTTGATGGGAGTTTAAAATAAGCGTCCCTGACGCGCTGGTGAAAACCAAATCCTTTGAAAAGTACGCGATAACCAAGAATCAGGGCAAAATCCGCAGAAAATTGACAGATCTTTACATTGCGATTAGAACCGATCGGAATTCCCTGCAGTATCGCCATTGGCATTAATATCATGACTCGCCTTTCAATCACGACGAGGGCAGGCGACACTTTGAAAAGTAGTTCAATCACTTCTTTGGCACTTTTTTTTGATGATATATATATCTCCATATAGAGTTCCTCTGTTATCCTAAAATGGTCGGTAAACAATCCGAGGGGTTGACCTGCAAAGCGTACAAGGGGGATTAAGGCTGCTATGGGAATCTGATGTCTGAAGGGTTTTTTTTTGCCCCTGGAGAGATTTGCAGCCAGCAGTGTTACAGCACCTGTCGTGTCACCAGTTGGCGGCTCAGGAGTCAGAGTCGACCCCAATGAGCCTGAGCAGAGTGGGCTATGGCCTCGGTGCGGCTTGTAGTAGGGGCTGGTGGGAGCATTAAATGTGTTTAACTGTAACCTTTCGCTGCACACGGCAACAGGCAGCCCTTGGAAGTTTTTTTTTGGTGTGTTTTTAGCTGACGTCAAGGGAGAGAGAGAGAGAAAAAAAATCTTAGATCAGCCCCTTTTCTGTGTTTTGTTTTAAAGGAAGAAAAAGCCACTTGAAAGTACCCGGGAATAATAGAATCCAGCTGTTCGCTGGTCAACTACCTTTTAAAGTAATTTCTCCAAAACGTTTGTTCGAGCAGAAAACTTCTTGCACTATCAGACAGTGTCAGGAGAAGGCAGGCAAAGAGCATCAATTTATACTTATAAGCTTTTTCTCGTTTCGAAAAAAAAACGCTGGAAAGTTTATAAAAGTTGACAGGTGTGCGTAAGTCCTTGGCTGCGCCTTTAAAACAGACCTTCGGCTCTGGCATAAGCGTCTGTCATTTTTTTTTCCGCCTTACATTAAGCCATTGAGTAGATAAGTGCGATCGGGGCACGTTGGAGAGAGAAGGGAGTGCTGTGGATCGGAATGTGGAAGCCACTGTGTGATTATCTGGTGGAAATGCTGGCACATCAGGATCCCTGCCCTCCGCATCCTTCATGGTAGGAGCGGCGGCTGTGAGTGAGTCCGTGTGAAGAAGCCCAGCGCTTGTTTGTCTGCTCTGGCCCTGATAGCGTGCAACCACTCTGCCCCAAATGTCCTTGTCATTAGTCTTACTGCTAATATCGGCTCTCCACTTCCGCCATCATGGATCGGAAGCCCAAATCAACAAGATCCAGCCATCAAGTAACAAGGAGCAGAACGGTAAGTGTGTCTGTACTTTCTCCCGTTGATGCGGAGAGATTGAGTTTGCAATTCGTGTTTCCTTTCTAGCTTCGCTCACTGGCCACTGCTTCCAGGTATGGATTTCAATACACACAGGCGAAAGCATTTCAGAACTTCGGGGATCCTGGCCCTGGCAGGGATATTGTTTTATTTAGTAGGAAAATGTGGGGTTGCCCGCTGTCAGAACAACCTTGCTTCTGAATCCTTTCCCATCTCTGAAAACCTGCAGCCGAGTTCTGATTGAATACATGACGCCTGGCCGGGACGGTTCTGGCTGTGTATCCCTCATTCTGTTTTTTTTTAATGTTTCGATCTTCAGGAAGATCGTAAGTTTCCAATCGAGTGCTTCTGCAGTAGGGCTGATGTGTGTGTGTGTGTGTGTTTTTAAGCGCTGAGACACGCTGCTTGTAAAAATGCGATGACATCTGGCACCTGCAGGCAGTCAGGCGCTGATCAAAGAGCACCATTAACAAAGCTGGCCTCACAGCCCGAACAAGTTGGAAGAGCCAATGAAAGCGACCAAAAGAGCACTGACATATCGCCATCAGCCCTTACAAAGCCATAACCATCGCATCTTGAGAGTTATTGTGCACTCACACAACGACTCTATAAACTTTCGCTTTTTTACTGCGCAGAGGGAACCATTTGGCCCATCGTGTTTCTGCCTTTTGCATTCAGTGTTGCTTGGGCACTTTTTTTCCTTGTACACCCTATCAAAGTTTTCGCCAATTTGCTGAGTGTCACTCTCACATTGCGAAATCATCTATCCGTGTTCGATTTCCTAAAGCCATGTTAAGCCACCGGTGTCCCTGCATTGTGACTCTAATTGGATGGAAATTATGGCAAGTATTTTTTTTTGTCTGCAACCCTAAACATAGCGTTGTGTTTTTAAAATCGAAGTGGAGAAGGTGAAGGTGCTTTGCTGAAGGTGCCCAGCTTTCCCAGCAAAACAAAGCTCGGTACGTTCAAGGCTGTGATAAACTCACTCTCAATTCCCATACATTACTACTTAATTATATAGCTTTGGGACTTGACAGTTTTAGATTACAACCTCGACTAGCTAATAAAAAAGAAGCAAAGCATGACATTCCTATGTTTTTTTAAAAAGGTGTCCATCCCCCTCAATGAGAAATGTTTAGAATAATCCAGCGCAGACTCGAAATAAAGGTTGAGATTACTTTAATGAGTACATAAATATGCCCCCGTGTAACCAGATTTATGGACATGACAGAATCTCCTACATTTTGTATAACAATTTGCAGCTGAGATCACAGGATCACATCAAAAGGATTTCATGCTTTAGAAGCCTAGCATTTGTTTGAAAAGTAAAACCGTGAAAGCATTACTTTATGTCTGAAAGCGAGGAACACTGGGTATTCATGTTCAGCGTGTGGACCAGGCTCAAGAATGGGGAACTTTCTCCGTGGGTATTTCAGCATTGGGTGTGGTCCAGGGAGCTGGCACTGGTCAGTGCACAACAATAGCCCACAAATGGACAGCTTCAGTTCAAAGCACTGCTGCACCACGGAATAACACTTGACTTTTGCTGTATGGAATATCAAACTGTGTAATTTATAGGAACATATTGCAACAAATGTTTTTGAACATTCGCTAGTTATTAGATTTAGATGTTGATTAAGTCGGATGTGACTGTTGTTGAATTTAATGTGTTCAGACCACTCATATACTGCACTTAAAATATAAAACTCAAATACATATGTTGGAAAGCTTAGATTCAATAATAAAATACCAAATGGCAGAGCTAGGCCAGTCAGCATCTGTAAGGAGAAAAGATAAGAGACAAAAACTCTACTATCTGAAACAAACAGAATATGCTGGAGAAACACAGCAGCTCTAATAGTATTGTATCCGTTTAAATAAAAATGAAGTTAATGTTTTGAGTCCAGTGAGCCTTTGTCAGAAACAGTCTGTTGGGTGTCTCCAGCACTGTCTGTCTTTGTTTCAGATTTTCATTATCTGCAATTCTTTGTGTTTATAATTCTACTATATATCTATATTGTGCTTGATAAACAAGAAACCAAATATATTTGAAGTTATAGTGATATTTTAATACACTTTTTTAAAGAGAGAATTACTTGTACTTTAGTTAAAAGAAACATGAGTCTTGCCTTTACCACACAAAGCAACTTCCATGAGCTTGAGATGTATTTTAAGTCATTTTTGCCCTTAGAAGGTGCTGGTGAGCTGCCTTCTTGAATTCAATGCAGTCCAAGTGATATAGGGGGCAATCCGCAATGCCCTTAGGTTGGGAATTCCAGGATTTTGACCTAGTGACAGTGAAGGAATGGTGATATATTTCCAAGTCAGGCTGGTGAGTGGAGTGGAACTTTGGAGGTCGTGAAGTTCCCATATATCTGCTGCCCTTGTCTTTCTAGATGGAAGTGATCATGGGTTCAGAATGTGTTTTCAAAGGATCTTTGATGAATTTCTGCAGTGCATCTTGGAAAGAGTACACAGTGCTGTACTGACCATTAGTGGTGATGGAGTGGATGTGGTGCTAATCAAGTGGGCTGCTTTGTCCTGGATGGTGTCAAATTTCTTGAGCTGTTGGAGCTGCATCGGGCAAGTGGGGAGTATTTCACCATAATCCTAACTGTGTCTTGTAGATGATGAAGAGGCTTTGACGATTCAGGATGTGAGTTACTTGCAGCAGTATTCCTAGCCTTTGACCCACTTGTGCATACTGTGTTTATGTGGTGAGTCCACTTGAGTTTCTGGTCAATGCTGACCCCAAGAATGTTGATAGTGGGAGATGGTAACACCACTGAATCTTAAGAGGAGGAAGTTGGATTGCCTCTTATTAGAGACATGAATTGCTTGGCAGTTGTGTGATGCAAATGTTACTTGCCACTTCTCAGCTAAAGCCTGGATAATGTTCTGATCTTGATACATTTGAATATGGATTGCTTCATTATCCATGGGGTTGTGAGTTATTGGTGAACCTCCCCACTTTGGATTTATGATGGAGGGAAAGTCACTGGTGAAGCAGCTGAAGATGGTTGGGCATTGGACACTACCCTGAGGAACTCCTGCAGAGGTGTCCTGGAGCTGAGATCACTGACCTCCAACAAATAAAACCATCTTCTTCTGTGCCAGATATGATTCTATCCAACAGAGAGTTTGCCCTGATACTCATTGATTCCACTTTTGCTCGAGTTCCTTGATGCCACACTTAGTTGACTGCAGCCTTGATGTCAAGTGCAGTTGCTCTCACCTCACCTCTAGCATTTACCTCTTTTGTCCATGTTTGAACCAAGGCTATAATGAGGTCAGGAGTTGAATGGTGCTGGCAGAACCCAAACTTGATATCACTGAGCTGGATATTGCTGAGAACGTGCTGCTTGATAGCACTGTTGATGACACCTTCCATCACTTTATTAATTATTGACTGTAGACTGCAAGGCGGCACGTTGGCTCAGTGGTTAGCACTGCTGCCTCACAGTGCCAGGGACCCGGGTTTGATTCCAGCCTTGAGTGACTGTCTGTCTATGTGGAGTTTGCGCGTTCTCCCTGTGTCTATGTGGGTTTCCTCTGAGTGCTCCAGTTTCATCCCGCAGCCACAAAGATGTGCAGGTCAGGTGAATTGGCCATTCTAAATTGCCTGCAGTTTAGGTGCATTAGTCAGAGGGAAATGGGTTGGTGTGGACTTGTTGGGCCGAAGGGCCTGTTTCCACACTAGGGAATCTAATCAGACTGATGGGATGGTAATTGGCCTAGTTGGATTTGGGCAGTTTTCCTCATTGATGGATAAACACCAGTGTTGTAACTGTATTGGAAGAGCTTGGCTAGGGGAACGCAAATTCTGGAGCACAAGCTATCCGTACTATTGCTGGAATGTTGTCACGGTTCATAGGTTTTTCAATATCCAGTGCTTGCAATCACTTCATAGAATCCCTACAGCTATTTGGCCCATTGGGACCACACCAAACCTCTGAAGGTCATCCCACCACCCTCTGCTCTCCCTGCATTTTCCCATGGCTAAACTACCAAGTATTGGTGACATTGGGATAACTGAAGGAGGCCAATTTGATCACCCACTTGGCACTTCTGGTTGAAGATTCCAGTGAATGCTTCAGGCTTGTGTTTTGCACTGATATGTTGGACTTTTACATCATTGAGGATGGCAATATTTGTGGAGTTTCCTCCGGTGAGTTGTTTGATTGTCCACCACCATTCACAACTGGATGAGGCAAGACTCTTCTGTTTGTTGTGAGATTATTTAGCTCTGTCTATCACTTCTGTCCATTCTGTTTGGTAGATGCACCAGGTTGCTGGTAGCAGTTGAGTGGAGGATATGCTGAGCCAAGAGACTGCAGATTGTACTGAAGTACCTCATGAATGCCCAGTTTCGAGTTGCTTGATCTGTTCAAAGTTTGTCCTAAAATGCTTTACAACCATTGAAGTACCTTTTTGAAGTGTAATTCCTGTTGTAAATGTAGGAAGCACAAATATATTTTACTCCTTCACATTTTTCTCAATCATTGTTGCTGCGACAGAACTGATTGCTGTGATTTATAAAACAGCAAATTTAAATAGCACATTTCATGTAGTAAAACATCACAAAAGCACCTCGTAGGTATGTTATCAGACAAATTTAGTACTGTGCTAGATTTAAAACAAGCAAATTGAATGTTTGGACAAATGGGTGAGTTCTTAGGTGGTGCCTTAAAGGAAAGAGAATGTGAATAGCACCATAGAATCATAGAAAGGGGCCACTCAGTCAATTTTGTCCATTCTGACCCGAAGACACCCAGATGCCCTTTCTAATCCAATCTCCCTGCAGCCCATAGTCTGCCGTTTACAGTTTAAGGTGGTCATCCAGGCATTTTTCAAAAAAGTAAAAGGGTCTCTGCTTCCACTACCAACTCATGCAGCAACCTCCAGACACTCACCACCCTCTGCGTAAAAAAAGTTTTTCTCTTGTCTCCTCTAATTCTTCTACCACTTGGTTAGAATTTATGACCCATGGTTTTTGAACTCTTTGCTAAGGGAACTCTCTCCTCCAATCTATTTTATCTCTACCTCTCACAATTTTGTACATTTCAATCATGTCGTCCCTCGCCTTCTTTGTTCCAAGGAAAATAACCCCAACCTCCAATATCTTCTCGTGGCTACAATTCTCCAGCCCTGGCAATATTGAAGTAAATACTCTTTGCACTCTCTCCAGGGCTATTACGTTTTTCCTCTAATGTGGTGACCAGAACTGCACAACTTGTGGTTTTATCAGTGTCTTATATGGTTCTTCATTATATCCCTGAATTCTATTCCTCTGCCAATGAAGGAGACCAGTTCCATATGCCTTCTTTACAACCTTAAATGACTGTATTACTACTTATAGGGACCTATGCATTTGCATGCCAAGATCTCTCACTTCATTTACCCCTCTCAGTATATTCTCATTTATTGTGTATTCCTTTTTACTGTTTGACCTCCCTAAATACATTACCTCACACTTATTAGAGTTAAAACTTTCCCACCCACTCCACCAAGACATCTATATCATTCCCTAGCTTACAGCTATCATCAACACTGTCCACTACATTACCATTTTTTGTGTCTACACATTTCCCAATTGTTCTCTCCACGTTCAAGGCCAAATTGTTAATCTGTAATAGGAGAGGAAAGAGATTGAATCCTCAAGAGGTCAGAATCTTTGGAGGCTACAGAGTTAAAGAAGTGCAGGGCTGTGGAGGAATTTTAACCCATGGTTGAAAGTATTATGTATCTAAGCATTGATAGATTAGGAACCCAAGACCTCAGCAAACACACTGTTAGCACACAATCATTGCTATCTTCTCCTCTCACCTCAGCAGCCCATAAGCTGCTGAAGCCCTTGACAATGCTTTAGTCATCCAGATTTTACTTATTCCAATGCTTTCTAGGCCAAACACTTATCCTTTTATCCACAATTAATCTGAGCTCATCCAAAACTTTGTTTCCTTTATTCTAACATCTGCATGTCATTATTGTGTATCAGCCATGATTGAATTGCAAAGCAGACTCAATGGGCTGAATGACCTAATTTCTGCTCCTTTGCCACTTATTGGTGGGCAGCACAGTGGCAAGCACTGCTGCCCCACAGTGCCAGAGACCCGGGTTCAATTCCCGACTCACGTGACTGACTGTGTGGAGTTTGCACATTCTCCCCGTGTCTGCGTGGGTTTCCTCCGGGTGCTCCGGTTTCGTCCCACAGTCCAAAGATGTGCAGATCAGGTGAATTGGCCATGCTAAATTGCCCCTAGTGTTAGGTAAGGGGTAAATGTACGGGAATGGGTGGGTTGCGCTTCGGCGGGTCGGTGTGGACTTGTTGGGCCGAAGGGCCTGTTTCCACACTCTCTAAGTAATCTAATCTAATCTAATGTCTTATGGTTTGATTGTGCTGGAAATTTTCATTATGCATTTTTCTAAACTACATTCTTACTGTACTAGATCAGTAGCCACTTTTTAGAAATGCTATGACCAGCATTTCTTTGATCAATGTGATATGATGAAAATCTCAATGGTCACTGTGATACATTTTGGCCTTTCTGCAGGACTGCATGGAGAAATCCACCTTGAAATGTCTTTTTGAGAAATGCAATGTGTTCAGTAGCCAAGTTCTAAACTTCCTAGGTTTCACAGATTTGCACCATTTCTTGCAAAACTGCATTATTATCATTTCAATTTAGCTCCTACTCTGCTCACAGCTTCAAAACATTCATCATAAAAGATAACGTCTTATCTAACTGGGCAGTGCATCAATTTGATTTGATCTCCTTGACTGCAATGAGGTGTTTAATGTGATTGTGCTTCTTTTTTCCTCTCCTTGCCTCTTCCTCAGCAATGTGCAGTTTCTTGGTGACATTAAAGTTACAGGTTCAGCTTTCGTAGATATGCTAATATCATGTAGCTCTGTGCCTTCACCAATTAGTTTGGCCACAAATATTTTCACCTTGAACAATTTTTGTGCCTACATATTTCCCAGTTGTGCCCTCCACCTTGAGCAAGACATGGTAACAACAGAACCACATCCAGCTATATTTGCTGATGTTGAACTAGAGAATGCAAGACCTTGGCATCTTTATTTCAAATCTCACATTTATTGATCAGCAAGATGGTACATGAGCCACACCTATATCCATCAGATCTGCTGAAATGCTTATTTGATCTGGTCAGCTCTGGAGCTTTCATAATACTCTCAACTAGCTTCCTATCTGGCTTTGATGTTGACTCCAATTTACATAAATTATATCCGACTGCATCTTTTCCCAGGTTAGATGTAACAAATCTACCATCCCTTTCTTGCTCTTTAACATTGGTTTGCTGTCCTAATTTAATTCAAATTTCTTTTCTTTAAATTCTTCCCCTACTTCATCTTATCCCATCATTATAAGCTTCTTGAGCAATGCATTTCTTTTTCCATGCTTCACTTTTGGCTGACACTGCAACCTTAGGAAATGCCTTAATCTGCATGTGGTCACTATCAGTGATGCCACAGTAACTTCAGCATCAATGAACATTGGCTGCCTTCTGGTCCTCACCCTACCTCCAACATCTAGCCACCTCACTCCCTGTCTGCTGGCAACCTTCTTGCTGTTCGAAACAGTACCTTTGTCTCAATCCTTGACCATCTTGCTTGTGGTCACCATTCTGATCCCTTTCTATCTTTCCCATGGCATGCAAGATGGAGAAAGGAGCAGCAAGAGGAGACAGGAATGAAGCATGTTCCAGTGAATAATCATACTGGACTCAAAATGTTAGCTCTCTTTCTCTCTCTCCACAGATGCTGCCAGATCTGCTGAGTTCCTCCAGAATTCTGTGTTTGTTGTTAGCAATAATTCATTCATTCATACTTCAACCAAAAAAGAGTTTCACATTTCAGAGTGCCTTGGTGAACTGTAGTGTAATGTTAATTACCATGTGTAAAATTAGGAAATCTTAAATTTAGCCAGAAGTCCTTTTTTTAGAATACAACATAAACCATTTTGCAGGCTTTTGTACAGACTGCTTTCCTGCCTGTATAAACAAATATTTTAAGCTCCTGTCATTTTTCATTAGGAACAAAGTGGCTAAATAAATGCATGGGCAAAGGGAAAGCTACTTGTTCATTGGTGGTTTTCCTGCTAACGTGAGTCAGAGGAGTCTGCATCTGCCTGTATACTGAAGTCATGGCACACTGTATCCTCAGTGAAGGCCTTCTTGCACTATTGAACACTTCACTACATTTGCAGTATGATAATGCAGCACCTATCTTACTGTAGAATTAATGTTTTTATTGGTTTCTGATGAGTTGAAATAATGATGCTATTGTGTCAATAGTTGTAAGATTTGTAACTCGTCATCTTTGAAAGAGGAAGCCTACCTTTTGATGAGCCATCTGTTAACACAGTAGGTGTTATCAGGGACCTTTCAATATTTCCTCCCTTAAATGGATGGAATGAATGTCACCTCAAGTAGTTGCTCTTAAGTTTTGGATGTGAGTGTCAGTTTAGTGGTTTTGTCAGTTGCTGAATGGGGAAGCCACAAACGCAATGCTTTAAAAGAAGAAAGGACTTGGATTTGTATTGTGCCTTTTACATTCACATGACATTCCAAAGTACTTCACAATTTACTAATCACTTTTAAAATCCTGCCCAATAGGATATAGGAGAGGTTGATCACCAGAAACAAAATATATTGGAAAAACAACATTTTTGACAGTTGCTCTTATTAACATTATGCTTACTAAATGCAGACATTCAAATTTCACTGCTCAAACATGCACGGGGAAATACTATGGCATTAACATTAGTTTTAACGAGGAAATTGTGAAACTAAACTCCACAACCTGTTCCACTGGGGGAACTGACTGACTAAATGACCAGATCGATTCAAACAATTAAAGAATGCAGTAATATATCAGCAAGAAATAATGCATTTTCTTACACATGCCCTTGAGAATGCTGCAGACTTCAGTATTTCCTTTGTTTCAGAAGTGTAAATAATGTCGTTATTATTAAGGTCTCCCCATGACAAATATATTCTGTAATTGAGAAGCCAGACAGGCTGTCTATTTGTAAGTGGCTGCCAATGGTTCTGCAACAACTGCAGAAGGTGTATGTAGATAATCCCAAGGGATTCTACATTTGGTTTTTGCACTTCTATCTGAGAAAACCTACAGTTTTCATCTATCTCAGTACCTGGGGAAAATGAGAGTTCATAAGTCGTGTGCATCTGTTCAAAATGTGGGATATTGGTGTTCCAAATTAACTTACAATACCACTTCAATTTTATCACAAAACCAGTATTTCAAACAATATTCCCTACATTTCAAAATCTACCCTCAATTGTCTTCCACTGCCATTGTGCGAGGCTATGGTGATCCTACCTGCAGTCTTTAATATAATAAGGAAAATGAAAGTAACTCAATTAATTGATGTCCTAGTGTCCAGAAGTTACTTGGAATGTAAACTTGGTTGCCATATCATAAAATGGCAGCCACCTGTCTGTGCTGTGCACCAATTCAGACACATGAATGTACCACCTGGGGGAAAAGGTGATAGCACACCATCAGGACTTTATTGACAGTGGATGGGTCCGCTGCTCAAGTCGGAGCTCAGTGCTTAACCCAACAACGGAGATTGGGCAATTGGGGCATCGACACCTTTTCTCAGTCATAGAGTCACAGAGATGTATAGAACAGAAACAGACCCTTTGGTCTAACTTGTCCATGCTGACCAGATATCCTAAATTAATCTGGTCCCATTTGTCAGCCCTTGGCCTATGTTCCTCTAAACCCTTCCTATTCATATACCCATCCAGATCCCTTTTAATTACTGTCAATGTACCAGTCTCCACCACTTCCTCTGGCGTACACACACCACCCTCTGCGTAGAAAATGTTGTCCCTTAGGTCCCTTTGAAATATTTCCCCTCTCACCTTAAGCATATGCCCTCTAGTTTTTCACTACCCACCCCCCAACCCAGAGAAATGACCTTGTGTATTTATCCTATCCACGCCCCTCATGATTTTATAAACCTCTATAAGGTCACCCTTCAGCTTCCGACGCTCCAGGGAAAACAGCCCCAGCCTATTCAACCTCTCCCTGTAACTCAAATCCTCCAACCCTGGCAACATCCTTGTAAATCTTATCTGAACCCTTTCAAGTTTCACAACATCTTTTCGAGAGGAGGAACAGCAGAATTGCACACAATATTCCAAAAGTGACCTAATCAAAGTCCTGTACAACTACAAATTGACCTCCCAACTCCTATACTCAATGCTCCCACCAATAAAGGAAAGTATACTAATCTCCTTCTTCATTATCCTAACTACTTGCAACTCCACTTTCAAGGAGCTATGAACCTGTACTCCAAGGTCTCTTTGTTCTGCAACATTCCCCAGGACCTTACCATTAAGTGTATAAGTTCTGCCCTGATTTGCCTTTCCAAAATGCAGCACCTCACATTTATCTAAACTAAATTCCATCTGCCCTTCCTCAGCCCATTGGCCCATCTGATCAAGATCCCTTTTGTATTCTGAGGTAACCTTCTTTGCGGTCCGCTACACCTCCAATTTTGGTGTCATCTGCAAATTTGCTAGCTATACCTCCTATGCTTGCATCCAAATCATTTATTTAAATGACAAAAAAGCTGTGGACCCTGCACTGAACCTTGTGGCACTCCACTGGTCACAGGCTTGCATTCTGAAAAACAACTCTCCACCACCACCTTGGAGCCATTCTGTTTCCAAATAGCTAGTTCTCCCTATATTCTATGTCATCTAACCTTGCTAACCGGTCTACCTTATCAAACGCCTTACTGAAGTCCATTTAAAGCACATTCACCACTTTGCCTTCATCAATCCTCTTCGTTACTTCTTGAAAAAACTCAGTCAAGTTAGTGAGACATGATTTCCCATGCACAAAGCCATGTTGACTATCCCTAATCAGTCCTTGCCTTTCCAAATACATGTACATCCTGTCCCTCAGGATTCCCTCCAGCAACTGCCCACCACCGATGTCAGGCTCACTGATCTATAGTTCCCTGGCTTTTCCTTACTACCTTTCTTAATTAGTGGCAGCACGTTAGCCAACCTCCAGACTTCTGGTACCTCACCTGTGACTATTGCTGATCTGAATATCCTAGCAAGGGGCCCAGCAATCACTTCCCTAGCTTCCCACAGAATTCTAGGGTTCAGGTTCTGGGGACTTATCCACATTTGTGCATTTTAAGACATCCAGCAGCACCTCCTTGGTAATGTGGACATTTTTCACGATGTCACCATCTATTTCCCCACATTCTATATCATCCATGTCCTTCTCCACAATAAACACTGATGCAAAATACTCATTTAGTATCATCCCCATATTGTGCGACTCCACACATAGGCTGCCTTTCTGATCTTTGAGGGGCCCTATTCTCTCCCTAGTTTCCCTTTTGTCCTTAATGTATTTATAAAGTCCCTTTGGATTCTCCTTATTCCTATTTGCCGAAGCTATCTCATGTCCCCTTTTTGCCCTCCTGATCTCCTTCTTAAGTATACTCCTACTGCCTTTATACTCTAAGGATTCACTTGATCTAGCCTGTCTATACCTGACACATGCTTCCTTTTTTTTCCTTGACCAAAACCTCAATTTCTCTCATCATTCACCATTCACTACACCTACCAGCCTTGCCTTTCTCCCTAACAGGAACATAGAAACTCTGGACTCTCGTTGACTCATTTCTGAAGGCTTCCCATTTTCCAGCTGTCCCTTTACCTGCGAACATCTGCACCCAATCAGGCTTTTTTTACTGTCAAAATTGGCCTTCCTTCAATTTAGAACTTTAACTTTTAGATCCTGCCTTTCCTTTTTCCATCACTACGTTAAAACTAATAGAATTGTGGTCGCTGGCCCCAAAGTGTTCTCCCATTGACACCTCAGTCACCTGCCCTGCCTTATTTCCCAATAATAGATTGAGTTTTGCACCTTCTCCAGGAGGTACACCTACACAGTGAATCAGAAAGTTTTCTTGTACACACTTAACAAACTCCTCTCCATCTCAACCCTTAATACAATGGCAGCCCCAGCCTATTATTCTTACAGATAGAGTCATAGAGATGTACAGCATGGAAACAGACCCTTCGGTCCAACTCGTCCATGCCGACCAGATATCCCAACCCAATCTATTCCCACCTGCCACCACCCGGCCCATATCCCTCCAAACCCTTCCTATTCATATACCCATCCAAATGCCTCTTAAATGTCATAATTGTACCACTTCCTCTGGCAGCTCATTCCATACATATACCACCCTCTGTGTGAAAAGTTGCCCCGTGTTTCTCAATTTCCTGCTGACTATTGGGATGTCTATAATACATTCCCAATATGGTGATCATCCCTTTCTTATTTCTCAGTTCCACCAAAATAATTTTCCTGGATGTATTCCCAGGAATATCATCCCTCTGTACAGCTGTAATGTTGTCCCTTATCAAAAACACCACTCTCCCTTTCTCTCTTGCCCCACCCTTTCTATCCTTCCTATAGCATTTGTATCCTGGAACATTACGCTGCCAGATCTGTCCATCCCTGAGCCCTGTTCCCAACCATAACCTTAGTTCATCTGCATTCCCTGTTAGGCCCCTTGCATTGAAATAAATGCAGTTTAATTTACCTCGCTCTCTGCTTTGTTCCTGCCTGCCCTCACTGTTTGACTTTCTCCTTTCCCCAACTGTACCAGTCTCAGACTGATCTCTTCCCTCTCTATCTCCCTAAGTTAAATTCTCCCAACCTGCTCTAGCAACTCTCCCTGTCAGTATGTTAGTCCCTTTCCAATTCCGGTGCATTCTGTCCTTCCTACACCAGTCACTTCTACCCCAGAAGAGATTTCAATAATCCAACAATGTGAACCCTTCTCCCCTGCACAAGCTCCTCAGCCACTCATTCATTTGCTCTATCCTCCTATTCCTATTCTCACGAGCTTGATGCACCAGGAATACTCCAGAGATTATTACTCTCGAGGACCTCCTTTTTAAATTCCTGCCTAACTTCCTATATTCTCCCTTCAGAATCTCATTGTTTTTCCTTCCTATGTCATTAGTTCCAATGACCTCCTGCTGGTCCTACTCCCCTTTGAGAATATTCTGCATTTTTTCTGAGATATCCTTGATCCTGGCACCAGGGAGGTAACACACCATTCTGATATCTCACTGTAGGCTGCAGAAACATCTGTCTGTGCCTCTGACGAGAGAGTAGCGTATCACAATTGATTGCTTGAAACCTGATGCACCCCTCACTACATTAGAGCCAGTCTCAATACCAGAAACTTGGCTGTTCGTGCTACATTCCCCGAGAGTCCATCACCCCCTACAATTTCCATAACATTAGACTTGTTCGAGATGGGGATAGCCACAGGAGACTCCTGTACTACCTGCTTCCCCCTCCTACCATTCCTAGAGGTAACCCATTTATCTGACTATCTGCGATTTTTCTCCCTTCCTATAGCTGGTATCCATCACACCCCCTAGCTCTTATAAATTCCTCATTGCTTCTAATAGCTGCTTTAAACGATCCTTGCAATTTGATAGGATTTGCAACCAAGCACACCTATTGCAGACATAATCATCGGTAACATGGAAATTCTTCCTAATCTTCTTCCATATCTGACAGAATGTGACACATCACTCTACTAAAGGCCATCTTTGCACCTTAACTATCTATAGAAAATAGCACAGTCTTACTGCTCTAAAAACAAGTGCTTCCAGCTAACTTAGTATCTATGTTTTATATTTTTTAGTTTTAATCAGTTCACAAATCTCAGTAATACGTATAACCAAAAAAAAATCCACTCTACTCACTTTTAATAAAAGACAGCAAGGTTACACTTAAAAACCATGCACTTATCTGTTCCCGTGCTTTGAGCTCTCCCACACAGGTTCCTCCAAGGTCAGCTATGGATTTCACTGTTTATTAATTTTTCTTAGATGCACTCTGATGTCCAGGAATACTTGAACTCAAACAGTAAAGGCAGGAGCTGTGCAGATTTACTGCTGTATCAGACAGCAGTGGAAGTTTCTTTCTGTCTTTCTCTCACAGATGATTTTGTCTCTACCTTTGTTCTCTTCCTCCTTTTTAAGGTGCCATTGTTTTGGTCTTTGTTCCCCCACAAAGTTCCAAACTAATGCAACAGCTTATAGAACAGTAATTACTGCTCCTGGAATTCTAGGAAATCAACTCCAACAGCTAAAATACCTCAAAAAAGGAGCAGCTCTTACAACCACAATGTTTTCCAGTCCTCCATCTTGGATTACCCAGAATCCTTAAAGACACATTTTAGTAAGGGAGTGCTGGGATGTGCTGGCACAATAATGTGGTAATCCTGCATGTTTTAAATGTCTTTTTTCCAAAGCTACATAGATTTCCTAAATTTTGAGTACTCGTAAGATCACCTGCTCCTTAATCTCACCATCTATATTTAAAAGCTGCTTCTGGAAGCCCCCTGTTAATGGCTGCCTCCAGAAAGTTGTGATCAACATGGGGGAAGACTAACATGCAGTTGAGGCCAGTGCTAGGATATGATCAAACTAGGAAATTTCAATTCATCTGTCCCTAAAAGAATTGGCTAAAATCAAGTACTAAGAGGAAAATTGTTGGTAAGAAATTTTATCCAACTTTTCAATGGGACTGCAGAAAGACACAGAAATGTAAGACAGTTTTTCTGATTTTTTAATCTCCCACTGGGAAGGAATCCTTGTATCACAGTTCACATTGATTACTGGCAAACTTGGGCTCTGTTTTTGATTTTGTTTGCAAATAAAACTTTCATCAATGTGCCAGATGCATCCTGGCAAGTAATTAAGGTAAACAGCTACAAATGTTCATGAAATGCATTACAAAACAGGAATAATTGTATGTTTTGAAAAGCTCATCCCGTTTCTGCTGTGGCATTATTATAGCGAAGGCCAAAACAGGTACGGGCACAGAAAGCTGAGACTGAGAATGTTTGGCATTTCATCCATGAATTTCCATATCAAGAACTGTTATGAATGATAAACTGGTCTAAAAAGTCTCAGTTTCATTGTTTAGAACGTGTAAGTAGTAAGCCTGTGACACAGCTGAAGCCTGTTCAGAATCCAATGCACAGCTGAAGATTTCAGTAACAATGATGCTGATGGGGTTTGAGGAGGAGAGTGAATGTGCCTATTGTACAACAAGGAAAGCAGATGGAGCATGATACACCCTCCCATCCCTCAGTGCAACATTTAAATTGTGTCAAAGTTAGGAAAAAGATTGTCGAAGATCTAAATTAAAACAAGCTGGTCTGAGGCCACTTACAGAGAGCACTTATGACTGTTAAGCTAATGATGTCATAATCCCCTCATGTATTACAATTGAAAGGAAAAATTCACTCATGTCAATCCCTTTTGGTAACTGAATGATGTCATTAAGTCTTTTTATTTGAGCTTGTCACATCTGGGATGTCATAATTGGCAACACAATAATGTACGTCAATCAACGAGAAATGATCTTTTGTCGGTTTGCAATTTGAACTTTTTCTTGTTGGTGAAAATTAACTTGAAGACCATTAGTATACGCTTTTATAACAACTACTTAATGGCAATCCTAGAAATTAACAGACATTTCATTTTTCAATTTGTAAAAAGATTCTACAAGGTGTATTTTCAGAGCACGCAAAATGTATTTACAAGTTCCAGACTAATTATATGAATTATTTTGTAATTTTGGTCAGTTTTTAAAATTGGTTTAAAGGTGATGTACAAGTTATAGTTTATCCTGGTGAAAAAAATCTTTTCCGTATATGCAGGGAAAAAGATGCTAACGTTTATACTTTTGAATCAACTATTTAGCCAAATGAGAATCTCCACTTCCATCTGATGTATCATGTTGGGTGACAATGGAGCATGATGCCAAGTGTAAACATTTCTCCTCCAATGCTCAAAATTATTTAGAAGGAAGAGGATTTATTCTGAAATTGATAGCAGAAAACATTTTGATCGCCCTTTCAAACTGTTTAGATCTGCACAGCTCCTACTTCTGTACGCCTCAATATGAAACTTTTTCACCCACTTGTAGTTGGCAAACAGAAGAGGCTGAATTAATTGCAAATAGCTGGGAGACATCAGACTGTAATGTAGCTTTCTGAAGGACTGGCTGTTCATGATTGTTTTTGAGTGTGTTGGCATGAAAGGTGAGATCTAGCAGAATTTTTAGTTATTCTTTAAGTGTTAATTGGCTTTATGGCAACCAAAATGTCAAGCAGAGGAGGGAAAAAAACAAGGAAACAAAAACTCACTTCTGCCCTGGTATGATACTTATGTTCTGCCTGTCCTAGGAAGTTGAACAATTGTGAAACAAATTTGCAATTATCATCTGTGCCAAACATCACGGTAATACAGGCAATCACTGCACATAAATATCTTATTAAGAGAATATTTAAGTGTATAATGTTAATGGTAATTTTGGAGAGAGAACAGTGCAGCTGGAAATATAGTATAGTATTCTGCATCCTCAAGTATATGGATGCAATCTTTCCATTTGTGGTAGCATTAACCAGTATGTTAGTATCAGTATAGTAGTTCTTTTGCAACTATCTAAAAAGGTTATATGTTTAAATCTCAGTCCAGAAATATGTAATCTACTCTGACATTGGAGTTTTATATTGAGCAGCTGCCACATTTTTGGAAGTGTAATGACTTAGTTGAAACTGAGATCCTGTCTGTCTGTTCAGGTGGAAGTTAACGACTCAATGCCAATATTTGAAGGTAGGTTTACTGGCAATCTGGTCAACACTTCTACTTAAGTTCAGCATTACCAAAATAGAATGTGTGATCATTTAATAATGTGATCATTTATCACGTTAGCTGTTGTGAAACCATGTGTGTAAATTGAATGCTATGCTTGCCTGCAGGTTAATTATACAACTCCAGATCACATGGGCAACTGCCATGCCCCATAGTAATTGATAATCTGATTTCTTTCCATTTTGTAGAGGTGACAACTATTCGAGACAGAACAAATCAAAGTTATGATCACAGAAGTATGTTGCTTTTAGTGTTTGTGCCAAATCGATGGCAGATGCAGTATAACATCAATAAATGTAAAGTTATGCGCTTCATTCTAAATAACCAAACGGCAGAATCTTATTTAACGAGTAATGGTTTTGGAAATGTGGATGTACAAAGGAATCTGGGTGTCCTTGTACATTAGTCAACAAAAGTAAACAGGCAGATGCAATAATCAATTTGGAAAGTAGTGATGTATTAGCCTTCATTGACTTGAGCTCAGAAGGAGGGATGTCTTTCTGAGTTATACATGCTTTGGTGAGGAGGGTATGGAGTATTGTGTGTGAAATAACTCCACAGAGGCCGGTATTCTGTTACCAAGTCACCCTTTATTTAAATGTCAGCAGTACATCACAATGGTCCAGGTTCCTCAGGGCCAGCTATCAGAGTGAACATCTAACACTTCTGTTTATTTTTCTTTTTTTTGGTGTGTTTATTTTTTTTCTTTTCTTTCTTATTACCCCCACACTACCGCCTAACTGCGGTAGTGCTTATTTTTGTCCCCAGCACCCACGTTGTGTGTGTGGAGGTGTGAGACACAGTGAAAGATACAAGATGCATGAATCTTTATTCAAATTTTCACCACCAGGAAGAAAGGAAATACCCGAGTGGCCAGTGACAAGCAGTGCCCTTCACATCAAAGGAACACCTCTGTTTATTTTTTTTATTTTTTTTCGTTTTCGTTTTCTTTTTTTTAAACCCCCACACTACCGCCTAACTGTGGTAGTGCTTATTTTTACTCCAGCACCCATGTTGTGTGTGTGCAGGTGCGAGACACAGTGAAAGACACAAGGTGCACAAATCTTTATTCAGTTTCCTATGCAAGACTCCTGCTCATTGACTGCAGCTCTGCCTTCAATACCATTATAGCCTTCAGACTCCTCTTAAAACTCTGTGACCTTGGTTTCAGCTCCACCTTCCACAATTGGATTCTCAGCTTTCTGCCTTATAGACTGCAGTCAGTGAAGATAAGTAACTGTACCTCTTCCACATTAATACTGAGCACTGGAGGCCCCTAGGATGCGTCCCAAGCCCCCATTGTATTCCCTGCACACCCAGGACTATGTTGCCAAATTCTGAATGAATACCATCTATACATTCTCTGATGACACCACTCATAGTGGGATGGATATCTAACAACATCGGATCAAAATACAGAAGGGAGATTGAGGGTTTAGTGATGTGGTGCAATGACAGTAACCTCTCTGTCAACATCAGCAAAACTAAAGAATTGATCATTGACTTTAGTAGGAAAGGAGTAGAACAAGCCCTCATCAGTAGAACTGAGATCGAGAGGATGGATGGTGTCAAGTTCCTGGGAGTGATGATAACCGACACCCTGGTCTTCCCATGTAGCCAGTCAAGAAGGCACAATAATACCTCTTCTTCCTTAGGCAGCTTAGGAAATTTGGCAAGTTCATAAAGACTCTCACCAACTTCTACATTCTGTGTGGGTGCTTAATGGCCTGGTATGGAAACTGCTGTGCCCAGGGTCGTAGGAAACTATAGAGGGTGATGTGCACAGCCGAAGCCTTCACAGGAGCCAACCTTCCATCCATGGACTCCATTTACATGGCTCTCTGCTGCAGAAAGGCTGCCAACATTATCAAAGACCCAAGCCACCCTGGTAGTGATCTCCTACAACCTCTTCCATCAGGCAAACGATAGAAGCCTGAAAACATGCACTAGTGTGTTCAGGGACAGCTTTTTCCCTATCATTATTAGACTATTGAATAGATTCTCCAGCCTCAAATAAGGCTGATCTTGGTAACACTGCTCTCTCTTTACGCCCTGTGCAATGTTACCTGTATGCCTCTGTCTAAGTCTCTTGTTCAGTGCATCATTGCTTACTATGATCTGCCACTACTGCTCGTAAACAAAGCTTTTCACTGTACTTCAGTACACGTGACAACAAATAGACTAATCAAGCAATAAGAGGGAATTTTATTGAAACATAAAATTCAAACAGGGCCATTCAGACTAGATACTGAGAGGACGTTTTGCCAAACTGGGCATCTGGAACCACGGCTCTCAGTCTCAGGATGCGAGGTGGATCATTTAAGACTGAAAAGAGTAAAGCCCAGCCGGTGGTCAACCTGTGGAAGGCTGTAGAAGCTGGTCCTTGGGTATATTGATAAATTTTGGATATTAAAGGCATCACTGGATGTGAAGAGAAAATGAGAATGTGGCACTGAAATGGAGGATCAGCCATGATCACATTTCATGGTGGAGAAGGTTCAGAAGGCTGAGTGGCCTTATCCTGCTCCTAGTTTTCATTTTCCACATTTCAATGGTCTCTCTGAAAGAGTTAGGTTCAGTAATGTGTGACTTAGACTACAATGCATGCCCAACATTCAGTGGTTATTGCTTACAAAGCTACAATAAATATAATTCTCAAAGTACTGGAGCTTTCACACAGGATTAAGGTGGAGCAGGAACTTAATACAGCAGTCAAGGAAAATTTTCACCACAGAATGAAAATCCGACACAAATTCAAGCAACCTGATTTACCAGTACTCACTCATTCATGCTCTGATGAATACAATACTTTATTTTTTTATATTGCTGCCAAAATCATGTTAAATGTGCAACAGTTTATGCAGAAAAAGAAGAATGCACACCCAATGTTCTGTTTTGGTTTATATCAGACAGACTTTATTAACTTATAGAGGTGTTACAGTAACATCAAAGTCGCTTAAATTCTTTGTGAAGCGTGCGATTATCAAATGCTTTAGGCATGTGTTGATAGAGGATAATAATAATTAACTTGCTGAAGAGCGTTGCCGGTGGAAGGAAGCTCAATAAATAGAGGTACAGAGTGAACCTGTGTTCAGTACTGGGCAACATCCTTGTTTAGTCAATTTTAAGACATTATCCAATAATCCAAAACCATCCTCGAAACTTTGAGCAAATCAGGTCATTTTTGTAAAGCTATGCAAGTTGGGTGTAGAGCTATTAAAAAGACATAACACAGAATAGAGAAAAGTTCAGATACAGGTCTGATCATTGGTTTGTGACTTCTGTACTGTAAGAGTCCAATATGTGACACAGGAATAGGCTTTGAAGACGGCTGTTTGGAACTTGAAAGCTGAAGGTTTTCTTCCCTGGAAATCTTTAAAAAATCAGGTTTATCTATGAATAAATAGACAAAGTCTTTGATAAGGAAAGTAATGGCCGGGAACATATTTGCCTAAATAGCAAAGTACTTAGACATGTCATTGTTCTGTACACCTGTTGAAATCAATCTGGCAGGCACTATAAAAGCAGAATTCAAGGGGTTTCTTTACTGAGTCAATGAAAGAGCATTTTCTAAAGGATGGCGACTTACTGTACAGGCTGCTTGGTGCTGCACTATAGGTCTGCAGTGAAGCAGCCATGGGCACTTTTAAAAACACTGTACCTGAAACAGTGCCTTTGTTCTCTCTCAAAGAAAGCATTAGGGGCCAATGAACCGTTTCAGCAGTTTCAAAGCATTAATCAAACATGACATGCCAAATGCTATCACTACAGCAGCCCACCCAGTACATTACTGTGGTTCATAGGATTTCAGAAAGCAAAATAGTTTAATATTAACGACGTTTTGAAGCATTCCTCACATAAAGTTAAAATGTAAAACACGAAGCTGGTTTAATAGGAGACCAGAGTAGAATTTTTAAGAGTTTTCTAAAGCATTACTGTCAGAAACTCAGACTGAGGTTTAGCACCAAACTAACACCATCACCTATACATTTTCAAGGGTGAAATAGAATTTTGTTCCAGCAGCAACATGATCATTCCACAGTCTTGCTCTAGGGCACCGAAGACAGCCTTTTTATTGTTAGACCTGACACTTATCTCTTTGCTAAAGCATAGAATTTAAATCAGATGTTTCTTGAAAGACCGAGAGAAAGAAAGATGTTTTATGTGAAAATGAACATTAGAATATATAATGAACTGGCATTATATAGTGAAATTACATAAGGCATATTACAGGAATGTTTCAAAACAACACTTGACACAATCCACACATTAGGACAGATGGACAAATAGTTTTTTAAAATACTTTTGTGGGCTGTGAGTATCACTGGTTGGCCAACATATATTGTCTATCCCCAGTTGCCCCTGACAAGTGGTGAGTTCTTCAACTGCAGTCCATGGGATATAGGAAGACCCACAGTACCATTAGGAAGGGAATTCTGGGATTTTGACCCAGTGACAATGAAGAAACTATGATATAATTCCAAGTCAGGATCATGAGTGATTTGGGGAGGAATTTGCACGTGGTGGTATTACTTGTATCTGCTGCCCTTGTCCTTCTAGGTGACGGTGGTTGCAGATTTGGAAGGTGCTGTCTAAAGATCTTTGATAAATTTTTGCAGTGCAACTTATTGATTGTACTCCACTCCACCAAGGACATGCAGGTCCTAGGAACCCTCCAACCACAAGGGATGAATGCAGATTTCTCCATCTTTCTCATTTCTCCTCCCCCCACCTTTTCTCAGTCACAACCCTCAGACTCAGCACCGCCTTCTTGATCTGCAATCTTTTTCCTGACCTCACCGCCCCCACCCCCTCTCCGGCCTATCACCCTCACCTTAACCTCCTTCCACCTACCGTATTCCCAATGCCCCTCTCCCAAGTCCCTCCTCCCTACCATTTATCTTAGTCTGCTTGGCACACCCTACTCATTCCTGAAGAAGGGCTTATGCCCGAAACATCGAAAATCCTGTTCCTTGGATGGTGCCTGACCTACTGCGCTTTTCCAGCAACACATTTTTCAGCTCTGATCTCCAGCATCTGCAGTCCTTACTTTCTCCTTGTAGATTGTACACATTGGTGCTACTGATATCAGTGCTGGAGAGAGTGGATGTTTGTGAATGTGTTGTTCTCACTTTGGTGGATGCATGGTCAATCCAGCAGGCTATTTTATCCAAATTATATTAGATTCCCTACAGCATGGAAACAGGCCCTTCAGCCCAACAAGTCCATACCAACCCTTTGAAGAGTAACCCACCCAGACCCAATCCCCATATTTACCTCTGACTAATGCACCTAACACTATGGGCAATTTAGCATGGCCAATTCACCTGACCTACACATTTTTGGACTGTGGGAGGAAACTGAAGCACCTGGATAAAACCCACACAGACGCAGGGAGAATGTACAAACTCCACACGGACAGTTGCCCGAGGTGGGAATCGAACTTGGGTCCCTGGTGCTGTGAGGCAGCAGTGATAACTACTGAGCCACCATGCCGCCCCGGTAATGGAATTTTGAATATTATTGGAGCTGTACTACTCCAGAGAAGTGGGAAGTATTGTATCATACTCCTGATTTGTGCCTTGTAGGTGATGGACATGCTTTGGAGAGTCAGGAGGTGAGTTACTCGCTGTAGTATTCCAAGCTTCTTCCCTGTACTTGTTTTAACTGTATTTATACGGGAAGTTCAGTTGAGTTTCTGGACAATGGTCAGGATGTTGGTAGTTGGGGATTTAGTGATGGTAATGCTATTGATTGTCAAAGCTGAAAATGTGTTGCTGGAAAAGCGCAGCAGGTCAGGCAACATCTAAGGAGCAGCAGAATCGACGTTTCGGGCATGAGCCCTTCTTCAGGAATGAGGAAAGTGTGCCAAGCAGGCTAAGATAAAAGGTATGGAGGAGGGACTTGGGGGAGGGGTGTTGGAAATGCGATAGGCGGAAGGAGGTTAAGGTGAGGGTGATAGGCCAGAGTGGTGGTGGGGCAGAAAGGTCAGGAAGAAGATTGCAGGTTAGGAAGGTGGTGCTGAGTTCGAGGGATTTGACTGAGACAAGGTGGGGGGGAGGGGAAATGAGGAAACTGGAGAAATCTGAGTTCATCCCTTGTGGTTGGAGGGTATCTAGGCGGACGATGAGGCACTCTTCCTCCAGCCGTCATGTTGATGTGGTCTGGCGATGGAGGAGTCCAAGGACCTGCATGTCCTTGGTGGAGTGGGAAGGGGAGTTGAAGTGTTGAGCCACGGGGTGGTTGGGTTGGTTGGTCTGGGTGTCCCAGAGGTGTTCTCTGAAACGTTGCACAAGTAGGCGGCCTGTCTCCCCAATATAGAGGAGGCCATATCGGGTGCAGCGGATGCAGTAAATGATATGTGTGGAGGTGCAGGTGAATTTGTGGCGGATATGGAAGGATCCCTTGGGGCCTTGGAGGGAAGTGAGGGGGGAGGTGTGGGCGCAAGTTTTGCATTTCTTGCGGTTGCAGGGGAAGGTGCCGGGAGTGGAGGTTGGGTTGGTGGGTGGTGTAGACCTGACAAGGGAGTCACGAAGGGAGTGGTCTTTTCGGAACACTGATAGGGGAGGGGAGGGAAATATATGTCTGGTGGTGGGGTCCGTTTGGAAGTGGCGGAAATGATGACGGATGATACGATGTAAATGGAGGTTGGTGGGGTGGTAGGTGAGGACCAGTGGGATTTTGTCCTGGTGGCAATTGGAGGGGTGAGGCTCAAGGGCGGGGGAGCAGGCAGTGGAGGAGATGCAGTGGAGAGCATCGTCGAACATGTCTGGGGTGAAATTATGGCCTTTGAAGAAGGAGGCCATCTGGGTTGTTCGGTATTGGAACTGGTCCTCCTGGGAGCAGATGTGGTGGAGACGAAGGAATTGGGAATATGGGATGGCATTTTTACAGGGGTCAGGGTAGGAGGAGGTGTAGTCTAGGTAGCTGTGGGAGTCGGTCGGTTTATAGTAAATGTCCATGTTGATTTGGTCACCCAAGATAGAAATGGAGAGGTCTAGTAGTCTCTTCGTAGGATATGTGGAACAGCCCATCTTCCGCAGCTACACTGCCAATACCCCCCACCTTTCCCTCCGCTACGTCGATGACTGTATCGGCGCTGTCTCATGCTTCCACTAGGAGGTTGAACAGTTCATCCACTTTACTAACACCTTCCACCCCGACCTCAAATTCACCTGGACCATCTCAGACTCCTCCCTCCCCTTCCTAGACCTCTCCATTTCTATCTCGGGTGACCGAATCAACACGGACACTTACTATAAACCGACCGACTCCCACAGCTACCTAGACTACACCTCCTCCCACCCTGCCCCCCTGTAAAAATGCCATCCCATATTCCCAATTCCTTCGCCTCCGCCGCATCTGCTCCCTGGAGGACCAGTTCCAATACCGAACAACCCAGATGGCCTCTTTCCTCAAAGACCGCAATTTCCCTCCAGATGTGGTCGATGATGCTCTCCACCGCATCTCTTCCACTTCCCACTCCTCTGCCCTTGAGCCCCGCCCCTCCAATCGCCACCAGGACAGAACCCCACTGGTCCTCACATACCACCCCACCAACCTCCATTTACATCATATCATCCGTCGTCATTTCCGCCACCTCCAACGGACCCCACCACCAGCAATATATTTCCCTCCCCTCCCCATCAGTGTTCCGAACCGCGAACCTTGACGACACCCCCTATTGATTGTCAAAGGTTAGTGGTTGGATGGTCTCTTATTAGAATTGCCATTGCCTGGTATTTGTGTGGTGTAAATGTTACTTGCCACTGTCTAGTTTTGGTACAAGCCCCCAGATGTGAGTAAGAAGGACTTTGCAGGATTGACAGGCCTGGATTTTAAAGCTATTGTCATTTATGGTATCTAGGTTGATGCCAGGTGGTCCATCAAGTTTCATTCCCTTGTCAAGAATCCATGACAATTGACACCACTCAGTGGCTTGCTTAGCCATTTCAGATGGCAGTTGACTGTCATATGTAGACCAGACAAGATAGGATGACTGATTCCTTGCCTGAAGGACATCAGCAAACCAAATGAGTTTTTCTAACAATTGGTAGTGGGTTCATGGTCACTATTAGATTCTTAATTCCAGAGATTTTATTGAATTCATATCCTACCATCTGCCCAGATTTGAACCCAGGTCCCAGGTTTTGGACCAGTGAACAATGATTTCACCGGTCTGTTGCCTCCCAACCTAGTCAAGGAGTTATGTTTTCGGAGTACCTTGTATGAGGAAAGGGAATCAGGAAGATGGAAAGCATTCGGATAGAACTTGGGACCTAGGCTGAAGGTGCAGCCACCAATGGTAGAATGATAAAAATTAGAACTACTTACAAGGCCAGAATTAATGGAATGCAGATTTCTTGAAGGGCTGGAGCAAATTATAAGAACATCAAGAGATGATGAGGTGAGAGGAATTTGAAAACTAGAATGACAACTTCAAAACTGTTTAATCAGGACAGTATGGATCAGTGAACATGGAGCTGGTGGGTGAACAGAATTTTGTGAGAGTTTGGAGACAGGTACCAGAGTTTTGTATAACCTCAAGCTTACAAAGTTGAAATTTGGAAGGTGAAGAAGCGGAGGCATTTTTATAAACAAGTATCGAGATGACAAAGGTATGGATGATCTGAGATGAGGATGGCTTCAGGCATTGTTATGGAGATCTGAATAGGTGCATACAAGAACAACCACCAAAAAGAAAAGGAGATTTACAATGCAGTGCCTGTTTCGACTGCATTCAATTGATGCAGTTCTCACGTAACCTGTTAACAGCTCTGTTAATTACCATTGACTCTGGGAAAGCTGTCAGCAGTTCAAAATGTTGTGTCAAGAAGGAAATGAGGGAGGGATTGCATGACATTTCTGTTATAATTTGGTCGAATGGGGAAAAAAAAGAAGGTTCTTCGTCCAACCGGTTCTCACAGACAAACTGCAGCAAATGGAAAATGGTTTGTTTTACTTATTACATCAACAACACTTAAAATTCTGTGTGAGAAATAGTAGTACGAACTCTTAGCATAGAGATATGATTAATTTGCATGTTTGGAGGAATAAACATGTAACTTCTGGCATCACATCTAATTCTGCTGTGCTTACTGTTAATAATCCTCAGTACTAATCAAACAGTACAGCTTGTAATCCATATGGACAGAAAAAAAATTGTGGTTCATGTAACTACATGTTACCTTGTGCTTTGAGCACAAATTGCTGAACAGCACATGTTTCAGCAATGTTGCTTTGATAAATTTGTGGAAACATTGGTAAACAATGCTGAAAGGGATTTATTAGCCATAAAAATTGTCTTCCTTTTGCTTTGGTGAGTCTAACAACAATTTTTAGTGATGCTTAACAAGACATCCTCTAGCGTGGACTGTTCATTTAAGACATACACGCACAAAACAAGATCTAGCAATGTTAACGAGCATTTATCTGCCTGATCTGCTTTCTGTTAGTTGTGATTTCATTTTTTAAAAAAAGCCACTTCAGACTTTCTTTAACTAAACATAAGCACATTTACCACAGTGAGTGTGAGTAATTCTGCAATTGGCAGGACACAAAATTGGGTCTTGTACAGCGAGAGTTTTGCATTTTACCTTACAAAGGCACTCCAGATTTGGCACTTGACTATCAAAACACTTTCCTGGCAAGTTCGGACCTTTTAAATCTCCATGAACTTGAGCTCATTCAAAACTCTGTAGCCCATGTCTAAACTCGCATCAAGTCCCTTTCACCCAATACCTTAGCTCTTGTTGAGCAATAGTATGATTTTAAAATTGACACCTTTGTTCTCAAATCCATCATGACCTTGGACTGCATTATCACTGTAGTCTTCATCAGCCCTTAACACACCTGATTTCCCTGCAATCCTCCAAGTTTGAACTCTTATGCATAGTAGGTTAAAGAGCTTCTTCAAGGAAGGCATTCAGCCATTCCAACTGTGCCTTCAGCTGCTTAGATTCTAAGCTCCATAATCCTCTCCCAAAATGTATTCACCTCTCATCCTCTCTAAGATTTCTTTAAGATGCTCCTTTACACTTCTTTGCCTTAATTTCAGTGTTATTTGTTATGTTACTTTCCTGAGAAGTTACTTGGGATGTTTTACAAAGATAAGGTGCTATAAAAATTCAAATTGTTGTTGTTCCATTTTTTCCTATAATAAAATAAGTAACTTGCACGAAAAGATGTATGATTTGAACAATTTTGAGTTTGATATTTTTCACTGATCGATTCATCTGGGCCTATTCTGATGCTGTAAAGCCGCATTTGTCCCAGTGAGACCCCAGTGGCTGTTCCTTCTCTGCTGAAGAAGGATAGAAAAATGAACACAAACAGAAAAAGTGGCAATGTGGCAAGGCGCGGAAGGATATGAAGGTTCCCCATCCAGAAATATCAGAAAAGACGAGGACCCAGAGGAAAGCCTCCTTCGGGATGCTAGGACCTGCAATGCACCCAGTATACGCCAGCTCCAAGCAACTGGGAACAGTGATGCCCTTGACTATGATTCAAGTGGAACTGCTGCACTGTCAGATTCGGAGCCTGATGCCAAACCTAATCTTCCCAGCTGCATATTTCTTTTGATGATTCCCACATGAGACCATGCCCTCAGGGGAAACAGTACAGCCATCTCTGCCATACGAGAGTGCAGCAGTTTACTGACACCACATCGATACAGGAACTTATCCAGCAACAGGAACAGGCTTAGACCTTGTGACCTTTGAACACTTGGAGTGTTTAACTAAATCTAAACATGGGTTTCGCTATTGCAAGTAGCAATGGACAAAACATTAAAGCTGATCCATGATGAATGGCAGGTGAACATTGAAGCTGAACTGTTGACCCCCAAAAAACATTGTGGAATTCCAAAGAGATTTCAAAGGTTGGAGAACTGTGAAGCCCTTCCTTGCGTCTTCAGTGCATTGATGGGAAGCAGCTAAAGTGAGTTCTTCTTCTTCAAAGGTGTTCAGATGCAGAGACAGAGAGAGACAGGTGGAATTGGCCTGACTCCAGAAAAGTCTCAAGACCTACTCCTGCTGCAAAGAATACAACCCTTACAGTGTGGAAGCAGGCAATTTGGCCCATTGAATCCACACCAACCTTCCAAAGAGCATCCTACCCAGACCCACCCTATCCCCATAACCCCGCATTGCTCATGGCTAATCTACCTAACCTACACATTGCTGGACACTATGGACAATTTAGTATGGACAATCCACCTAACCTGAACATCTTTGGATGGTGGAACGACACCAGAGCACCTGAAGGAAACCCATGCAGATGTATGGAGAACATGCAAACTCCACACAGATATTGCCAAGGGGGATGGAATTGAACCCAGGTCCCTGCTGCTGTGAGGCAGCAGTGATACCTACTGAGCCACCGTGCCAGCTTAATAGGATAAGGGTTATGTCATGGAGGATCTGCAAAATACAAAGAGCCAGTAATACTTCCTCTTTGCCTCAGAGGCCTCCAAGATAATCTTTTGGTCTTGGGTCCACTCCATGGAGATGTTCTCTTCTTTCAGGAAGTGCACAGGGAGAGTTCTGTTATCAGCACCCTAAGGAAGATGAGTCTGCAGTGTAATTTCTGTCTGACATTTGAAGATCAGCCAATAATTTTGTATGATTTGAAGCCCATAGACCGCATGATCTCTAGTCATTCTTGTCCTGTACCTTAACTGACACAATCAGGAAGATTCTGGACACTCTGCTCTCTCTAGACAATCTGACTAAAGTCCTCCTATTGTTTGAGAAGAATAAAACTTTCAGAAGCGACCGCTCTGTATGAGCGTATGCTTTTGGCCATGTGCCAGCAAATGTGACTAGACTAATTTAGGATATCTGGTTGGCATGGATGAGTGGAGTGAATGACCTGTTTCCATGCTATACATCTCTATGACTATCTGTAAATCCACAAGGAAAGATATCCACACCCTCATCCACCAGTGGCAGGGAGAGAAGGGAGGAAATTAGGAAATAGTCATCACCTTACAGCTGAAGGTAGGTGACAAAATTCTGTCGAAGTCAAGTCTTCTCTGGTGTTCATGATTTACCGTGACCAGATCTGTGTTGTATCAGACAAAATGATCAATTGTGTTCCTGAATAACATGAGGCTATGTGCAGGACATGGGAGTGGACACCTGCCTCCTCAGCCTGGATCAGGGGGAGACCATTGACAGAATATCACACACCCACATGATGGATATGCTGTCCAAAATGGGCTTTCGGGAAGGAATTTACAATTGAACCTGACTCCCCTGCGCAATCATTAGTAGTAAAGTTTCAAACAATGGGTGGGAATCAGAAAGCCTCCTTATCAAGTCAGGAGTCAGGCAGTGTTACCCTGTTTCTCATGCCTTGTTTGTGTTGTTGAATTGAGCCTTTTACCAAGTCCATCAGGAAGTACTTAAGAGGGGGGACGATTCCAGGCAGCGGAGGCCTGCAAGTCAAGGCATCAATGGATGACATCATTGTACTCTGATTGGATCTGCTGTCATGAGCATCTGCTACCTGCTTGAGCTGGGCCTTGGCAGCAAAAGGTCAATCAAGGCAAAATATTCTCTGCGAATTGGGCCAACTGATCCTTTATCCCCTTCACTATCTGGTCAGATTATCTGCTGCATATGTTACTCAAAAGGAGTACTCAAACTTTTTACCCAGATGTTCTTCTCTTGTACAAGGCAGACAAGCAACTCAGAATTAATTAAAGAGTTAAAATAAAGAAGTTTGTTTAGGTATAATACTCAATATAAAACATACATTAGTAACAACATGTGGGCGGCACGGTGGCACAGTGGTTAGCACTGCTGCCTCACAGCGCCAGAGACCCTGGTTCAATTCCCGCCTCAGGTGACTGACTGTGTGGAGTTTGCAGTTCTCCCTGTGTCTGTGTGGGTTTCCTCCGGGTGCTCCAGTTTCCTCCCACAGTCACAAAGATGTGTGGGTCAGGTGAATTGGCCATGCTAAATTGCTCAGAGTGTTAGCTAAGGAGCAAATGTAGGGGTATGGGTGGGTTGCGCTTTGGCGGGTCAGTGTGGACTTGTTGGGCCGAAGGGCCTGTTTCCACACTGTAAGTAATCTAATCTAAAAAAACCCATTTATTTCTTACTTTATTCAACTTCAACTTTCTCACTTAATTTAATTTCACTTTACCTTATCTGACTTTTCCACATTTAATCTTAACTTTAAGATTGGCTTGAATCAAATGCTACAACAATTCAAATGAAATAGCTAACTTTGCTCTTCATAAAGGTCTTGTCTCAGGTGAAGTCAGGGCATGTACTTGACAAGTGTTGCTTCAGAAGGCTACTCCAGAAATTCTTTTACTCTGCTAACTTTTATTACAAAAATGTATCATCAGAGTCATACAGCACAGGAACACAGCCTTTTGGTCCAGCTCCTACATACTGACCAGGTTTCCCAAACCAAACTAGTCCATTGACCTGCTTTTGGCCCCTCTAAATCTTTTCTATTCATGCATCTGTACAAATGCCTTTTTAATGTTGTAACTGTACCTACTACTTCCTCTGGCAGTTCATTCCACATATGAATCACCCTTTGTGAGGAAAAATTGTCCCTCAGGACCTTTTTAAATCTTTCTCCTGTCATTTAAAAATATGCCCTCAAGTTCAAAACCCTAAGGAACTGACCTTTTCTATTCACTTGTTTATGCCCCTCATGATTTTATAAACCTCACCCCTCAACCTTCTATATTCCGGTGAAAAATGGTACTGGTCTATCCAGATTCTCCTTATAAATCAAACCCTCAGTCCTGGCAACATCCTTATAAATATTTTTCTGAGCCTCCTCCAATTTAATAATATTCTTCCTAAAGCAGGGCGATCAGAATTATACACACGACTCCAAATGTGGCCTCACCCACATCTCATACAACTCCAACATAATATCCCAATTCTGTATTTGAAGTCTGGCAATGAAGGCAAATGTGCTAAATGCCTCATTAACCATTCTGTCTACCTGTGAGACAACTTTCAAAAAACTATGTACATGAACCTCTAGGTCTGTCTGTTCAACAATGCTATCCTGAGCCTTACCATTAACTGTAGAAGTCCTACCTGTAATTGTCTTAGCAAAATATAACACCTAGCATTTATCCAAATTAAACTCCATCTGCCACTCCTCAGCCCTTCAAAATAAGAAGTAACAAAGAAGATTGATGAGGGCAGAGCAGTAGATGTGATCTATATGGACTTCAGTAAGGGGTTCGACAAGGTTCCCCATGGGAGACTGATTAGCAAGGTTAGATCTCATGGAATACAGGGAGAACTAGCCATTTGGATACAGAACTGGCTCAAAGGTAGAAGACAGAGGGTGGTGGTGGAGGGTTGTTTTTCAGACTGGAGGCCTGTGACCAGTGGAGTGCCACAAGGATCGGTGCTGGGCCCTCTACTTTTTGTCATTTACATAAATGATTTGGATGCGAGCGTAAGAGGTACAGTTAGTAAGTTTGCAAATGACACCAAAATTGGAGGTGTAGTGGACAGCGAAGAGGGTTATCTCAGATTACAACAGGATCTTGACCAGATGGCCAGTGGGCTGAGGAGTGGCAGATGGAGTTTAATTCAGATAAATGTGAGGTGCTGCATTTTGGGAAAGCAAATCTTAGCAAGACTTATACACTTAATGGTAAGGTCCGAGGGAATGTTGCTGAACAAAGAGAGCTTGGAGTGCAGGTTCATAGCTCCTTGAAAGTGGTGTCGCAGATAGATAGGACAGTGAAGAAAGCATTTGGTATGCTTTCCTTTATTGGTCAGAGTATTGAGTACAGGAGTTGGGAGGTCATGTTGCAGCTGTACAGGACATAGGTTATGCCACTGTTGGAATATTGCATGCAATTCTGGTCACCTTCCTATCGGAAAGATGTTGCGAAACTTGAAAAGTTTCAGAAAAGATTTACAAGGATGTTGCCAGGGTTGGAGGATCTGAGCTACAGGGAAAGGCTGAACAGGCTGGGGCTGTTTTCCCTGGAGCATTGGAGACTGAGGGGTGAGCTTATAGAGGTTTACAAAATTATGGGGGGCATGGATAGGGTAAATAGACAAAGTCTTTTCCCTGGGGTCAGGGAGTTCAGAACTAGAGGGCATAGGTTTAGGGTGAGAGGGGAAAGATATAAAAGAGACCTAAGGGGCAACTTTTTCACGCAGAGAGTGGTACGTGTATGGAATAAGCTGCTACAGGATGTGGTGGAGGGTGGTACAATTGCAACATTTAAGAGGCATTTGGATGGGTATATGAATAGGAAGGGTTTGGAGGGATATGAGCCGGGCACTGGCAGGCAGGACTAGATTGGGTTGGGATATCTGGTCAGCATGGACAGGTTGGACCGAAGGGTCTGTTTCCCTGCTGGACATCTCTATGACTCTATCACTCTAAAACATAGGAGTGGAAAGAAGGCCATTCAGCCCATCAAGTTCACTCTGCCATTTAATCATGGCTGATGGGAATTTCAACTCCACTTACCCTCACTCTCCCCATAGCCCTTAGTTCCTTGCGAGATCAAGAATTTATCAATCTCTGCCTTGACGACATTTAACGTCTGGCCTCCATTGCACTCCGTGGCAATGAATTCCAGAGGCCCACCACTCTCGGCTGAAGAAATATCTCCTCATTTCCGTTCTAAATTGACCCCCTCTAATTCTAAGGCTGTGCCCACGGGTTTTAGTCTCCCCGCCTAACGGAAACAACTTCCCAGTGTCTACCCTTTCTAAGCTATGTGTTATCTTGTAAGTTTCTGTTAGATCTCCTCATAATCTTCTAAACTCTAATGAATGTAATCCCAGGATCCTTAGCCGTTCATCGTATGTTAGGCCTACCATTCCAGGGATCATCCATGTGAATCTCTGCTGGACACACTCCAGTCCAGTATATCCTTCCTGAGATGTGGGGCCAAAAATTGGACAGTGTGTTCTAAATGGGGCCTAACTTGAGCATTATAAAGTCTCAGAAGCACATCGCTGCTTTTATATTCCAACCCTCTTGAGATAAATGCTGAAAATGTGTTGCTGGAAAAGCGCAGCAGGTCAGGCAGCATCCAAGGAGCAGGAGAATCGACATTTCGGGCATAAGAAGAAGGGTTTCTGAAGAAGGGCTTATGCCCGAAACGTCGATTCTCCTGCTCCTTGGATGCTGCCTGACCTGCTGCACTTTTTCAGCTCTGATCTCCAGCATCTGCAGTCCTCACTTTCTCCTCTTGAGATAAATGACAACATTGCATTTGCTTTCTTAATCACAGACTCAACCTTCAAGTTAATTTTTAGAGAATCCTGGACTAACACTCCCAGATACTTTTGGCTTTATGAATTTTCTCTCCATTTAGAAAATAATCCATGCCTGCATTCTTTTTTCCAAAGTGCAACACCACATATTTGCTCATGTTGAATTTCATCAGCCATTTCCTGGACCACTCTCCTAAACTGTCTAAATCTTTCTGCAGCCTCCCCATCCCCTCAGTACTACCTGCCTGTCCACTTAATTTGGTATCGTCAACAAATTTTGCCAGAATGCCCCCAGTCCCTTCATCCTGATCATTAATATATAAAATAAACAGCTGTAGCCCCAACACTGAACCCTGCGGAACACCACATGTCACCGGCTGCCATTCCGAAAAAGAACCTCTTCTCCCAACTCTCTGCCTTTTCTTAGACAGCCAATCCTCAATCCATGCCAGTAGCTCACCTCAAACTCCATAGTCCTCACTTTACTCAGCAGCATCCTGTGAGGCACCTTATTAAAGGCCAAATATTATCTATTTGGAAGTCTAAATAGATAATATCCACTGGGTTTTCCTGGTCTAACCTACTTGTTACCTCTTCAAAGAATTCTAACAGGTTTGTCAGGCATGACCTTCCCTTATTAAATCCGTGCTGACTTGTTCCAATCTGACCTTGCACTTCCAGGAATTTAGCAATCTCATACTTTTGTATTTTTAGATAACCTTCACTGTCCACTAAACCATCTATTTTAGTGTCATCTGCAAACTTACTAACCATGCTTCCTAAATTCTCATCCAAATTGTTGATATGAATTACAAATAACAGTGAACTCAGCTCTGATTCCTGCAGAGTTCTGCTGGTCACAGGCTTCTGGTCCAAATAACAACCCTCCACCACTACACTCAGTCTCCTACTGTCAAGCAAATTTAGTATTGAATCGGCAAGATATCCTGCATTCCATGTGATCTAACTTTACTAACCAGTCTATCATGCAGAACATTGTGAAAGGCTTTACTAAAGTACATGTAGACAACATCTTTGCCTTCAAGTATCTTTTTAGTCACGTCCTCAAAAAATGCAATCTATTTTGTGAGACATGGTTTTCCGTGTGCAAAGCCAAGCTGACTATCTATAATCAGTCCTTGCCTTTTCAAATGCATGTAATTCCTATCTCTCAGAATCCCCTCCAATAACTTATCCACCACTGATGTCACTGTTGTTTGGAACATTGGTCTATTGTTCCCAGGCTTCTCTTTACAACCTGTCTCAAATAAAGGCACAACATTAGGTTCCCTCCAGTCCTCTGGCACCTCATCAGATGTAAATATCTCTGCTAAGGGGCCTTGCAATTTCTACACTAGCTTTCCACAATGTCTTAGGATACACTTGATCAGGATTTATCCACCTTCATGTTTTTATGTGCTTTAAGTGCTGTTCTCCTAGAAACTGCTCTGACACTAATCGAATTAATTGACTAAAATCTGATTACATTGTTCGATCCCAGCCAATGGGGTTTACTGGTAAACAACTCCCAAATATTTACACCAAGTCATGAACAGCCACTATCACACTACATATAAGGTAATGGTGGTATCTAAATTCCACTGTGACACTTGCCTTATTTGGTCAATACGGGAAACAGCAGGTCCTGGCTGCAGTTTTAATCAAGGCCATAGTTTAAACTAACTTGACAAAAATTCCCAGCATGCCTGATAGTACGTCTTAACCAGCCTGTTGCTGGTCACTTGACCATAACAGCCAGGGAGCAGAGGTGTATGTTAAAACTTTTCAGGAGCATATCACCAAGGTGAGGCACAAGCTGGGAGCACCACCCCATCTTCACTGCAGGCAGAAATATTGATCATCAGTTATGAGGTGCTTTCAGTGTTGTAAGGTCTGATGCCTGTGTGACAGCAGTTGCCATCAGCATGTCTGCAGGATCACCATGTCCAAATCTCTGAAGAGACAGAGAAATAATGTACCCAAAATTACCCACGTTCTGATGGCCACCTACGTTTGTGACTGCATCAAGCTGCTTGGTACGTAAGTATCAAGTATCACTACATACTGAGCCTCTACCTATCCATCTGAGAAGGATAGGTCTGGCCACGTAACTGTAGAATGCACCAAGTAGTTGGACCGTATCACCATATCGGAATGGTACAGAAAACAATTTTGACCAAACATTTATCAGGCAGTGGTCAGCATGTAACATACTCAAGACCCTGTTAATTCTTAAGGTTAATCCAACCAGATGGCTCTCTGAGCAGACCGTCAATAAGATTTGCCCGAATGCCTCATCACCAGAATTTTCCAAATAATAACAAGACGTAGTTTACCTGGTGGTGAGAAGGCAACTGCTCTTTCATGCATGCACAGATTCTCTGCACCAATTCACATTGCCCTCAAGATTGCTGCAGTGGTGAAGAGACGGTCTCACATATCCATCTGAAATGTGCCTTTGCAAAACTTTTCAGGAGAGAGAGATGCAGTGAGTCTTGTTGTGGTTTGTCCCGAGCAGCTACTGTGTACTCTGTTGTCTATGGCCTGTTCCCTGCAATGCACACTGAGACAAATATTCATTGTGCCAGACTATCAGCTCAGTGACAGATGATTTTTTTTTTGTCTGCCCGAAACTGTTGGCCTTCCAGAACAAAGATTTGAAATTGACCAAGTGTTGCAGACTGAAACGTTCCAACATCCGGGACTATGTGCTCAGGTATGCACCAATGCTTGGGTAGCCTCCATCTGGGCACAGTGCGCATGTCCACAGTCTCAGGTCTTCCATGATGTACCAAGGTTCTATTAACTTTTAGAACCTCTCATGAATTGTAGATATATTTTATTCATCCTGTTCAAAGATGTAATGGCTCACCTTTGGAACAGGTGGGACTTGAACTCCTGCTTTATAGCTCAAAAGTAAGGTATCTACCACTGCACCACAAGAGCCCTCCTCATAAGTTGTATTTGAATGTAAATAGTCTCTTGACATACTTAGTCTGATGTCCCAAGTTTTTCATTTGGATTCAGGCACCTAAAAGTGCAAATACTGAAATTAAAAATGTTGTTTCTTCATCAGGTAAAGTGAAGGGAAACACACAGGACATCATTTATAGACAGAGAGATGAAAAGATTGGACAAATGACTGGAGTCTCAACGGGTTGAATAGCAAGTCTCTGCGTGTGGTCAACAGTGTCAGATGGTGTGAGTAAAGTGTCAATAGCTGAATAGCAAGTGAAGGGATGACCTGTGATCCAATTAAATGAGGCAGAGAGATAATTACAACAAACTAAAAATAAGATGGTGCTGGAGATAAAACAAATGGCTGGAATACTGTGATAGATCTAAGAGTTGCATGCCCAGGGTCTAACCAAAGTAACAAGTAATCCAAAACTGTACAAACTAACAAAGGTAGAGAGATATAACAAGTTATCATGGCGCTGGTGTCAAAACAGGACAGTAAGGAAGATTTTACGAATATAAAAAAACATAGAGTGGACACAACGCAACAGCCACTAGACAGGAATATTCCCTCCCAGTCGAGGAATATTTCAGGGGTCAAGGCCATTCGCCCTCCGATCTTTGGGTAAGCATCCTTCAAGGTGGCTTTTGAGATACACAACAATGCAGTATTGCCAAGCAGAAACTGAGTACAAAATCAAATTCCATATCCATGAAGATGATCTCAACTGTGACCTTTGGTTCAATTTGCGCTACACATAGCCACATAACACTGTTCTGAATCTGTCAAATCTTCCCTACTGCCTTGTTTTGACCCCAACATATTGATAACTTATTGTGATCTCTGTACCTTAATTAGTTTATATAGCTTTGAATTATTTGTTACTTTGGTTAGACCCTCAGCATGCAACTGTTTTACAGAGGCACCTCGATTAACTGAACGACATGGGCAGCAAGTTTTTGTTTGGATGATCAGTTTAGCTAAGAATCGGGACCTTGAGATCTTGTTCAGATAATCCAAAATTCGGGTAATCGAATGCCAGATAATCGAGGTTCCTCTGTACCTATTATGTTATTCCAATCATGTGGTTTGTCTCCAGCAACATCATACTTTTAATTTTTCACAACTATTTCTCTATCTCAATTAATTGGATTATCGCTCATCTCTTCACTTGCTATTCAGCTGTTGACACTTTACTCACACCGTCTGATGATTTTAATCACCCGCGGACACTTGTTATTCAGCCTGTCGACAGTCCACTCACACCATTTGTATGATCTTTTGGTCTCTCTGCCTATAAATTCTGTGCCTGTGTGCTTCCCTTTACTTCACCTGATGAAGGAGAATGCTGTGAAAGCTTGTGATTTCAAATAAACCTATGACCTGCTGTTGTCTGACTTCTGACCTTGCCCACCCCAGTCCAACACCAGCACCTCCATATCAATTAAAATATACTACTTTTAATGTATTTTCTGCAACGTCAAGGACTTTCCACATGTAAATGAGGGGTGATTTGGTGACGGAATACCAGCCTCTGTGGACGTGTTTCGACCGAACATTACAAAACTGTTCAGTATTATAGATAATTTATGAATGAAGTATATTTTTGCAAAAAAGAAGTGTAAATCAATACAAGGACAGGCCAAATCAGCCTATCTCATCTCTGCTGCCATTTGGGCTCCACGTATCATATTCAATCTAACTCTACCAGCATATCTTTTGTATTTCTTTCTCGTTCATGTGCTAATTAAATGCTACCTTTAAATACATCAATACCGTTTACATTGACTGCTCCTTGAGATATCCAATTTTACTTTTTAACAGTGAAGATTTTGTTACTTTGATTTCGTATTGGATTTATTAGTGATTTGCACAAATTTATGTTCAATTGATTTCGCTGAAAGTAGAAATTTCGACTGTAGATCTTTTATTTCAAGTCCATCCATCATCTTAAAGAGTTACATCAAGCTACCCCTCAGCCTTTCCTAGAGAAAAGTACCTCAATTTGTTGCATCTTTCCATATACGTTTAGCATCTCAATTCAAGGAACATTGGGATAGGAGTAGACTCCGTAGCCTTACACCACACACCTATTTTTGCCCTGTATCTTATAACACCCGCTGTTAACAACATCAGCATTAAAAGCCACCACTAATCTAGAATCGATCACCATTTGTGAAAGTGTTCTAAACTGTAACATTGTACTTGTAGAAATGTGTCCTAATTTCACTACTGAGAGGTCTGGTATCATCTTTGTGAATCCTTTCTGGACCTTTTCTAAACTGAAATATGCACATAATTCATATCTGACCTAACTTTGGCTTGATACAAGTTTAACATCACTTCTGTTTTTTTCAAATCTTTCCCTCTAGAAATGTATCCACCAGCACATGATTTGGTTTACTTATAGCCTTCTTAGCTGTATTGCTATTTGGGTATCTGTATTTTTGGAGTGCTCTGCATTCAAATCCTGGCTGTCTAAGCAGTATATGTCTTCCTTTCTCCCTGGTCAAAATACAGACCAACCTCAGTTATCTGAACATCAATTATCTGAATTTTGGATTATCCGAACAAGATCTCAAGGTCCCGTCAAAATGTTACACCAAAGAGGTGTTACCGACACTGGTGCGATGATTGCGTCTTTTGTTTACAATGACTGAAAGTGAATTTGGATTACTGAAATGCTGCCGCGAGCATTCCTGGACATTGCTGGGAGCCCAAGCACTGTCTCAAAATCTCTGTCTTTCTTTCTCTCTCACTCTCTGTTCCATTACACAAGCTTCACATCTGAGTTTTTGAAAATAACAGTTCTGCGCTCACAAGAACACTAAAAGTTAACTGTTATCTTTCTTTATCAGAGATTTTCAGGAATAATTAAAAATGAAACAAATGTTTGGGATGGATGGACGGACGGACGCACGCACACACACACACACACACACACACACACACACACACACACACACACACACATTGCAGTAGTCCCCAAACGTTGCAATCGGCAGATGAGAAAACTGTCAGCTTTCTCTGTGAAGTAGGAAGGTGAGTTTTACACAAATCTCCATCTGATTCACATCACCCTGACACATGCTTCTGAGCAGTAAACAGGTGGGAATTCCCTTGATCGGTTTGCACTTTTCATGTTCTCTACAGCACCTTTAAAGTCTCTAGATTTGAAAGGAGGTGAGTTTTCAACTGTGCTTTCTTTAAAATAACACAGCGGCTCAGACTAACCTGGAGGTCGCAGCAGACACTAGGGTCTTTCTAGGGATCGAAACATCCCCACTGGCCCCCTTCCCCAGGTAACCTCTCCAACATTCTCCTGTCCAGGACAGAGTGGGAACATGGGAACTTGTCAAAAAGTTGTAGTAAAACGTTGTGTGTGTGTGTGCGCGTGCGCTCAGAAACAAATCCTGAGGCAGAGAGAGGAGAAAGGAAACTTCAGTAAACTGAGTCCCAGAGGAGACGCATTGGATCAGTTATCCAAACAATCAGTTATCTGAACAAAATACCCCCTGCCCGTCTCGCTCGGATAATTGAGGTTGTTCTGCATGCCACTTTACAATTAGTATTGAAATTTATTCGTCAATTACATTACATTCTGCAAATTATTAATGTCTCCTGCTTTTTTTACACTGTTTATATTAACCAGGCATTACAATCTGATGTCTCCTGCAAATTTTGAAATTACAATTGAGATTGGAAATTAACTATGTGCATCTCTGGCAGGTGTGAATTTCCATGTCTCAACCTCAACATTCGGCCACAATACTGCATTCACACTGCCTTTATATCATCGAACAGTGAGGAGGTTAGGAGGCTTTTCAAACAATGACCTGAATGACTGTTTAATGCAAATAATGCACAGTGGCTCAGTGGTTAGCCCTGCTGCATCACAGTGCCAGGGACCTGGGTTGGATTTTAACTTCAGGTGACAGGCTGTCTGTGTGGAGATTACACATTCTCCCTGTGTCTTCACAGGTTTCCATCAGGTGCTTCGGTTTCCTCCCATAGTCTAAAGATATGCAAGTTAGGTGGATTTGGTGTGCGAAATTACCCATAGTGTTCAAGGGTGTCTCGGTTACATGCATTAGCCATGAGAAATACAGGGTTACGGGGATGGGTCTGTGTGGACCTAAGAAAGCGAGTTGAAAGCTATTCGCTGCATGTGTGTCCTATGTGCAAGGTGACCTGGCAGAAGAATGCAAATTGAAGTTATCCCTCAGTTACAAAGTAGAGTAGAAGAGCTGAATTGGTGTGGAGTTCAAAAGCAGACATGGTATGTGGTGAGACTAGTGGTTTGACAATGCTGTCATGACAAAGGGTAGAGGAGGATGCAGGGACATCGTGGGAAAGACAGAGTTGAATGAATGCCATGACAAACAATTGGTTGACTGAAAATGCCATGTATCTGCTCTGACTTACATGTGAGGAATTTGAATCATGTTGTGCCTCAGGGAAGGAATTGGGAATTGGAAATACCTTATAAATAAAGTAATTTGGAGAAATAATAAGATGCAAACTCAAGGAAATAAGGTATTACCACACAACAGAGGGATTCTCATTTATTATTTAAGGCTAAAGGGGAAAATTGTAGAACTCTTTTTCTTAATGTCAGAATTTTAAAATTCTCTCCATACTTTTTCAACATTATCACCATCGCTCACTCTACAGCAAGAAATTTCAAAATCTGCTCTATAAGCTCTTGTGCTGCAATATTTTATGTACATCTTGGGATGGCATGGTGGCTCAGTGGTTATCACCACTGCCTCAGTGTCAGGAACCTAGGTTTGGTTCCAGCCTTGGGCAAACTATCTGCAAGCAAGGTGGATAGCCAAGGTAGGTATCAGATTATGGGATATGATGGGGATTGGGTCTGGGTGGGATGTTCTTTGAAGGGCAATGTGGACTCGATGGGCTCAATGGTGTCCTTCTGCACTGCAGAGATTCTACAATTTTATTAAGTCTTTTTTGGAAATCCAAAAAAATACACCTACTGATTCCCTTATGCTCACTAACCTTAGAACTCCAATAAATTTGTCAAATCTATCTTGATTCTGCCCAATTGTATTCTCATTTTCTATATGTCCTGCTAATATATTGTCAATCATGGATTCTAGCAAATTAGATTAACCGGCCTATAGTTTCCTGCTTTCTATCTCTCTCTTAATTGAGTCATTCATAATGTGACATTATGCTGTTCAACTTCTGCATGCACTTCAGTACTGAACTACTGAACCTGTAAACTTACAGGCCTGAGTTCACCATCTGCTATTGCCACAGTATAAAAGGTAGTATTACACTGTGGTTAATTTGTTCAGATACAGAATATTATTATCAGCACCTCTCTAAATTTAGGCAGACGCTAATTTGATTAACACCTTGTTCAGGGAATCTAAATAATAATTTGTATTACTGCATGGAAGTTACAGAAGGTGCACCCCACATGAAGTGAAATTAAAATAATATTTTCCTCCTTCATCAGTTTATGGATTTTCCGCTTGATGCTAAGAAATGTAGACAGTTCTGGTTTTTGAAGAAGTGAAGGGGGCAACATTTCTAATTGTCCCCTGTCCAGAGTTGGTCAAAATTAGATTTCACAACACACCAGATTTATAGTCCAAAGGGTTTACTTGAAATCTCAAGCTTTGGAGGGCTGCTCTTTCATCAGGTGAAGTCCAGAGTTGAGTTGAGAACTTTATTGTTTGTATGGGAATAGTCTTCATGAATGTAAACTGGGAAGCACTAAAAATCAATGAAAAATAAAATCAGGCGTCACTTCACCATTACATGTTCATTGCTACTGTCTAACACGTTTTACAGTGCCCTATGTTTCATTAGTTTTCTGCCAGTATCATTTGCAGTTTTTAAAATGAAGCCATCACTTACTAGTAAGTGGAGTAACAGATGCAAGCTGCTCATGATATTGCATCTAAATTTTCAGCAATTAAGTAAAGAGCTGGAGAAGAATCAAGTGATTCAGTCTCCCAAGGCAGAGAAGCTGTTAAGTATAGTTCAGTTTAGGCGAATGATAAAGTGAAGGTGGTGGTATACTGGTAATGTCTAGGTATTTAGTCAGAGGCCCAGTATAATGCTATGTGAAAATAGGTGCAAGTTACACAATGACAGCTAACAAATCTGGAAGCTAGTGTCAGTAATTGTGGCTGTGGCTTTTGTAATCCAACTGTTGGATCCACAATTGGCTGAGGGACAGAGAATGATGGTTGAGTGGTTTTTCTGACTGAAAGTCAATGTTCAGTGAGATGTACAGGTGTCAATGTTTGTACACTTGTTGTGTGGTTTATGTAAGTGACTTAGATTTGAATGTAGAAATGTTGATCAGTAAATTTGCAGGTGATACAAAGATTGTTGGGGTGGGAAATAATGAGCCTGAGATACAAGAGGATATGGACAAGCTGACCAATGGTAAATGGAATTCAATCCAGTTAAATGTGAGGTCATGGCACTTGAGCTGGACAAACAAGGCAAAAGAATACATGATGAATGGTGGGACCATGGGAAGCACAGAGGATCAGGGGGACTTTGGTATGCATTTATACTGGTTCCTTATGGTATCAGATCTGGTGGATAAAGTTGTTAAGAAGGCATACAGTATTCTTACCTATATTAGACAAGGCATAGAATGTAAGAGCGGGGATATAATGCTGGAACTGTCTAAAACATTGGTTCGGCCACAACTGGAGTATTGTGTGCAGGTCTGGAATCCACATGAAAGGAGAGATGTGGAGACTGCAAAGGAGATTTACCAGGATGTTGCCTGGGCTGGAGAGTTTCTATCATGGAGAGAGATTGGACAGACTGAAATTGTTTTCCATAGAAGAGAGAATTTTGAAACAGAACGTAATTGAGGTTTATAAAGTTAGGAGGGGCATAGATAGGATAGAAAGGAAGAAACTTATTGATGGAAAGAGGTTTCAATGACCAGGGACATAGATTGAAGGAAAGGGACAGCAGATTTGAGGAGATGTGAGGGAAATCTTTTCACACAGAGTATGCTTGGAATCTGGAACTCATTGCCTGTTAGGGTGGTAACATTTAAGAAAAAAATTAAATGTGCACTTGCAGGGCCAATAGATGAAAAGTGGGATTAGAATATTTTAGGTAGTTGTTTTTGATCAGTATGGACATGATTGGCTGAAGGGCCTTTTTCTGTGCTGTTAGTCTCTAAGACACTACTAAAAACTCCTCTGGTTCACTACCATCCTTTATGGAAGAAAATCATCACTCCTTGCCTGGTATTGCCGACATGTGACTTCAGAACTACTGCGATGTGGTTGATTCTGAAGTGTCCTTTTGACATTGTCAACGAGTCTACTCAGTTCAAAGGCAATTATAGATGGGCAACAAATTCTAGGCTTGCCGTAACTCCAGGGAATTATGGGAAAAAAGCATGCTGTGTTTGGAATAATGTAGCAAATGTTTATTTTACCACTTGCTTGATCATCTGATGAGGTACAGTGCTTGCTCATGAAGAAATCCAATTCATTTCACTTTTTTGAGGAGATCATTAGCAAGGTCACCATTTATTGTACATATTTAATTACCACGAAGAAGGTGTTGGTGGCCATCCCCTTGAATTGATACAGTGCATGTGATGTAGATATATGATGTTAAGAAAGAAAATCCCAGAATCTGGTGCAAATAAAGTGATGGAATGGCAAAATATTTCCAAGTCAGGTAGTGTGGACTCAGAATGAAATTTGCAGCACATTTTCTGCTCTTGATCTTCAAAGTGGTGGAGGTCATGGATTTGGAATGTGTTACAGAAGGACCCCTAATGACCTTTGTACAATGCATCTTGTGGGTGGTACATATCATTGTCACTGTGCATCGGTTTTGACAGAAGTGAATATTTAAGGCTGTGGATGGGGTGTCAACCAAATAGGCTGCATTGTCTGAGTTGGAATTTCTTGAGTGCTGTTGTCTTGAGTGTTATCGTGTCTCTACTTATCCAGAGTAAGAACTTATCCATGTAAGTACAGTAGAGAGTATTCTCTCACACTCTGGATTTTCCCTCGTAGATGGTGAAAAGGCTTTGGGATGTCAAGAAGTGGCTGAAGAATGCACAACCTCTTGTCTGCTATTATAGATATAATTCTCTATGGCTGATCTTGTTAAGATTCTTGTCAGTCATGATCTCCAGATTATTTATGGTAATTCAGTTAATCTCAAAAGAAATTAGATATTGTCTTATTGAATATTGTCATTGTCTGACACTTTCTGTGGTGTGAATGTTACTTGCTTTTTATCAGTCCAAGCCTGAATGTATGAACCTGCAGTGTCTAAGATGTTGAAAGTGGAAACCTGAAGATTGCACATTAAATATTCCAAACTAACATTCTGATGGTGGGAGTAGTCAATTAACTGATGATTATTAAACCCCCAGCACCACCTTGATAATCCTTAAAATTACTATTCAGATTGCATATAACTGTACTCTCAACCTTTGATGGAACGTTTCATGGTAGGATGCCTGAGCTCTCTGTGTTACCTGCTGAATATGTTGTTGAGCGTATATTTAGTCCTATGTTGCAGTTTCACTATGCTTGTCACTTTATTTTGAGGTGTATTTGGAGCTTTGCCTGTGAAGGTTTCCTACACTGGTGAAAAGCTTATTAATCCATTGACTGGACATTTATGGTAAACTGAGGAATACATTGGATCATGAGGTTACAGATTACGGTGAAATATAATTCTGTTACTGTCAGTAATTAACAGTGCCATCTGTACCATAAATGTTGATATAAAGTAAACCTTTGAAGCCTCGAAAAATTATATACGAGAAAGTGGACTTATACACCAAAAATAAAAATGAGCTGCCAGTGTTGGTGGTCACAATTTTAAAAAGTCTTTGGTGTCCAATGCAAAGATTGGGATTTTTGAATGTGTTGAACTCTTATGTACCTTTACAACACAACCTGAAATACCCGCTTGATTTGTTATGCCCCATCATAAGGTGCAAGTAAATCAAACATGCATTTGTGCGGTGAAAAAGTGAGGCTTACTTCAATGGTTAGTGTAACAGTTCATAGTTGAAAGTAGGTATTGAAGTACACATTGAGCATATGCAAAATTGTCATCTTTGGATCTGGATGAATGATTTATTTTATACAATGGTTGATTTGTAAGCCGTGACATACAGCAAATTGTACTCTGTCTATCCTACTTTGCACATTGGTATCTCCATGCAATACAATGGAGAGTTCTATCATCATGAAGATTAATGTCAGTCAATTCAAGAACTGTACAGTGTTCACTCAAACTGATAACATTAAGGCTATATGCTTCTGTTTGAGGTGGATTATGAAATTATATTGGTGTGTCAAAATTTCTCAGAATAACATTTTTGCTGCACTTACCAACATGATTCAAGAGGCAGTTTGCCATCGCTTTTGCAAGACCAATTTAGGATATGCAATATGTGCTGGCCCTGCCAGCAATGCTCACACCTCTGAGTGAATAAAATGAAAAATAGATTGGCGAGGAAGCTATAAAATAGGTTCTTTTCCTCCTGTTGATTCTCTTACAAGTGCCACAGCATTAGATTAGATTACCTACAGTGTGGAAACCGGCCATTCAGCCCAACAAGTCCACACCGAGCCTCCGAAGAGCAACCCACCCAGACCCATTCCCCTAACTAATGCACCTAACACTAGAGGCCAATTCACTTAACCTGCACATTTTTGGACTGTGGGAAGAAACTGGAGCACCTAGAGGAAGCCCACACAGGTACTGGGAGAATGTGCAAACTCCACACAGACAGTTGCCCGAGACAGGAATTGAACCCAGGTCTCTGGCGCTGTGAGGCAGCAGTGCTAACCCACAGAGCCACCGTACCATCTGGCAGGTGTACCTTTCATGACTTGGCCTGTTCAATAAGTAGTGATGCTATAAGCCATTCATGGCAATAGAAACTGATGCCTTCATTGGAGTTTGTATTCCTAGTGGTATTCAACTTGTAGGAATATTGAGTTAATAGCTGGGAGGGTGGTAGATGATAATCAGCAGGAGGTCTCCTTGTCCAATATGTCCTGGATATTTTATTAGGCCCAGAGTAATGAATCCTGGGGGCACTGTATCCTAATTGTGTACCAGTGTGCTACCATCACTCTAGGTTGGACACAAAACCCCTCCAGACAGAGATGTTGATTAAACATTTATGATTCTGAGAGTAAAACTATATCAGGCTGTTTCTTGATAGCCTATGGATTAGTTCTCTCAGTTTGGCACAAGTCCTTGGATATCTATTTTAATACACTAAATTGGTCCTTTTTTTTAACCTTCTTTCCCATTCTGTTATGCAAGTACACAACTAAGATACTTCCATGCATAGCGATTTGTACAGTGTTGATTATAATGGAGCTAGACCAGTCATATTGTTATGAAATAGGGAAGTATTGATGATAAAGGTTAGATACAGTCAAGAGACAAAGTCAAACAAGACCTGAACTTGAATGGGATTTTGTTTGCTTCAAAAGTCAGGGTTGATTCTGGCAAGAATGCAGGCAAATGCAAAGGATAGGGTTGTATTTAAGGAATATGAAAGCACAAAAAAAAGTAGAAATGTTGGAAATACACAGCAACACCTAAAGAAAGAGACACAGGGTTAATATTTAAGGTCATCAGCACTCAGCTGGAATATCAACTGGAATATTTACATCGTCATCAATTAAAGAAAAATCAGGCCTATCATAAAATGTAGAACATAGAACATAGAGCTGTAGAGCACAGGAACGTGCTCCTCAGTCCACAATGCTGTACTGAACATGATGCCAACTGAAACTAATCCCTTCTGCTTGTCCATGTCCCTCGTCCTTGCTTATCTAAAAGTCCCTTAAATGCCTGTATCATATTTGCCTCCACCAACACCTCTGGTAAGTGTGTCCCAGACTCATAGAACATAGAAAAATACAGCGCAATACAGGCCCTTCAGCCCTCGATGTTGCGCCGACCAAAGCCTACCTAACCTACACTAGCCCAATAACCTCCATATGCTTATCCAATGCCCGCTTAAATGACCATAAAGAGGGAGAGTCCACCACTGCTACTGGCAGGGCATTCCATGAACTCACAACCCGCTGAGTAAAGAATCTACCCCTAACATCTGTCCTATACCTACCACCCCTTAATTTAAAGCTGTGTCCCCTAGTAACAGCTGACTCCATTAGCGGAAAAAGGTTCTCACTGTCAACCCTGTCTAAACCCCTAATCATCTTGTACACCTCTATCAAATCTCCCCTAAACCTTCTTTTCTCCAATGAGAACAGCCCCAAGTGCCTCAGCCTTTCCTCATACGATCTTCAAACTCCTACCACTCTTCATGTAAAAAGCCTGCCCCTCATGTCTCCTTTGAACTTTCCCCCCTTACCTTAAATGCATACCCCCTGGGAAAAAGATTTGACGGTCAATCGTCTCTGTGCATCTCATCATTTTATAGATTTCTATCAAGTCTCCTCTTAGCCTCTGCCACTCAAGAGAAGACAACCAGAGTTTTTTATGGTCTCTCCTTATAGTTCATACCCTCTAATCAAGGGAGCATCCTGGTACACCTCTTCAGCACCCTCCTCAAACCCATACATCCTTTCTGTAATATGGCAACCAGATTTGAATGCAATACTCGGTGAGGCCTAATCAAAGCCTTATAAAGCTGCAAAGTGACATCTTGACTCTTGTGCTCAATTCCCCAACCAATAAAGAGAAGCAAGCCATATGCCTTCTTTACCACCTTATTGACTTGCACAGCCACTTTGAGGGATCTGTGGACTTGAACCCCAAGATCCTTCTGTACATCAATGCTGTTCAGGATCCTGCCGTTAATTGTATACTTTGTCTGAACATTTGATCTCCCAAAGTGCAGCATCTCACGCTTACCCAGATTAAACTCCATCTGCCATTTCTCTGCTCATGCCTGCAACTAATCTGTATCTGTACTGTATCCTTTGGCAATCTACTACACTATCCACAATTTTGGATTAGTGGTACTGGAAGAGCACAGCAGTTCAGGCAGCATCCGAGGAACAGCAAAATTGATGCTCCTCCCTCACCTCCATCCAAGGCCCTAAAGGAGTCTTCCACATCCATCAAAGTTTTACCTGCACATCCACTAATATCATTTATTGTATCCATTGCTCCCAATGCGATCTCCTCTACAGTGTGTTGACTGGACGCTTCCTCGCAGAGTGCTTTAGGGAACATCTCCGGGACACCCGCACCAATCAACCCCACCACCCTGTGGCCCAACATTTCAACTCCCCCTCCCACTCTGCCGAGGACATGGGTCTCCTTCACCATCGTTCCCTCACCACCCGCCTGGTGGAAGAACGCCTCATCTTGCACCTCGGAACACTTCAACCCCAGGGCATCAATGTGGACTTCAACAGTTTCCTCATTTCCCCTTCCCCCACCTCACCCTAGTTCCAAACTTCCAGCTCAGCACTGTCCCCATGACTTGTCCTACCTGCCTATCTTCTTTTCCACCTATCCACTCCACCCTCCTCCCTGACCTATCACTTTCATCCCCTCCCCCACTCACCTATTGTACTCTATGCTACTTTCTCCCCACCCCCACCCTCCTCTAGCTTATCTCTCCACGCTTCAGGCACTCTGCCTTTATTCCTGATGAAGGGCTTTTGCCCGAAACATTGATTTTGCTGCTCCTCGGATACTGCCTGAACTGCTGTGCTCTTCCAGCACCACTATTCCAGAATCTGGTTTCCAGCATCTGCAGTCATAGTTTTTACCTACACTATCCACAACTCCACTGATCTTTGAATCATCTGCAAACATACTAACCTACCCATTGCCATTTTCATCTAAGTCATTTATATCTATATATGAATATATATCACAAAAAGCAGTGGTCCCGGTATGCATCCCTGGGGAACACCACCAGAGATGGACCTCCAGCCTGAAAAACATCCTTCCACCATGATGGCAAGCCAATTCTGAATCTACCCGGCCAAGTCACCACAGATCTTATGCATCTTAATCCATTGGATGAGCCTGCCATAAGGGACCTTTTCATAAGCCTTACTAAATCCATGTAAACAACATTCACTGCTCTACCATCATCAATCACCTCAGCCACCTCTTTGAAAAATTTAATCAAGTTAGTAAGACATGATCTGCCCTCCACGATGCCATGCTGACTGTTCCTAATTAGGCCATGTTTTTCCGATATGCTAAGAATTCATAAGAATTCTCTCCAATAGTTTCCCAAACACCAATGTGAGACTCACCAGTCTATAGTTTCATGGATGATTACTATTTGCCTCTTGAACGATGGAACCTATTAGCTACTCGCTAATCCTCTGGGACCTCACCAGTGGTTAGTGAGGATATAAAAATCTTGGTCAAGGCCCCAGAAATCCCCTGTCTTGCCTTTCTCAATAACTTGAGGTAGATACCATCGGGCCTTAATGCTTTTCAAGAGATCCAACACCCACTTCTTACTTCATCTCAAAATACCCTCGAATATTAGCATGCTCCACACAAATATCACGATCCTCCATACACTTCTCCTGATGAATACCAATGCAGAGTACTCACTTAGAATCTTGCATGGTCCTACATTTTTCTCTCGTTATCCTCTTGTATTTAATGTGTGTCCAGTATGTCTTGGCATTCTCTTTAAACTTACTTGCCAAGGTCATTTCATGGCCCTTTCTTGCTCTTTTAATTCCCTGTTTGAGTGCTTTCCTTATATTCCTCTCAGGTGCAATTTTAGCTTCCTAAATCTTACATGTGCATCTTATTTTGTTTTGGGTAAATTCCTAACCTCCCTTCTTATCTAAGGGTCCCTTACCTTGCTATCCTTGTCCTTCCTCCTTAGTGGAGCATGCTGGTCTCGAACTCCCCCCAGCAGGTCTTTAAACAATTCCCACATGTCAAATGTGGACTTGCCTGATAACAGCTCCACCCAATTAACTCTCCCAAGCTCCTACTTAATACTGTCACAATTTGCCCTCCCCCAATTTAGTACCTTTCCGCAAGGCTTTGACTAATCCTTATTCATAGCTATCTTAAAACTTGTGATCACTGTTTCCAAGATGCTCTCCCATTGAAAAGTCAGTCCCCTCTCTAGGTTCATTAGTCAATATCGGGTCCAGTATGGCCCCTCCTCTAGTTGGACTATCCACATTCTGTTTCAAGAAACCCTCTTGGATTCACTTAACAAATTCCACCCCATCTAAGTGTCTTGCTCTTAGAGATCCCCTTCCTGATGAAGGGCTTATGCTCGAAACGTTGAATTCTCTATTCCTGAGATGCTGCCTGGCCTGCTGTGCTTTGACCAGCAACACATTTGCAGCTGTGATCTCCAGCATCTGCAGACCTCATTTTTTACTTAGAGAGTCCCAGTCAATATTAGGAAAGTTAATACTGTGATAACTCGTTTTATTGTACCTTTCCATAATTTGCCTGTATATTTGTTCCTCAATGTCTCAGTAGCTGCTGGAGGGGCCGACAGTTTATTCCCATCAGAGTGATTGTACCCATCTTATTTTTGAGCCCTAACCATGTTGCCTCAGTGAATGAGCTCTCCAGCATGTCCTCAGAGTGCAAATGTGACATTCTCCCAAATTAGTAATGCAACTCCTTCGCCTTTTTTACCTTCCTCTCTATCTCATCTAAAACAACAAAACCTTGAAACGTTGAGCAATGAGTCCTGTCCTTCTCTCAACCAAGTCTCTGTAACGGCTGCAACATCATAGTGCTATGTACTCATTCAGGCGTTATGCTCATCTGCCTTACATATAACACTGTTCACATTGAAATAAACATACTTCAACCCATTAGTAACATTGTGTTCATTTACCTGTCTCTGCCTGTCCTTTCTTTCTGCTTTACTGGTCTTAACTTCCAACTTCCCCTCAATTTAGAGCTATGCTCCCTCATCTAGCCATTGTCATCTGAGGATAAAGGCTCTCATTGTCCATTCTATCTAACCCTCTGATTATATTATATGTCTCAATTAAGTCACCCCTCAACCTTCTTCTCTTGAATGAAAATGGCTTCAAGTCCCTCAGCCTTTCCTCGTAAGACCTTCCCTTCATTCCAGACAACATCCTAGTAAATCTCCTCTGAACCCTTTCCAAAGCTTCCACATCCTTCCTATCATGTGGTGACCAGAACTGCACGTAATACTCCAAGTGCTGCCACACCAGAGTTTTGTACAGCTGCAGTATGACCTCATGGTTCTGAAACCAATCCCTCTACTAATAAAAGCTAACACACCGTATGCTTTCTTAACAACCCTATCAAACTGGGTGGCAACTTTCAGGGAGCTATGTACATGGGCGCCGAGATCACTCTGCTCATCCTCACTACCAAGAATCTTACCACTAGCGCAGTACTCTGCATTCCTGTTACTCCTTCAAAGTGAATCACATCACACTTTTCCACATTAAACTCCATTTACCACCTCTCAGCCCAGTTCTGCAGCTTAGTTATGTTTCTTTGTAAACTGAAACATCCTTCATCACAACCAACAACTCTACTGATGTTAGTGTCATCTGCAAATTTACTAACCCATCCTTCTATGCCCTCATCCAGGTCATTTATAAAAATGACAAACAGCAGTGGCCCCAAAACAGATCCTTGCAGCACACCACCAGTAAGAAAACTCCAGGATAAATATTTCCAATCAACCACCACCCTCTGTCTTCTTTCTGATCCAACTGCTAAATCACTCTCAATTCTGTACCTCTGTATTTTGTGCAATAGCCATGGGGAACCGTATCAAATGCCTTACTGAAATCCATATGCACCACATCAACCCTCATCTACCTGTTTGGTCACCTTCTCAAAGAACTCAAGGTTTGTGAGGCACGACGTACCCTTCACAAAACAGCGTTGACTATCCCTAATCCACTTATTCCTTTTTAGATGATTATACATCCTATCTCTTATAATTCTTTCCATCACTTTACCCACAACCAACTAATTACCAGAGTTGTCTCTACTCCCCTTCTTGATCAAGGGAACAACATTTGCTATCCTCCAAACTTCTGGTACTATTCCTATAGACAATGACGATATAAGGATTAAAGCCAAAGGTTCTGCAATCTCCTCCCTGGCTTCCCAGAAAATCCTAGGATAAATCACATCTGGCCCTGGGGACATATCTGTTTTTACACTTTCCAGAATTGCTAACACCCCCTCCTTGTAAACCTCAATTCCATCTAGTCTGGTAGCCTGTTTCTCAGTATTCTCCTCGATGAGATTTTCTTTTCCTAGTGTGAATATTGAGACAAGTATTCATTTAGCGCTTCCTCTATCTCCTGACACTGTGCACAACCTCCCACTCCAATCCTTGATTGGCCCTAATCTTACTGTAGTCGTTCTTTTATTCCTGATATATGTGTAAAAAGCCTTAGGGTTTTCCTTGATCCTATGTCATGTCCTCACCTGGCTCTTCTTAGCTCTCTCTTTAGGTCTTTCTTGGCTAACTTGTAACTCTCAAGTGCCCTAACTGAGTCATCACATCTCATCCTTACATAAGCTGTCTTCTTCCTCTTGACAAGAGATTCAACTTCCTTAATAAACCACAGCTCCCATGCTTGAAAACCTCCTCCCTGCCTGATAGGTACATATTTACCAAAGATCTACAGTAGGTGTTCCTTGGATAAGCTCCACATTTCAGTTGTGCCCATCCCCTACAATTTCTTTCTCCATCCTATGCATCCTAAATCCTGCCTAATCTCATCATAATTGCCTTTCCCCCAGCAATATCTGTTGTCCTGTGATATATACCTATCCCTTTCTGTCACTAAAGTAAACATAACCACACTGTGATCACTATCACCAAAGTGCTCACCTACCTTCAATTCTAACACCTGGCTGGGTTCATTACCCAGTTCCAAACCTTATGTGGCCTCGACTCTTGTTGGCCTTTCGACATAGTGTGTGAGGAAACCCTCCTGCACACATTGGACAAGAACTGACCCATCTAAAGTACTTGAACTATAGTATTCCCAGTCAATATTTGGAATGTAATAGACCACATAACAACAACTTCAAATCCGCTATCATGCAAACTCATCTAGTAGCTACCATGGACAGAACTCATGACCTATGCAAACATTAGAAAAATGTTTTATTAATAAAGTGCGTTTATTACAGACCACATTGTAATGAGAAAAACACTAATTCATAAAACATGTTTGTGGACGGCACAGTGGTTAGCACTGCTGCCTCACAGCGCCCAGGTTCAATTCCCGACTCCGGCGACAGGCTGTGTGGAGTTTGCACGTTCTCCCCGTGTCTGCGTGGGTTTCCTCCGGGTGCTCCGGTTTCCTCCCATAGTCCAAAGATGTGCGGGTCAGGTGAATTGGCCATGCTAAATTGCCCTTAGTGTTAGGTAAGGGGTAAATGTAGGGGTATGGGTGGGTTGCGCTTCGGCGGGTCGGTGTGGACTTGTTGGGTCGAAGGGCCTGTTTCCACACTAAGTCTAATCTAATCTAAACCTTTAAACTCCTTCACCTCAATATATCTTTAGAGAGCAAATATTTAATTGTAGTGCAACAAACATTGAAATTCATAGTTTGACATCAAAGAGTCTACAACCACTTTTAACTGTCAATAAATCTGTGAAATTGAAGACATCCCATGGTAAAAATGGATTTTACTGAAAGCTGTCTGAAGTGCTTAATAATAGAAATTTTCAGGTGTGTGTCAACAGAGTGAATAGCAAGTATTTTTAAATTCACCAGACTTTGCTCACATACTGAAACAAGTTTTAATTACCTTTTATAATCTTGGCTGGTCCTTTGACTGTCTTGAAAGTGCTTTGAAAGTCCAAATGGGTTTATCTACTTCTAATATACAAGCATGTCTACTTTTAACAATCCCAAAAGATACCTTACCTCTTCCAAAGAGTGCCTTACTGGCAACATAGGGTAGCTGATTTCTTTGAAATGTGTGTCAGGAGCAAATCCAAAGGGATAATTTATTTCTCCAGGGTACCTCAGCTATCTGGATGAGTTCACAAGGTACATACTTGCTCTTATCTACACTCATAGATTTTCAGACAGTTTCCCATTGGATGCAAAAGTAGATGCAGCTGACAATTTAAGGGACCAGCTGCCTTTATTAGTCATGCTTTCAGGAATCCTGATTTGACTGCGTTCCCATCCCTGTAAAAATGGGAAGTGCTGGGTATGATTTCCAGCCACCTCTATTGTTTTCACCAGGATAATGAAGCTCCCAGGATAGTGAAGTGTTGAAAATCTGTGTCATGGAGTTACTACTTCATGTCCATTTGACTGAGGACTAGAATCATTGGTATAGTAATTACAATTTGTTAAAATAACAAGGAACACCACAATATAGGTCTTAATACAGGGATCATATACAAACATTTTCTCGTATCATTCAATGCCTGTCTTCCAGAATTCAGCAATGCAATATGTTTATGGGCCTCAAAATTCATTTTTGCAGATTCAGTTTCTCAAAATTCAAATGTATCCCATCAAGTAACAAGCAGGGCTAACTCCACATTTCCTGCCAATAAAGACAGGAAAGAATAACAATAGGAGAAGAGAGAAAAAATGCTGATCAGGAGGGCAGAATTATATACTTTTTCTTTTATTATCCAGTATGATATTTTCCAGTTTTAATAACAAAATTTGATAAAGGTCAAAGATTAGGATTTCTGTTCAGTTGCACTGCTTTTTTCAGTGCAGCTCATTCCAACACAATAGAACCTCCAGAAGCAGGTAGAGATAGTGAGGGAGGGCAGCTGAAATGGTCAAATGGACCTGTCCTGGAAAAAAGGGATTTTTGGGAAGCTGGCCTCAAGGGAAGAAGGAGCAAACAGATATCTGAACCTGATGTAAAACAGAGGCTTCATTCCATGTCAATACTTCTTTGATTAACCTTAACTTACTTTCATGATTCTAATGATCCAATGCCAGTGGAATAAAGGATCCCTGCCTTGTGATCTTTCATCTATTTCATTCAAATCTCATGTTACATTATTGCTGTAACCAGCAGGTTTCTACAACACAGATATCAAGTCATGCCAGATGAATTTGAAAGATACCTGGCTGAGATAGAAAGGATGATGGAGGAATTGTGGAAGGAGGAAGAAAGCAATACTCCTGGTTGAATATTCCATTGCCAATGAGAAGGAATATGGTAGATTCAGGAGAAGATCAGAAACATTGAAGATTCAGTGATTGAAGACTGGACCGAGGATGTACAGATGATCAGAGTTCCAGGAGCCTAGATGTGAAAATTTTTCTTTTGGAACGTGGAACATGTAAGATGATTGTAAGGCCATAACATCTGTGCTGGAAAACCTGTTGTGAAATACTAGGAAGAGGTACAGATATTCAAGAAATCTGCAGAAAATGCAAGGGTTTTAGACGACAGCAGTAATCATGACACAGCTATAGTAGAGCTTTTGTGAGTTTAGGCTTGCTGAAGAGGAGGAGCTTGTTTCTGTATCCCTGGAGGTGGTCAAGTTGTATGAGCACATTATCCCCCTGGATCGCTCCTTGAAATCAACCAGGGCCAGGACACTGAAGGACCACTAGCAGACACCATGAGGTTTGATAATGTCCAGATAGAGTTGAAAAGGCTTTATAGTAACACATTTCAATTATCCCTCTTTAAAATGTGACATCACTTTAAAACATGCCATCATTGCCATAACCAGCAAAGACTCCTTCCAGAGTAATGACCTTCCCTTCTCCATAGATGTTAAACCAGTTGGGTTTCCCACCCAGAACCAGTTAGTGGAGGCAAGGTTCCTTTAGGAAAAGGTTCAAACTTGTGTAGTGTGATAGGGATTTGCCCGACAGTGAGTGTGAAATTTGACAATGTAGAAGTGTTGTGCCCAATGACACAAGAGTAGAGATGACAACTGTTATTCAACAGTTTTTCTGTGAATATCTTGCTGAGGAGTGTGAGCTAATTGATGTCTTTTACCTTATCTGTGCCTGCTTTGCAGGGATCAGACATTCCTTATCATGGCCACACCAAGCTCTCTGTATCTGTGCTTAATAACATTTTTCATAGCCTGTGACTTCTGACAGCTTGTGACAAGATTGATACTTTCGTGGAAATGAGGAAGTTGAAAACATCCATGGTGTTATGAAATTGAATGCAGATATTGTAACTTTAAGAGAGAGTGAAAACTGTTCTGAACTGAAAGCTTACAAACACCTGTGTTTATGAATAGATGGCAGTCCCAGAGTGTACTGGGAAATTGAAAATATGTTACTTTTGTCTGTGAAATGGATACCTGAGTTTTGGTTGCTGCTTTGACAACAATTCAAATTTAACCTATCAGTTTAAATTATACCTCAGGATACATATTGTTATAGAGTTGGAGGCAGGTAATAGCCCTTTGTTACTTAAACCAACCACCCAGAAAAGTTCACCTTGCCTTGTAATCTGTTAAAATATGAGGAACAGAGAAGTCACAAATTCCACTATTTAAAGAAAACATCATCAATTTATGATTTGGAGATGTTGGACTGGGGTGTACAAAGTTACAAATCACACAACACCAGGTTATAATCCAACAGGTTTAATTGAAAGCACTAGCTTTCAATAGTGCTTCCAATTAAACCTGTTGAACTATAACCTGGTGTTGTGTAATTTGTAACATCTTCAATTTAGGTTTTTTAACTATAGAAGTGAACACTAAACAATAACTATTCACAACTCTAACCTCCCCCCTTTCTCTTAACTGCTTATTACCTGCCTCCAACTCTATAACAATATATTGTTTCAATAAGACACTAATTAAAATTACATCAACTTAATTTCAAAGCCACACAGTCTCTGTCGTCTTCTTTTACTTCACTCTCCCGGCTGCTGAATTCCCTGGGTCATCTTCTTTCTTTTTACTGTGAGTTTGTTTCATATGAAAAGGTACCTTTGATAGAGGGTGTTTCCTAATTTCTTGAGTGTCTCTCGATGGCAGTTGCTCTCTCTCCAATTTTCAAACTGTCCACATTTTTATATTGCTAACATCAGATCCTCTCATTGGGTTGACATAGGCAAAACAATAAACTCAAACCCAATTGGGTTTTAGCAACCAAAAGTCAGGTGTACATTTATTGGAACAGTGGCATTGGGGTTGAAAATGGTAAGCGATAACCAGGTCCTTTTCAAATCATTCATTGCGACTGCTACAAGCAGAACAGATGGGAAACTTTGACCTTGTTCCACACATTCAAAGTAGATCAGCCTATATGAGACCCTTAACTGTTCATGTAGCAGGAATTTGGGCTGTCTTCTTACCTGTCTATCTATGCCATTACTGTTATTCAGGGTTATGCCATGCCTTTCCAACTGATTGATGTCAGATTTTGCAATACTGTCATGTGTCACATGTAGCAGAGGTCCATATGTGGGAGAAAAAGGTAGGGTACACAAGCAAATCATTAATTTCAGCCACAAAGACATTAGCCTCTGGTCAAGAATGCCATGGGTGTCCTTAAACCTACCACCGTCGTGAACAATGGACTGACTGAAGGAACCTTGGCCAGTTACATGTCAAAGGTGAACATTGGTGATTGGAGGAGGCCTGAGGAGACAGCACGTTTTTATTCTCACCAAGTACGCTTCAGTTTTTGATAAAAATGATGATGACATTGGGTATTCTGACCTGAAAAATTGTGGTGAAAGAGGAATGTTCAGTAAAGATTCCTTACTACCAATCCCACCTCATCAGAATGAGGAAGCTCGGGACTATTTGCAGCAGTCTTTGGTGTGAGGTATTGTAAGAGAGTCACTAATTTCCTATGCCTACCTCAGAGTCCTTGTGAAGAAAAAAGCATGGAAAACTGAGGGGATTTATACCAAATTTTGGGTTGTCAATGTAAAGACTCATCAGGATCTCTATCTTGGATTGAGGAAACATTACAGGTTCTCAAAAATGTAAAATATTTCTGCAGATTTTATTTGACCCACGGTTATAAACCAGTTACACATCGCTGACCAAACATTGAAAAGACAGCATTCTGAACAGGCTTTGGGGGACTTTGAGTATATTAGAATGTCATTAAGACTCTCATTATGACATTCAGGTGTGTGATAGATAAAACTTTTGCCAATCGTAATTTTCAGTTTTGACTTGTGTATTGGACACCAAACTCATTTACAGCTGAACATTTGAGGAGAGGCTGGCAAGACCAGACACTGTCTTAATCCCCTTGTCACAGTTTAAGTTGAAACTCAAACCAGAGAAGTACTAAACTTTCTGGACAAAAAGTAGCTAACTTGGGCACTTCATTGCCAAAGAAGGCATTATAGCTGGTGAGAAAGTCCAAGTGGTAGAGGAATAGTCCCAGCCTAAGATGGGAACAAAACAGCATGGGTTCCTTGGCCTAATACGTTACTATAAAAATTTGTGCAAGTTGGCTGGTATATTTGATGATTTTTCTGAGGAATTTGGGGAATGCTGAGGGAACGGTTGGGAAAGGATATACAAGACATGATACTACATGGAGCATCAGAAGGAATTGTACCAGAGAATGTGAAGACTCCTTTTGCACACTCAAGCAGAAGCTCATCTCCTCACCTGTCCTTTGCTCCCAGATTCCTGACTCCCTTTAAATTGCATTGTAAGAGGACTGATAGGTAAGGTCGATGAACTCAGGGCATGGATATGTACGTGGGACTGAGATATTATAGCCATTACAAATTCATGGCTAAGGGAGGGTCAGGACTGACAGCTTAATGTGCTAGAGTCCAGGTGCTGAAGGAAAGACAGAGGTTGTGGAAGAAGAGGAGGGGGAGTTGCATTTTTGATTAAGACGAAACTCACAGCAGTAATTAGCGATAAAATAATTGAAGGATCATCCAGTGAGGCTTTATGGGTGGAGCTAAGAAATAAGAAGGGCATGATGATGTTGTTGGGATTGTACTATAGGCCCCTACATAGTCAACGGCAATGTGAGGAACAAAAATGCAGGGAGACTTGGGAGTTTTGCAAGAGCAATGGAGTTGTCATAGTTGGGGATTTTAATGTTCCTAACATAGACTGGTACTGCTGAAGTTTTAAGGGCTTCACTGGGGTGAAATTTGTTAAGTGCATTTAGGAAAGTTTCCTCAGCAATATATAGAGCGTCCTACTTGGGAAGGGGCAAAAGTTAACCTGCTGCTGGGAAATAGGGAAAGATAGGTGACAGAGCGCTTTGGGACCAGTGACCAAATTTTATTAATTTTAAATTTGTTATGGAGAGGGACAAAACTGGCTCACAGGTTCAAGTTTTAAATTAGGGCAAAACAAATTTTGATGGAATTAGACAGGAGTTTGCATGGGTTGATTGGAGTAGTTTGTTTTCAGGCAAAGAAACATCTGGCAAGTGGAAAGCCTTTAATGGTGAGATAGTTAGAGTTCAAGGTCTATTTGTTCCTGTGAGGGTGAAGGGCACAGTTGGCAGGCATTGGGAACCCTGAATGACAAGAGATACTGAGGCTTTGACAAGAAAAAAAAGAAGGTGGTGTGGCTCAGATATAGAAAGTTGGGATCTAGGGAATCCCTGGAGGTATACAGGGATACAGGAGTTCATTGGAGAAGGAAATCTGGGTGGCAAAAAGGGGGCATGAGATAGCCATGGCTGAGAAGACTAGGGGGAATCCAAAGAGGTTCTTTAATGATATTGAAGGAAAAAGAATATCTAGAGAGAGAATTGGACGTGTATGTGTAGAACCACCGGAGATGGGCAAGGCCGTCGATGAATATTTCTCCTCTGTGTTTATCATGGAGAAAGACATGAAGACTTGGGAACTTGGGAAAGTTAGTGGTGATATCTTGGGGACAGTCTTTATCACAATAGAGGAGATGTATTAGAATGTATGAAGGTAGATAAATCTCTTGGCCCCAATCAGATACAAAGTGAACTTGATTATCTGAATATCCAATTGTCCGAAAATCGGATTATCTGAAGGAGAGCTCAAGATCCCGATAGAAACATTATATCAAAGACTTGTTTCCAACAGCGATTGCTTCTTTTGTTTACAGTGATTAATAGGCGCTGTCTCCAAATGAATGACCTCCCGTCCTCTCTCTCTCTCTCCCTACACTTTCCCTGGAGTTCTACAGAGGGAGGTTCCACCCCTTCCCAGATAATCTGACCAACATTGTTCTGTACGGGGCAAATGTGGAACCTACCAAAAAGTTTCAGTAAAATGTGTGTGCGCGTGCTATTTGGAGACTTACCTCACAAAGGCAACTGCAGCAGCAGCAGCAGCAGTCTTGTTGGTTGGTGTACAGTCCGGCTGCCCCAGAGAGGGGGTGGGGGGGTGGACGAGAGGGGTGGGAAGGCAGTGTTGGGCAGGGGGCGGTGTTGGACAGGGTTGGGGGGCGGGGTCAATGTTGATGGGGTTGGGGCGGGGGTGGTGTCCGATGGGGTTGAGGTGGTGGTGTATGGTGGGGGCAGTGTTGGACGAGGTTGGGGGATGGTGTTGGGTGGGGGGCGGGGTTGGACGTGGGCAGTGGGGGTACAGCATTGGACGGGGTCCGGGGCAGTGTTGGGGGCAGAGTCTCACACACTGTGTGCTGCTGCAAGTCTCCTGAACGGGGAGCAGACTTTAAAAACTCTGAGTCCCAGAGGAAAGGCATTTAATCAATTAATCGGATAATCGATTATAGTGCCTGCCCATCTCGTTCGGATAATTGAGGTTCCCCTGTATATCCGAGAACACTGCAAGAGGCTAGAGAAGAAATTGCAGAGGCCCTGGCTGAAATTTTTGCACCATGTTAAACATGGGTGAGGTCCTGGAAGACTGTGTGTAGTGAATGTTGTGTCCTTATTCAAGAAGAACTGCAAAGAAAAACCTGGGAACTCAGTAAGTCTGACATCTGTAGTGGGCAAATTACTTGAGAAGAATCTGAGAGATAAGATGTACATGCATTTGGTTTGATTAGGAGCAGTCAGCATGGCTTTGTGTGTGGGAGACCATGCCTCATAAATTGGTTAGAGTTCTTTGATGAAATGACCAGGAAAATTGATGAGGGCAGGTGGTGTATGTTGTCTATATGGATTTCAGTAAGGCCTTTGACCAGTTTCCACATGGTAGGTTGCTCTGGAAGGTTAGATTGCATGGAATCCAGGGGGAGCTGGCAAATTGGATACACATTTGGCTTGATGGTTGAAAGTAGAGGGTAATAATGGAAGGATATTTGTTGAACTGGAGGCCTGTGACTAGTGGAATGCCTCAGGTTTCAATACTGGGCTCATTACTGTATGTTATCTATATCAATGATTTGAATGAGAATGTACAAGGTATGATTTGTAAGTTTGCTGATGACACTGAAATAGGTGGTATTGTGGACAGTGAGGAAAGTTATCTGAAATAGCACCAAGAAATTGATCAGCTGGGGAAGTAGCTGAGAAATGACAAATGGAGTTTAATATAGATAGGTGAGATGTCTTGCATTTTTGAAAGTTAAATCAAGGCAGGAGTTTCATGATGAATGATCGCGCCTGAAGGAATGTTGTGGAACAGAGTGACCTTGGAGTTCAGGTGCACGGTTCTCTAAAAGTGGAGTCACAGATATTCAGAGCAATGAAGACTTTTGGCACACAGGCCTTCATCAGTCAGGGCACCGAGTATAGAAGTTGGGAAGTTATGTTGCAGTTGTACATGACATTGGTGAGGCCACACTAGGAGTACTGTGTTGAGTTTTGGTCACCATGTTGTAGGAACAATGTTATAAAACTGGAAAAAGTGCAGAAGAAACTAACAAGGATGTTTGCCAGGTCTCAATTGTCTGAGTTATAGGGATAATTTGGACAAGCTAGGACTTTATTCTTTAGAGTGTAGGAGAGTGAGGGGGGATAAAATCATGAGAGGCATGAATAGGTTGAATGCACACAGTCTTTTTCCTAGGGTTGAGGAATCGAGGACTAGAGGGCATCAGTTTAAGGTGAGAGGGGAAAGAATAAAATAGAACCTGAGGATGGTACACATATGGATTGAGCTGCCAATGGAAGTGGTTCAGGTAGGTACATTAACAACATTTAAAAGGCATTTGGACAAATACGTGGATAGAAAAGGATTAGAAGGATATGGCAGGGAAATAGGGCTAGCATGGATGGATATTTTGGTCGACATGGAACAGTTTGGGTCAAAGGGCCTGTTTCTATTCTGTAGGACTCTAAGACTCTATGACTGAAAATGAATGTCAGTTTTCTTGATCCAGAAGCAATTCTATCACATGCCCAAGGACAGAAAACAGTGGTTTTACTTATGACAGTCAGACTCTCGAGCCTAACTGAAGAAAAATGGGGATTCACTTATGCACAAAATCTGAACTGTTTGTATGGAGGTGGGCTATTTCTAAGATGTTAAGTGACATTCTGATTAGTACCGAGTTTGGACTGATGAATGACAACATTAGAGGCAAAACAAAACTGCAGATGCTGGAATCCAAGGTAGACAAGCAGGAAGCTGGAAAAACACAACTAGCCAGGCATCATCAGGAGGTGCATCCTTTGAAGAGACTTAGCTGTGGTACAAACTCAGTTAGAGACAAAAAAACTGTGGATGCTAGAATCCAATGTAGACAATCAGGATGCTGGAAGATGCTGCCTAGCCTGCTGAGTTCTTGCAGCCTCCTGCTTCATTAATAACAACATGACCCTCAGTTAGCCAAGTTTAAAACAACAGAGACCTAATGGACCACTGGACATTCTCAGTTTCAATTCCACCCACCCCTTCCCATCTGTCCAGATCAGACGCAGCAAAAAAACACATTCCATAAATGTGAACGTGAACGTGAACATTCTAGCCACCAAAGTGTAAGCGAACTTGCTAATCATACAACCGCTTTGCAAATAGTCACTCTGTGCCTTGTGTAGCTGCCAGGATGGCAAGATAGAAGCAGAAAAGGATATTACAGATTTCCCAGCAGCTGATGACTAAGCTGGGAGAGGGTTCCAAGCTGGGAGTTTGAGCAGTTATGTGAGGACATTCACCAATATGCAGGGTGTTGAGGGGGTACAGCTTGATCAGTTAAACAGACCCAGTCTGGATAAGAGAGTGTTTTTGGGGGAAGGAGGCCCCTGTGGGAAGAAGGAGTGAACAAGCGAAGGATTTCTCAACCAAAAATAAATTATAAGCTTCAGTTCACATAGGTACTGTAAATACTTCCTTGTTTAACTTTAATTTTCTTTCATGTTTGCAATTACCCGATGCCAGTAGGATAAACAATGCCTCCTAGTGATCTTTTGGTCTTCTGTGTGTTCAGGTCATGTCACACCAAATCAGTGTAAACTAAATACGGGCAAGGAACTTTCAGCATAAATTTCAATGGGCACAAGTTGAGTTTCATGATCCTTTACAGTGTTTTAAAAAAAAACTGTGCAGAGAGCAAGTGTTGCCCACAAATCTGGCCACGTTCTCAAGATAAATTGATCACAACTGGGAGTTTTTGTTAATTGCAGAACTTAAAGGAGGGTTTAAAAATTAAGTTGGTTCTTTTGTGAGCAAGGGTAACAATAGGCTTCCTTCATAATAAGCATTTTAAAACATTGATGAAAGTGAGGACTGCGGATGCTGGAGATTAGAGTTGAGAGAGTGGTGCTGGAAAAGTATAGCAAGTATATCATCTGAGGAGCAGGAAAATCAACGTTTCGGGCAAAAGCCCTTCATCATTTGTGATGACCTGCTGTGCTTTTCCAGCACCACACCCTCGATTTTAAACATTGCCTGATTGCGCTGGTACATAGAGCTATTAAGATTGGTATTATGTAATAAGCTTAGCAGAGTCCTGAGAAAAAAGGCAGTTCACATATTTGATGCAATTTATGCTTAGATTGCCCATTGTGCTCAACATGGACAGCTCTGCACCCAGAAGTTGGTTGATAAATTAACTTAGCCAGTTCTCTGTTTAACTAGAACGTGCCAGAATTCTAAGTAGCATAGACTATGATTACACAAAACTTGTCTTCTTTTGGTATTGGGTGCCAGTGCGTGACAGACATGTCTCGAAAGAGCATAGTGCTTGCTGTTGTTGGAGCCTACAGCTGTGAGGGAAATTACTTTGTAATTTCTGAAAATCTGCACCATGTCTGTCAATTGCTGGAGCATAGCCAGGCAGTGTGTGTGTTAATTGTGTCTCAGCCTTCTGATGAAGCAATTGCCATATACTGCAAACCATGAAAGTTTACAGTAAATACACACGTAGGCTATAAAAATCCAGCATTCTTGGAAAGAAGGATGTTGAACTCATTGTGAGCTTTTAAAATATTAGGTTAGATAGTTGTTTAGGAAAAATAGGAGAAAAGAACAGGCACAAGAGATTAGCATTATTCTTCAAAGGCAGGGCAAGCACCAAACAACTAGTTAAATAGTATTGTTTCAGTGCAACAATATCTGTTGAATTCTATGGAATTGGTGAGTGCAGCTCAACGTAATTTGTGTCTTAACTGCAGACCGATAACTCATTGCAGACTGATGGATACTGCTGTTCAGCTTCCTGGAATCATGTCACAGCTAAATTTCTTGGAGAGAAAGATATTTAGGAAAGATGAAATATGCCTACTTGCTTCTCTGAACTATGTTGCATTGCTCCTTTTGGATAAACATTTATTATCTTGTTGATCCTGTTGTGTTACGCACAACTCTCAAGTACATATTGGAAAGCATACTGTTATCAGAATACATCTCTAACACGTGAAACAATCCTTCAACATCTTAGGACATTAGATTATGCTTCATATGATTATGCTTTGATAATGATTAAGTACTGATGAGATAACGTGCTCCTTCATGTAAAAATGAATCAAGTCTAGGTCTTGCTCCATGTGTTTAACCAATTAATAATGGACGGTCCACGTAATTCTATACTGAATCCAGAGAGTTCATTATTTTTTAAGTGTTAAGTTTCATACATACAACACACTGTTTCAACACTCTTAGTAATCTGATCATCTGTTATTTTAAAATGCATGCAATTTACTAGAAACTTGACCATGAAAAGACATTTATTCAATTTTAGGAGAAAGGACCTTTTACTGCAATGTTGTGATCTACCACTCTGCTTTAAATCTATCTCATAGAAACAGAAAATAAAAGGAGGAGTAAGTCATTTGATCTCATTGTCAGCTTTTAAAGCATTAGGTCCTTGAACCTGCTCCACCAATCAATATGATCATGGCTGACCATTCAATTTAGCACTCTGTTTAGCCCTATGAGATATATCCCTTTAGCCCTATGAGATATATTAAACTCGTTCTTGAAAACATTCAGTGGTTTGGCCTCAACCACTTTCCATTGTAAACAATTCCACAGCTCACTTCTCTCTGAGTGAAGAAATTTCTCATTCTCTGTTGTCTTAAATTGCCTAACCAATATCATCAGCCTATGAACCCTGGTTCTGGACTACGCAATTATCAGGAACATCCTTGCTGCATTTATCCAGTTGAGTTATGTTAGAATTCTACAGCTTTCCATGAGATCACTCCCTCATTCTTCTAAACTCTAGTGAATATCATCTGAACTGATCCAGTCTCTCTTCATTCATCAGTCTTGCCATCCCAGGAATCAGTTTGGTAAAGCTTAATCTGTCCACAGCCAAAACTTCATTCAGATAAGAAGATCAAATCTATATACAATGCTCTAGCTGCAGTCTTAGCAAGGCCCTGTAGAATTGCAGCATGACATCCCTGTTCCTGTATTTGAATGCTCTTGCTAGGAAGGCCAAGATAGTGTGTCCTTCTTCACCGCCTGCTGTACTTGCGTGCTGATTTTCAATAATAATGTATCAGGGCACCCAGGTCTTGTGAAAAGGGAAGCTTCAATAATCTATTGTCGTTCCAGTAATTTTTTGCCTTCCAGATTTTGCTACCTTACATTTATCTATATTATACAGCATCTGCCAAATGTGACATAGAGACTTATAGCACAGGAGAAAACCCTTTGGCCCATAAAGTCAGTGCTAGTCTACTTCCATTTCCAGCACTTGGCCCATAGCCTTATCTGCCTTGGCTTTGCAAGTACATATCTACATACAGTTGTTTTTGTGTGACTTCATCTGGTGTGCTATATATGGTTTAGGACTCTGCACCTGAGAGAGGCTGTGCTTGCTGAAAGGAGTTGCAATTGATTCATTTCTCAGATGAGATGGTTGTCTTCTGAGGGGAGAGGGAGAGAGCGTATAAAGGACCCATACACCCTTGAATTTAGAAGATGATCACAAGTCAGTTGAAGACTCACAATGCGATCTCCATTGGGGAAATAAAATGCAGGCTGAGTGACCACTTGTCCACAAAACTGACCCAGAGCTTCCAGTTAGCAATTGGTTTCCCATTATCAGCTATTGATTCCTTTATCTATTCAACTGCTGTTCTCTCTCGCTGGGCTTCATGTCCACCCATTGTTTATTCTTTCCACTCTTGCCACCTCATCTTCAGCATATATACCAACCTTTTCGTAGCTCAGTCAGTTCTGAGAAAAGCTCAGTGTCCTGAAATGTTAAGTCTGCTTTCTCTCACAGATGCTGCCTGATCCTGCTGAGTTTTCCCAACAATTTCTGCTTTTGTTTCTGAGCTTCCAGTTGCTTGCCACTTCAATACACCCCATGTTCTATGCTAATCTTTCTGTCGAAGGCTTGCTGCAGTGCTCCAGCAAGGCTAAATGCAAGCTAGAAGAGCAAAATCCCATCTTCCACTTGAGGATGTTACAGCCTTCCAGACTCCATATTGAGATTAATAATTTTAGAACATGAACACATCTTTCCATTTCTATTAACCACCTTCACACTCCTCACTCCAGGTCCTGCCATGCCATAAGTTGTTTTCAGCACAACCAATGCATTTTCACTCACTGCAGACCAGATTATCACTTGTTCATTTTTTCTTCCTCCCTGGTTTACCATCAACAATCCCTTTATTCCTACCCCATTTTTCTGTTTTTTTAAATCTCTTTCACCTATCTGATCACTCCTTTCTACCCCATCATCAGCATAAATACCCCCTTCTTTCCTAGCTGCTAATAGCTCTGAAGGTGCGCTGTTTTGAAATGTTAACTTTGTTTTCTCTCCACAGATGCTAGCAGACCTACTGAGTTTCTTCAGCAATTTGTTTTTCTTTACAAAGTGAACTTGATGTTTAGGTTCAGCCATGAATGCATGGTACACTCTTATTTTTTAAATTATTGTCAACTTGCATAGGGCCAAAAATGACTAGCAAATTTTCAGAAATTGTGTTTACTCAGTTCATTAGTGTTGGCACTCCCCTAAGATTAATCCTTTACCCCTCCCAATAATGTATGTAATTAGAGCAGGAATAGAGAATATGACTCTTTGAGTTTGCTCTGTCATTGAGTGCAACCAAGGTTGGTCTTCTGTTTCAACTTCACTTTCCCACGTCATCATAGAGTCCCTGAGAGACCAAAATAAATGTACTGTACTTGAGCTTTAAATAGACTTAGTAATGGAGCATCTACAATCCTCTGGGATAAATATTTCCAGTAAATCATAAGCTGCAGAGTGAAGTCATTTCTTCTTAAGTTAAATCTCAAATATTTAACTCCTTATCCTGAAGCTGTGCTTCTATGTTCTTGATTCCCCAGCCAGGGGAAACAAATCCTATATCTGTGTTGTTTGGCCTTGTCAGAATCATGTTTGTTTCCATAAGATCCCCTCTTATTTTTCTGAACTCCAGAGAATAAGGATTCATTTTTCTCAGCCTTTCATTACAGTGCACCCTCTCAATAGGGCACCGTAAGGGCTAACATGTAATTTCCTTGCTCTTTGCTTGCTGTGCCTGCATACTAACTTCCTTATGTGTGCGAACCCGTCTTGGGCAACAATATTTAAAAGTTTTGCTGCTTTGAGGAAGAATACAAAAATAAATAAGTTCACAAATGTCAATGTCTTCCAAATGCCATCATGGTTTCCTTTTACTTAGTCTTGTATATATTTTCACAGTTTCTTTATATTCTGTGAGTAAACCTTCAAGATATTACTGTTAGTCCCTTTGTATAAGTCATTAATATAAATTGAGGTCCCAGTAGTGATCCTTGCTTCAACCAAAAGTTGCAATTTGCTCATGATAGCTCAGTGGTTAGCACTTCTGCCTCGCACCGCCAGGGACCCAGGTTTGATTCCAGCCCTAGGCGACTGTCTGTGTGGAGTTCGCACATTCTCCTCGTGTCTGTGTGGGTTTCTTCCGGTGCTCCGGTTTCCTCCCACAATCCAAGGATTTGCAGGTCAGGTGAATTGGCTGTGCTAAATTGCCCATAGTGTTCAGGGGACATGTAGGTTAGGTGTATTAGTCAGGGGTAAATATAGGGTAGAGGGAATGTGTCATGGTGAGTTACTGTTTGGAGGGTCAGTTATGGACTTGTTAGCTGAATGGCCTGTTTCCATACCATAGGGATTCTATGAACTTGTCATCTTGAAAATGCCCTATTTTCTTTGCTTTCTAGTGATTAACTATTCCTCCCTCTCCACGCTGACAAATAACTTGCAACATTACAGGCAGAATTTATAATCCTGGGGCTGGCAGCAGGAAAGCAATTTAATTAGTTGGAGTGTTAGCATCCCAGAATTCTATCACCTTCCTACCTTCTCTTGAGATAATAGGGTCTGGGTGCAAAGGGTCCACCTTCCTGTCCTGTTGCCAGTTGGGGCTGACCTTAAGCATCTGTTTCCATTTGGACTTCAATGATCTCATCTTCAGCCCATATAAAATCATTTGGCACAAATTTATTCGATTGAGGACTGGACATAGAGTGGAGGATGGCTGCTGAAAGCTCAACGCTTATGTTGGAGTGCCTAATTCTCCTCTACCCATAACCCCAATCACCTTCCCACCTCAAACAATATGCAACAGACACCTTGGTTCTTGCAGTTCTGATTGACCTTCTAGCAGTAGCTACAACCTGTTTTATGGTTCTGGCTTCTGTGAGTTAGTGATCTCTGACTGGACAAGAGCTACTGCAGAGCAGAAATTCTGCTATCAGGAATGTGATTTCCAATAAAAGCCTGCAGCTGCCCTCCCAGCTGCCTGTTTGTAGGAAAAATGTGCGGGTTAGATAGATTGGCTGTGCTAAATTGCCCTGTAGTGTCGGGGGATGGGCAGGTTTGGTGAATTAGCCATGGTAAATGTGGGATCGTGGAGTTAGTGCGAGTGTGGGTCTGGGTATGATGCTTTTTGGAGGGTTAGTGCGTAATCGGGCTGTAGAGCATCTATGATTCTAAGGTGTGGTGGACCTTCCTCCGACAAATCTGCTTAGTTGTCTTGAAATCTTTTCAGCAAATGAGACACACCCGACAAGAGTAACAGATTCCATCTTTACATATGGCACATTAATAAATCCCTTCTGTAAGTCCTGTACCTACATCTGGCAAAAACAATTCTCAGATTTGTCATTTTGGCATAAGGACATATAATGGTGAATATGGTAAATCCAATGAGGGAACGGTAGACCATAGTGTTTTCTAAGTATTAGTGCTAGAACCACCTTTTAAATAAAAAATTCCTTTGGATATTGGAATACAGAGTTACACTTTGAAATTTGCCAATGATATCAAACTTGGAGATGTGGATAAACTGTGAAGATGATATGAATTTGACTATGATACAATATAGATTGTCAAGCAGAAAGGGCAAAAACAAATAGAATTTTATATAGGGAAGACAAAGCTTTTTTTTGACAGAGAAAGAAAAATAGAACACAGACTGAAGGGTATTGTCCTTAAGGGTGTGTTGGGACAGACTGATCTGGGTTTTTATCTTCATAAAACTTTTAAGATGGCAGGACATACGGAAAGATTAATTAATAAAGCCTAAGTTATATTTGACTTCATAGACGTAAGTACAAAAGCAGGGAGGTTATGCTGAACATTTGTAAAGCTTTATTGAGGAACATTTAGAGTGTTGCATTCAGTTATAGAGTCATAGAGAGATGTACAGCATGGAAACAGACCCTTCGGTCCAACCCGTCCATGCCGACCAGATATCCCAACCCAATCTAGTCCCACCTGCCAGCACCCGGCCCATATCCCTCCAAACCCTTCCTATTCATATACCCATCCAAATGCCTCTGAAATGTTGCAGTTGTACCAGTCTCCACCACTTTCTCTGGCAGCTCATTCCATACATATACCACATTCTGTGTGAAAATGTTGCCCCTTAGGTCTCTTTTATGTCTTTTCCCTTTCACCCTAAACCTATGCCTACTAGTTCTTCACTCCCTGACCCCAAGGAAAAGATTTTGCCTATTTATCCTATCCATATCCCTCATAATTTTGTAAACCTCTATAAGGTTACCCCTCATCCTCTGACGCTCCAGGGAAAACAGCCCCAGCCTGCTCAGCCTCCCTCTATAATCCTCCAACCTTGGCAACATTCTTGTAAATCTTTTCTGAACCCTTTCAAGTTTCACGACATCTTTCTGATAGGAAGAAGACCACAATTGCATGCACTATTCCAACAGTGGCCTGACCAATGTCCTGTACAGCTGCAATATGACCTCCCAACTCCTGTACTCAATACTCTGACCAATAAAGAAAAGCATACCAAATGCTTTCTTCACTATCCTATCTATCTGTGACTCCACTTTCAAGGAGCTATGAACCTGCACTCCAAAGTCTCTTTGTTCATTAAGTGTATAAGTCCTGCTAAGATTTGCTTTCCCAAAATGCAGCACCTCACATTTATCTGAATTAAACTCCATCTGCCACTTCTCAGCCCATTGGCCCACCTGGTCAAGATCCTGTTGTAATCTGAGGTAACCCTCTTCGCTGTCCACTACACCTCCAATTTTGGTGTCATCTGCAAACTTACCTCTTATGCCCGCATCCAAATCATTTATGTAAATGACAAAAAGTAGAGGACCCAGCACTGATCATTGTGGCACCCTACTGGTCACAGGCCTCCAGTCTGAAAAACAACCCTCCACCACCACCCTCTGTCTTCTACCTTTGAGCCAGTCATGTATCCAAATGGCTAGTTCTCCTTGTATTTCATGAGGTCTAACCTTGCTAATCAGTCTCCCATGGGGAAAGTTATCGAATGCCTTACTAAAGTCCATATGGATCACATCTACTACTCTGCCGTCATCGATCCTCTTTGTTACTTCCTCAAAAAGCTCAATCAAGTTTGTGAAACTTGATTTCCCATGCACAAAGCCATGTTGACTATCCCTAATCAGTCCTTGCCTTTCCAAATACATGTACATCCTGTCCCTCAAGATTCCCTCCAACAACTTGCCCACCACCGAGGTCAGGCTCACAGGTCTATAGTTCCCTGGCTTGTCCTTACCACCTTTCTTAAACAGTGGCACCATGTTTACCAACCTCCAGTTTTCTGGCACTTCACCTGTGACTATCGATGATACAAATATCTCTGCAAGAAGCCCAGCAATCACAGGACATGAAGATCCTTGACACTGTGTGGAGGGGATTCACCAGAATGGATAGGGATTCGGAATTTTAACGGCAAGGTTGTTCTTGTTGAAACACATGAAGTTAAGTGAAGATTTGATAATGGGATGATGATAAAGCAAACAATGAAAAGCTGTTCCTGTTATGTATATTAGAATGAGTAGGACACACAAATTTAAGATTTTGGGTAAGCGATGCAGGGAAGAACTTTTCCCTGCAGCAAATAGTAATCACCTGGAACACTCTGTACCTGAGGGTAATGGAAGTGGCGAGGATTTCTGATTAATGAGGAAATTGAACGGCTCTTGAGAAAGTAAACTTTCATGGAGGTAGAGTGGATTGGGACTGCCACCATAGATGACAGAGAATTGGCACATACACTGTTAGGCCCAGTGGGCTCTTTCTGTGGTGTAATCACTCAATGAATCTTTTTAGCTTCTTAATTACATTCTTTCCTAGCTCAATCTTTTATTGTGAAGACAAGAATCTTCTATATTTAATATCTATTTCTTCCATGATAATTTTTCCTGTTTCTGCCTCTAAGGGACAGTGCTTTTTTTTAATGCTAGTGTCCTTTCTAAATATTTATAAAATAGATTGCCAGTGCTTTTGCATTCCTGACTAGTTTAATCTCATTGTTTTTCCCCTTCTTTTAACTTTTTGGACAGCCTTTGCTGATATGTAAAGTGCTTACAATCCTAAGGCTTACTACTATACTTTGCAATATTGTACACCTTTTCTTTTAATCAAATGCCATCCTTAACTTCCCTAATAAACTATAAATGAATTTTCCTCACTTAGGTTTGTGCTTCTTAATGCAATAAATCTTTGCTGATCTGTATGTTATCTATCATAATCTGCAAGCATATGCATCACCTTTCCCTTGGTTACCTATGACACATAGTTCTACCTCTCTTGTTCTTTCCATTGCTTCTATGTTGTCAAACTGATTGTCTGATACCCAATTTTGTAATTACTGTAATTTTCCTACAATAAATATTGGGGAGGCTGAATAAATTTACTTTGGGCCCAGTCTGTACTACCTACTACTGATTTTTTTCCCTCTCTAACCACTGTCTCAGTTTAGGCCAGATATTTCCAACATCTGCATGAGATTTGATCCTGCATAGTCTTCAAACCCCTGGTGAACATTATAAAGACCATCTATTTGCCTTTCAATAACATTGCCTGACACTGCTCTTGAATCAATCTCAGCTGCTGACCATATCTTTATTTCCTAGAGCCCTACATTTTGGTCCTTAATCTATATTTCACTAAACCATACTCTTCAAGCTTTAAATTAACTTACAAATTTTCAAATTAAAATCATCATCCTCATAAAGTTCTTCGGTTTATCTATATTACTATTAGCTCAGGACTTGGTTCCTCTGACTCTGATCTCATCTGTTTTATCCTATCTGTCTGTCACTGTCTACAGCGGGTAGCATCTGTAATTGTGAATCTTTTGTAACCCGAACTCATTCTAAAATATGCAGCATTATCCAACACGTCAACAGTGATCTATTGAATGTATAAAAGAAAAGGATGAGTTTATATCTATGGCACCTATTTTGACTTCAGGACACCCAAAGCACTCCACAGTTAATGATGTACTTTATTGTTTCACCACTATACGAAATATTACTTTTGACAATGTAACTGGCATTTAAGATTTCATTGTCGAGAGTGTGGTGCTGGAAAAGCACAGCCGGTCAGGCAGCATTTCGAGGTGCAGGAGCGTTGACATTTCGAGCATAAGCTCTTCATCAGGAAGAAGAAAATCATCTTTCTGATGAAGACTTTATGTTTAAATGTCGATTCTCCTGTGCCTCGGATGATGCCTGACTGGCTGTGCCTTTCCAGCACCACGCTCTTGATTCTGATCTCCAGCATCTGCAGTCCTCACTTTCCCCCTTTAAGATTTCATTGTTAAGTTATGTTGGAAGCTTGTTCAGGTTTATTGTTCCTCTTGGTAATTGTACAATTGGAACTTATTGGTCAGCATACCTGGTTCCACAGGTCGGCATTGAGGGCCGAATGGCCTGTATTGCACTGTAATGTTGTATGTTCTATACCGTTTACATATTTAACACATAACATTGGCAAGGATGAATCAATGAATAAATTGTTTCCAAATCATTCCAGCTTGCAGATATCTGAAAACAACAGTTTTCTAAAAATATGGCAAACTTTTTTCTAAATTCTGATGTGATGAATTTATTTGGAGGCCTGGGGAGGGGAATGGTGGAGGTAGAAAGTTGGGCAGCTGTGGAGATTGATGAATTCCCCAACCTCTGACCTTTGACAGTAATTGGTTTGTAGTTGCAGTAAAACTGAAAAAAACAACCTATCAAGAAGAATTCTTTTTGATTAAAAACATTAAAGAATTTTGTAAATTCAGTTTGTCATAGAATAAACTGAACATGTGGGAACAAGATAGATTCTTGTTATAATTGACACTTTCACCTGAGTTACTACGCCACCACTGTACCCATGATGTGATAGGAATGGCACTCAGACCAGTGCAGGCAAACAGATTATGTGTTGGCTCCCCATGTTTCTTTTTAGAATCTGATCTAACTTTTGGTTTCTATAACATCAAACAGTTTGCATGAAAGAATAAGTTGGCATGGATTTCCCTCAGATGGATAGCGTGTGGGTGAGTTAATTGTTTGGAGTAAAGTGCACTGTGCAAATATGCCTTGATCAAGTAGGTAAAGAATTACAAAGTAGAATACTGACAGGTCAAAATTAAACCTCTTTGGTAGACAGAAAGGCATTATTAATAATGGCTAAAAATGATACCAAATTAATTTAAAATGAATCTCAACTGCAAATAAGAGGCGTTTGAAATATTAGCATAAAATGGTGGAAATACTCAATGAGTTGTGTGCCATTTGTGGAGCAATAAGCAAGATTAACATTTCAGATGATTAACTTGAATTTAGTTTCAGTTTGTTACAATGTCACATGTGGATTAAGACCTGTAATGAACCTGCACTAAAAACAGTACATATCCTATTATAATAGATGCTGTTTTGTATAAATGAATATAAATTAACGATCTCATGCATTCTTAAAGTAAACACGGATTTCACAGTTAGAATATACATTAACATGTTAACAATGTCAGGCAATGGTTGTTATGCAAGTGCACGTTCTCGTTCCAAATTCTCACTGAATTTAAAAACTCAAATAGAAATTTGCAAGTGGTGGCTGGTCTAATCTCACCTGATTGATGACACTGGCGACTAGCCATTCTTACAATGAAATGAATTGCTGTGATTAGAAAAATAAGACTTTAAATTACAGTGTGGAATTAGAAAGATGGAAATCCTTTTATGCTTGTTTAGTGATACCATGCATGTTTTGTCATCAGTTCAGAAACTGGAAGTAGTTGGAGTTGCAATTTAGTTGATTTTAATATTGAGAGATTGTGGAAAGCAAAACTCCTTGTCAGTTTGAGACACAAAGCATAATGACCATGCTACTTTTGAGAAGATCAGGATTGGGCTGTTAAAAGTTTGAATCCTCAGCCTGTCATGTTTACGGCTGCAGTTGTCATATTTTTGAAAAATTAGGCAATTCATTCATCTAAAACATTGTTGGTGCCAGTTGGGAACCAAGGATTTGGAAAACTTGGTTGTGAAAGACTGGCAGGAGTTGACAGTTGAAGACAGTATATGCCACTCAGCACACCCAAGGAGCAGCAGTTTGGGAAACTGGACCTATATTCCGTCGGGCTTCAAAGAATGAGAGGTAATCTCATTGAAGCCTACACAACATTTAAATGGATAGGTCGGGTTGCTGCAGATAATGTTTCTCTTGTTTGGGAGTCTAGAAGGGAGAAGCTATAAAAGACTGGCATAAGGAAGAATTTCTTCATTCAGATGGTCGTGAATCTTTGGAATTTTCTATGCCAGAAGGCTGTGGAAGATCATTTATTTCAATATGTTTAAAATATATATTGATAAATTTCTGAAGTTTGTGAGAAGATTTGTAGCTCAGGTGCTCGTTGTTGTGGTTCTATTCGCCGAGCTGGGAATTTGTGTTGCAGACGTTTCGTCCCCTGTCTAGGTGACATCCTCAGTGTTTGGGAGCCTCCTGTGAAGCGCTTCTGTGATCGCTCCTCCGCCATTTGTAGTGGTTCGATAGAGGTGAACAGTGCCGTTACATCGAATGAGACCATGGTTTCTTCCTTGTCTATGTGTATATGTTGTGGTTCTGCTCGCCGAGCTGGAAGTTTTTGCTGCAAACGTTTCATTCCCTGGCTAGGGAACATCATCAGTGCTGTTGGAGCCTCGTGTGAAGCGCTGTTTCTGCATTCGTGGAGCGCTTCACAGGAGGCTCCAACAGCACTGATGATGTTCCCTAGCCAGGGAACGAAACGTTTGCAGCAAAAACTTCCAGCTCGGCGAGCAGAACTACAACAACGGACACCCGAGCTACAAATCTTCAATCAGATTCTATGTGTATATTTCTGATGACGTCCAAGAATTCCTGTGTTGATTGTAGAGAGTGTCTGGATCCACTACAAATGGCGGGGGAAAGATCACAGAAGCGCTTCACAGGAGGCTCCCAAGCACTGAGGATGTCACCTAGATAGGGGACGAAACGTCTGCAATACAAATTCCCAGCTCGGCGAACAGAACCACAACAATAAATTTCTAAAAACCAATGATGTGTCAGGGAAAGGCAGTGAAATGGATGTTCATCCATGATCGAATTGAGTAATGAAGCAGACTCCATGAGCTGAATGTTTGTTTTTGTTACTCTCTGCTAGCATTATAGTCTCCCCACTCCCTGGTAATACAGAAGAGATGTTGATGAAGAAAGAGTAGGTGGGTATGAATAGTAGATATTAGGTTAGCTCAACAAAGAACAAACCCATGTAAAAAAGACACTGCAGGTTAAGGGGACAGTGGTGGGTGGGTAAGGGAATGTGTTTAAAATTGAGGATAGTGTTCACAATGTCAAGTTTTTGAACTCAGTGATGAGTCCTGAAGGCTGTAAAGTTCCTGAGTGGAAAATAAATTGCTGCTCCTCCAGCTTGTGTTTGGCTTCTTCGGAAGGCAAAAGGCTAGGGCAGAAATATGAGCGTGAGAATAGAATGATATACTGACATGGCAAGCAACCAGAGGTTGTGGTCATTCCAGTGGATCGTGTTTTGAAAAGTTTCACCCAACACTTCATTTGGTCTCACTGATGGAGTGTAGACTGCATTATGAGCAATGAATACAGTGGACTAGATTGAGAGAAATAAATATAAAACACTTTCTCATCTGAAAGAAGTGTTTGCGAATTGGACAGTGGGAAGATGGATGGTAAAGTGGTGAATGTTACACATGGGCCAGGAGTCCATGTAGGAAAACAAATACTGAAGGGATCAATGAATGGAACTTGGTGCCATTCAGGGATTGTGCAGCACAGTTTTTGATGACCTCAAGTTATGGAGCATGGATAATTAAATATCATGCAGATAAGCATCTGAATATTGAGGTTTTGAGTTTCAAAATAAAGACAATCATGAGAGCTTCATAAGCAGATGAGCTGCAACAGGTGAGGAGTTGAATGCTATTACAGGAATGCCGTGTTAGAAATTATGTTATTATGTGGTTGAAGCTCATCCTGCATGAACGAAACACCAATCTTTGGCAGACTAGTAGGGGTAGTGTCCAAAGTACAAATAGTGAATTTAATAGACAAGATGTGCTTGGATTGGTCATGAGGGGAGTTGGGACTTAAATTTTAAAAAATGTAAATTCAGAGTTGTGGAAACAGTGGAGAAGGTTTGGCCTGATGGATTAGGGTGGATCGAAAAATCAAACATGGCTGAACAGACGGCCTAAATCTAGTGGTAAAGAAGCTCCTCATACTTGTTGGATGAACAAAGAACAGTACGACAAAGGAATAGGCTCTTCGGCCTACCAAAACTATAGAAGGGTGAACCTGACATCGGTGGTGGACAAGTTATTGGAGAGAATCCTGAGGGACAGGATTTACATGTATTTGGAAAGGCAAGGGCTGATTAGGACTAGTCAACATGGTTTTGTGCGTGGGAAATCATGTCTCATGAACGTGATTAGGTTTTTTGAAGAAGGACGACAGAGGATTCATGAGGGTTGAGGAGGTGTGCTGATCTGTTTGGACTAGAGTAAGGAGTTCAACAAGATTCCTCCTGGTAGATTGGTTATCAAGGTTCGATATCATGGTTTGGAAGGAGAACTAGTTATTCAGATACAGAACTGGCTCAATGGTAGAAGACAGAGGGTGGTGGTGGAGGATTATTTTTCAGACTTGGAGGCCTGTGACCAGTGGAATGCCACAAGGATCGGTGCTGGGTCCACTACTTTTTGCCATTTATATGGACGTAAACATAGAATTGTTTGGTTGTTAAGTTTGCAGAATAAACCAAAATTGGAGGTGTAGTGGACAGTGAAGAAGGTTACCTCAAATTACAATGGGATCTTGATCAGATGGGCCAATGGGCTGAGGAGTGGCTGAGGTGCAACATCATGGGTGACACGGTGGCACAATGGTTAACACTGTTGCCTCAAAGCGCCAGAGACCTGGGTTCAATTCCAGCCTCAGGTGACTCTCTGTGTGGAGTTTGCACATTCTCTGTGTGGGTTTCCTCCGGGTGCTCTGGTTTTCTCCCACAATCCAAAAATGTGCAAGGGTTGGTGAATTGGCCGTGCTAAATTGTCCGTAGTGTTGGGTGAAGGGGTAAATGTAGGGGAATGGGTCTGAGTGGGTTGCGCTTCGGCGGGTCAGTGCGGACTTGTTGGGCCGAAGGGCAAGTTTCCACACTGTAAGTAATCTAATCTAAAAAAAAATTTTGGAAAGGCAAATCAGGACTGGACTTATACATTTAATGGAAAAATCTAGGAAGTATTGCTGAGCAACGAGACTTTGGAGTGCAAGTTCAAAGTTCCTTGAAAGTGGAGTCACAGGTAGGTGGGATAGTGAAAAAGGCGTTTGGTCTGCTTTCTTTTATTGGTCAGTGCAGTGAGTGGAATAATTGGGAGGTCATGTTGCACCTGTACAGGATATTGGTTAGGCCACATATTGCATGCAATTCTGGTCTCCCCGCTATAGGAAGGATGTTGCGAAACTTGACAGGGTTCAGAAAAAGATTTACAAGGATGTTGCCAAGGTTGGAGGGTTTGAGCTATAGCGAGAGGCTGACTAGACTGGGGCTATTTTCCCTGGCGCATCAGAGGCTGAGGGATGACTTTGTAGAGGTTTATAAAATCATGAGGGGTGTGGAGAGGGTGAATAGCCTTGGGTGGGGGCATTCAAAACTAGAGGGCATAGATTTAGGGTGAGAGGGGAAAGATTTAAAAAGGACCTAAGGGGCACTGTTTCCATGCAGAGAGTAATGTGTGTCTGAAATGAACAGCTAGAGGAAGTGGAGGAGGCTGGTACAGTGACAATGTTTAAAAGGCATCTGGATGGGTATATGAATAAGAAGCGGAATATGGGCCAAATGCTGGCAAATGGGACTAAATTTATTTAGGACCTGTGATTGTTATGGATGCATGGGCAAGTTGGACTGAACGGTCTGTTTCCATGCTGCATTTTTGTGTGACTATGTGACTGTATGATTCAAACGCTGAATTTGAGCAATTCAGAATGAAAAACATGTTGTAAGGTTGATGGTTAGTTAAGTACTCTCCACTGCACAACAGAGAACTATATGCTGAGCTGCTGTGGTTTTGTTTTTGGCTTTCAATGAGAACAAACTGCTGTTCAATGAAAAGATTATCCAGGAATATGAGTTTTTTTGGAAATTACAAAATTTGAGGAGGTAACGCATCATGAAGCAATAATTTCACCTTTAAAACATGATGGGTCATAGATGCTAGGAAATAAGAGAAGCAAGGGATATGCTTTGGACTGCATTCATATTATCAGAGAGGAGTTGTTTGAAGCCTTAATGTGCATTAAGTTGGATAAATCCCCTGGGCATGATCAAGTCCATCCTTGGATGTCGTGGGAGAAATTGCAGAGGTCCTTGCAGAGATTTATGCTTCACCTTTAGCCACTGGTGAAGTTCCAGAAGTCAGGAGGGTGGCTAATGTTGTGTCATTAGATAAGAAAGGTAACAAAGACAAGCCAGGGAACTACAGGCCAGTGAGTCTGAACATCAGTTGTTGGCAAGTTGTTAGAGAGGGTACTGAAGGACAGGATCAACTAACATTTGATTAGGGATAGTCAGCATGGATTTGTGTACGGGAAGTCATGTATGGCAAATCTTGTGAAGATTTTCCAACAGGGCAGATGAGGGTAGGCTGTGGATGTTGTCTATATGGACTTTAGTAAGATCTTTGACAAGATCTGACAGGCAGGCTCGTCATGAAGGCATGAGATCCAGGGAGAGCTAGCTAATTGTATTCAAAATTGGGCGGCACGGTGGCACAGTGCTTAGCACTGCTGCCTCACAGCGCCTGAGACCCGGGTTCAATTCCCGACTCAGGCGACTGTCTGTGTGGAGTTTGCACGTTCTCCCCGTGTCAGCGTGGGTTTCCTCCGGGTGCTCCGGTTTCCTCCCACAGTCCAAAGATGTGCGGGTCAGGTGAATTGGCCAAGCTAAATTGCCCGTAGTGTTAGGTAAGGGGTAATGTAGGGGTATGGGTGGGTTTCGCTTCGGCGGGTCGGTGTGGACTTGTTGGGCCGAAGGGCCTGTTTCCACACTGTAAAAAAATCTAATCTAATCTAAAAAAAAATTGGCTCGATGGGAGGGTGATGGTTGAAGATTGTTTGTCAGACTGTAGATCTGTTACTTGTGGTGTACTGCAGGGTTGGTGCTGGGGTCTTTGTTATTTGTTATTCACAAAAGTGATCTGAACTTGAATGTACAAGGCATGATTAGAAAGTTTGCAGATGATACACAATCAGGAGGTATCATTGAAAGTGAGGAAGGTTATTAAACATTACAGATGGGGAAGTGGGTTGAGGATTGACAAGTGCAGTTCAATACAGATAAGTGCGAGGTGTTGCACTTGGGAAAGTCAAGCAAAGGTAGGTTTTCCACAGTAAATGGTAAGGAACAGAGAGACCTAGGACTACAAGTACATAGGTGTCACAGGTAGACAGGGTGGTGGAGAAGGCATTTTGCAAGCTTGCCTTTATTGGTCGAGGCATTGAGTATAGGATCTGGTACATTATGTTAAAATTGTATAATTCATTGGTGAGGCCACACGTGGAGCATTGTGTACAGTTTTCATCACTGTGTTACAGGAAAGACATAGTTAAACTGGAAAGAGTGCAAAGAAGATTTATGAGGATGTTGCCAGGGCTACTAGTCCTGAGGTATATAGAAAGGACGTAGAAGCACTCTTCTTAGAATGTAGGAGAATGAAGGGTGACCTTTATTAAGGTGTATAAAATCATGAGGGGCATAGATTGAGTAAATGCATATTGTCTTTTTCCCAGAGAATGGTGGAATTGAAAACTAGAGGGCATAGGTTTAAGATGAAAGGGGAAATATTTAAGAACGACCTGAGGGGCAATTTCTTCACAAAGCGAGTGGTAGGATATGTCAGATAAAGTGATTGAGGCATGTACAATAGCAACATTGAAAGAAACATTTTGATAGGTACATGGTTTAGAGGGACATGGACCAAATGCGGGCTATTGAAATTAGCTGAGTGGGCACCATGGACTGCATACATATGTCCCTACACATGGACCAGTTTGGACCCAAGGGCTTGTTTCCATACTGTATTACTCTATAACTGTGTGAATAGTGTCAGCACCAAAGAAACAGAAATAGCATCCCAGGATGGAATTTTCACCTCCCTTGTGTGGTGCACATAATAACGGGAAAGCTGGGGAAGTATAGAGAATGGAAACAAAAAAGACAATGTTTTTGCAATTTTCCCTTCAAGCCTTGAATGGTGTCTTTAAAAGCTTGCCATTGAGCTCCAACTTCCCTTATTTCCATAGATTTGCATCTCATTAAAGCTCCAATTTGCCTTATTTTTATACTACTTCCAATTATGCTTTCCTTTCCTAGATCATGCGTATTTATGACATGTGATTCCGGACATGTACTTGGTGACTGCAGCTTGCTGTTTCCTCACAACATCTCTGCATGCTCCCTGATTACTGGCCTCTCGAACTTTCATCCACACAAGCTGGCATTAACAAACTGCCAATCTGACCATATTATCATGTCTGCTCCCAGTGCAGCTCATGTGTCACACATGAGGCTTGGACCTTAGGGACACCTTATGATCTGCATACTTCTGCCAGGTTTCTTTGTCTGCAGGGAGACATGCAGATCTGATGCATTTGCAAAGGTTGCATTCTTTGTGGCTTTTGGCTGCAAGGGTCTTCAGTGCTCTGTTACAGTCTGCCAGTTTCTGTGTCTTGCATTGATGTTTAGCTCATAGAGTGAGGACAACTGAATAGTTGAGGAGCTAGAGATGTTGCCATTTGGTACCACCTTAGTCACAGTCAGTCAGGCATTTGGTCCCACCAGTGTCCAGAGTCACAGAGTCATGGAGTCCTACAGAACAGAGACAAGCCCTTCGTCCCAAACTAGTCCATGCTGACCAACACGGTGGTTCAGTGGTTAGCACTGCTGCCTCACAGCGCCAGGGACCCAGGATCAATTCCAGCCTCGGGTGACTATCTGTGTTGAGTTTGCACATTCTCTGTGTCTGCGTGGGTTTGCTCCGGTTTCCTACCACAGTCCAAAGATGTGCAGGTCAGATGAATTGGCCATGCTAAATTGCCCATAGTACTCTAGTCAGAGGGAAATGGGTCAGGGTGGGTTACTCTTCGGAGGGTCGGTGTGGACTTGTTGGGCCGAAGGGCCTGTTTCCACACTGGATGAAAGAAGAACATCCCTGCATTTGTCCTATACCCTTCAAAACCTTTCTTATCCATGTATTTATCGAAATGCCTTTTAAATGTTAACATACAAGCTGGCAGCTCATTCCAAGTGCATACCACCCTCTATGTAAAAATGTTGCCCTTCAGGTTCTTTTTTATTCTTTCCCCTCTCACCTTAAACTGATGTCCTCTAGGCCTTGATTCCCCAACCCTGGGGAAAAGACCCTGGGCATTCACCCTATCCATGCCTCTTATGACCTTGTACACTCCTATTAAGACCCCCCTTCAGTTTCCTATGCTCTAAAGTGCAAAGCTGAAAATGTGTTGCTGGTTAAAGCACAGCAGGTAAGGTAGCATCCAAGGAACAGGAAATTCGACGTTTCGGGCCAGAGCCCTTCATCATTCCTGATGAAGGGCTCTGGCCCGAAACGTCGAATTTCCTGTTCCTTGGATGCTGCCTAACCTGCTGTGCTTTAACCAGCAACACATTTTCAGCTCTGATCTCCAACATCTGCAGACCTCACTTTTTACTCTAAAGTGCAAAGTCCTAGCTTGTCCAACCTCTCCCTATAACTCAGACTGTTGAGTCCTGACAACATCCTTGCAAATTTCTTCTGCACCTTTTCCAGTTTAATAGCATCCTTCCTATAGCAAGGTGACTCGAACTGAACACAATACTCTAACTCTTCACCAATAGTTCCTGTACAACTGCAACAAAAGTTCTCAACTTCTGTACTCAATGCCCTGACTGATGATGGCCAGTGTCCCGAAAGCCTTCTTCACTGCCCTGTCTCCCTGTGACTCCATGTTCAGAGAACGATGCACCTGAACTGCAAGGTCCCTCTGTTCCACTATACCCTTTAAGGCCCTACCATTCACCATGAAACTCCTCCCTTTCTAAAATGTAAGACCTCACATTTTTCTATACTAAACTCCATTTGCCATTTCATGGCCCACTTTCCTAGCTGATCAAGGTCCTGCTGCTGCAATTTCTGATAACCTTCCTTACTGTCCATGATATCACCTATCTTGTGCTTGCAGTCCAGGGATTGGTCCACAGTAAGTCAAGGGATAACTGAGGTGTTATGGTGACATCAGTCCAGGGGGTATGCCAATTCTTTTCTGCAATGAGTCAAAGCGAAGGATTCAGTGCGATGGAAGCAGCTGGAAAAGCAGTAGATGATAATAAAGGAGTAGGAGAGATGATGAGGCATCCCCAGTGAGTAGGAAGTGCAAACGGAGCCAGAATTAGCAGTTTGGGCGAATAAGGTGGGTGAAAGCTACTGAGTGGGCATGATATATGAAATACTGAGAATTGCAGTCCTTGAGCCTCATTAAGAGGCATGTGCATTGTCAGATTGAGAATGAGTGGTGATCCTGTAAATGTGAACTAGCAGAGAGATGATGATGGCACTTTACCTTTGGAGGGAAGAAAGTCATTGAAAATCATTCTGCACTGCTGGTGTTCCACCTTATCTGGGACCAAGCACTGGCTATAGTTTGGGCACAGGCTGGCTGTGTCTGGTAGTGTGACCTCTTTTGGTGGTCAGCTGAAAACAAGATACTCTTCTCTCCATTACCTTGTCCACTGACACCTCCAGCTTCCTGCACATGAAGAGGGCAGTGAATATTCCTTCCTTCTTGCCCCTGTTCTTAGTGATAGCTGTCAACAACCACAGTCTAAGGGTCACTCCTGGCTGTCAGTTTTTGAAGTGATATGGAGCTGGGCTTTAACTTTGCTTCCAGTGGTGTAAATACCAGAATCTACTGGCAGTGTCAAGCACATCCACCTCTCCACTCACATGGTTCCAGAGAAAGGTGCCCAAGAACCTGGTTGCATAATTGAAGTGAAAGTGGAAGATTGCTTGAGAAGATCACTTTGAACCATGACAACTTACAATAATGACTTGGATGCGCCAAATATGCAGGTGGCACTAACATTAGGCGGGTAAGTAAGTTGCACTGAAGAAATAAAAAAATTACAAATGAATAGGGATAGGTTAAGTGAATGGAACAAACTCTGACAGATGAAGTTTAATGTGGTTAAATGTAAAGTTATCCATTTTGCTCAGAGGAATAGAAAGCAAACTTATCTGATTGGAAAGAAACTTCAGAGTGCTGTAGTATAGAGGGATCTGGGTTGGCCTTTTTCCATGAAATCATAGGAAACTAGTATTTGGTTACAACAGATAATAAAGACGGCAAATGGAATTTTGGCACTTATTGCTAAAGGAATTGAGTATAGAAATAGGGAAGTGTTGCTAAAACTCAATGCATAAGACATTAGCAGATTATACCTGGAGTAATGTATACAATTTTGGACCCTTCACTTTGAGGAGGGATATAGGTATGTTGGAGGAAGTTCCAAAGAGGTTCATTTAGTTGATTCCAGAGGTGAAAGGTTTGTCTTATAAAGAGAGATTGAGCAGCTTAAACCTGTACTCTCAGTTTAGAAGAATGCGAGGTGATCTAATTGAAGTGTATAAAATGCTAAAGGGAATTGACAAAATAGACATAGAAAGGATATTTCCTCATGTTGAGCAATCAAGAATGAGAGGTCATAGTTTTCAGGTAAGGAGAAACAGATGTTAAAACCGAGAAACTGCTTCTCTCAAAGGGCTGTGAATCTGTGGAATTCAATAGCCCAAAGTGCGGTTGAATGAAGGAGATGGAGTCTAATAATTTAAAGGTGAGATAGACAGGCTTTTAATTAGCAATGGTTTGAAAGGTTCTGCAGCGTGGGCAGGAAAGTGGAGTTGAGACAGAGATGAGATCATGTGGCAAAGCAGGCTTGAGAGGCTGAATTGCTTACACCCATTCCTAGTTCTTGTGTTCTTAAAACCTATCTCTTTGTCCGTGTGTTTGATCGTCTGTGGAGAGCTAGTCATGAGTGGTGAGAATTCTTGCCTCTGAACCTGAAGCTTAAGGTCCAGGACTTGATGACCAAGGAAGATAACTCAGCCAAACAATTTGATTATCAATTTAGAAACTTTTCCAATGTATGGCAGTGGTGAGAATGAAAAATATTCCTGGAACTAAAATTAAAAAGCCTCTACCATCACTATCTATAGCTCCTGCCTATTTTACGTGCATGGAAAAGTGCCACAGCATTTCGGAATTCTTTGGATACACAGATGTCTGACTTTGGCTGGATAGTTGCTATGTTTCAAATTGGTGTCAGTAGAATGAGGTTTGAATTCTGTTTACCTGGCTTGGATTTAGACTTGACCTGTGTTGGATCTCCCTCAGACAGCGAACTGAAAAAGAAAATTTGTCTTATATCTTTGGTAAAGCATCTTGGTAGCAAATGTTGTTTGCTAATGCTCCTGTGAAGTGCCAGTTTTCTCCAGAATTGCTTCACGCAGTGAACAGAAATTTAATCTTTAATCCATAGTTGGCAATCCTATTTAGTATTCAGCAACTTCAGATGCAGAGAGTATAACATGTGATGAGTATATGTGTGAGAGCAAGAATTATGAGCTGTGGTTAAATGTCCCATGTGATTTGAGGTGAAGCTTGTCAACAGGAAAGGGTAGGATAGATCATTCTGGAGCTGTGGGGAGAGTAATAGAGATGTGAAGTGGCGTCTTACTTTGGCATTCCAGCTAAGGTTATTAGATTTCTGCCAGAGTTTTGAAATGCAATTCCTGGTATTGACCTGGCCAGGCATTTCTCTGCTTTGCTTCTGACTTATTTGATGAGGCATCTGTCAAACACGTGAAGGATTTTTTTTATTCCTTGGGATGCCCTGATCAACATGGTGCTCCCCACTGATGCAATAAATGCTCTTTACTGATCACCTTTGTCAAGTGACCCACCCCTTGAACATTTTCAGGTTTCCTTTGAGTGGAAGCAGCCAGCAGAATTTCCTGCCCTGCCAAATGGCGAGATGCCTAGAAGCAATGTGACTCCAACTGGCAACTTGCCTTTGCTATTTAAACAAAACTGGGCTACCAAAGCTGAACAGACCTTCTGCCAGCAACATCAGGGAGTCAAAAGGGGCATTCCATTCCAGGCCACTGGCAAAAATAATCACCACGTTGTTTATGGGACAGAGCAACAGCTCGTATTTTTGATATGGACATGGAGAAGATAGGTCCTCTTTAAATATCAATATGATAACAAAAAGCTGCAGTTATTAGATTTCAGAAGTAAAAGTACAAAAGCTTAAAATATTCAGGTCAAGCAATGTCTGTGAGAAAATAAATAGATTTGTAAACGTTTATGGCTTGTTAGTGTTTTTACTTTTAATTTAAAGTCTTCAAAATATTTACTTTATGCAGAAATATCATGAAATCAGCTGCAGTGGAATAGCAGTCAGCAAGGTTAGTATTTGAAACTTCCTTAAAAATGATTAGTTTATGTTCTTTGGGTCATTGAAAAATAAGAATTTGAGAATAGATTCATCTAGACTTAACAATCATAATCTTCTATTTTGTACTTTTAAAAATAGTCTATTTTATCAAAACTTCCATGCAGATTAGCATCTGCTCTAGTTTGAGTATCCAGCCAGTTCAACTGCTTAATTAGGTTTCCAAATGACTCTGTCTCTTTATAAACTTTATAAGTAGTCCCTGGGTTGTGAATGAGTAAATTTCTTGAGTACATTCGAAAGTTGATTTTTTTATGCAAGTTGGAACATTATAGTATACAAAATAAAATAACAGTGCATAAGTACAAGAAAGCATTCATACGTCAAATCTTTTACTATTAATATGGGATCTCGTTTATAAGAATGAGTGTTCACAAGTTGCATGTTTGCAATCAGGGGCTATCTGTAACATCATCTTATTGTGATGATGTAATGCAATTACAAAAGACCGGTGTGACACTCCCTACAACCAATTGTCGATTTAACATTGGCTTTGACAATAAGTGGAGCATATCTGCAACAATGTATTCACAAGGTTGATTCCCAGTTTTAAATTCTACTCGAATCTTAATAACAAATTTCTCAAGTTCTGCATTGCACCCCTTAATAAATCGAGAACATGCATAACAGAGAAAAGTTTCCTTTTCATAAGAATATAACAGTGTAGGATTTGCTTTAGACAAATGCAATGCTTTAAGAGATTTAACACATTTAATTCTCTTTTCTAAGCTTTGAATATTTTTCATTAACTACATCAACATTCTTTAGTAGGATTTACTTTCAGCTTTGACAACAAATAGACTGAACAAATTGTCCTTTGTAATTTTGAGATTTCTTTTTGTTTGGGTCTGATGCCATGTGTATGTGTCTAATGTCAGGCTTTATTAAGGGGTGCAATGATATTCTGGAAAAGCGCAGCAGGTCAGACAGCATTCAAGGAGCAGGAGAATCGACGTTTCGGGCATGAGCCCTTCCAGCTGCTCTTTTCCAGCAACACATTCTCAGCTCTGATCTCCAGCATCTGCAGTCCTTATTTTCTCCTGCAATGATATTCTGACTGGATAACTTACAGATAAACTGACCTTCCAAAATTAACTGTCATATCATGGTTTACATCAAGGTTCATGCATGCCTTTTCTATAAAGCATTTAAAGATGACCTCACTGCTTATGAAATGGATTATTGCTCTCTATAATGACCTCAGTGTTGTTATCTGCAAACCTAAAGCAGGTTGTACTACTTTATTTCTTAAACTTCTGTAACATGCTGTGCTAAGTGAAGCAATATAAGATTTTAATCAACCTGTTCCACATACTTTTGGAGTAGAAACATTTCCAATAGTTAAAAGGATTCTGCAACTAACACATTGGTCACACCACTGAGCATTTTTGTGACCAATGTAGTTCTTCTGGTTGATCATCTTCTTCCACTTCCTCAGAATCCCATTCATGTATGAGTTTAAAGACCCTGGCATTTGTTTTAGTTATTCATTGAATGGTTGAATGATACTAATTCTAGTCATACCGGAAACACTTATTTACTGTTCTTTGAATATTTCTGGGGTTCATTTGGCAAGTATTGCTCTTTAAAATTTCTTTAAACTTTGGCTGTAATAGGCACACCTACCCAATTGTTTTCATCCTCATTCTGCCTGTCTAAATTTCCATGCATGCCTGCATCATTACTTGGGCTGTTTTAAAATCTGAAATCTTTGATTGTTTGTGTCACTGCAGCATATTGCATTAATTCCATGATAAGGGAATTTCCATTTCAAAAAATGACTTTCCAGGAATATTTTGAGTTAGCAGATATCTGATCCAACAGGGTATATTCCTCGAAGAACTAGACACCAGAAGCTTGTTCATAGCACAGAATATTCTAGTAATGTAAGCACTAGCACTGGTCCAAGAATACCCAAATTGAATTTTAGTCTTCAATACATTCTCATTTGTCTGTCATTACAAAGGCCCATCGTTTTGCCAAGACCTATTTTGACTCATCATTTTCAAAGATTTCACCCGTAAGCTCACATAGAAAACCCAAACAGGTAAACAGGAGCATGAGTCGGCCATTCTTGAGCCTACGTCACCATTCAGTAAGATTGCATTATAACATCAACTTCACATTTGCAACTAGCCTTGATTTTCATCGAGATGCTCACCAAAGATCCAGCTACCTCTATTTTAAAAAACTGCAAAGACATTGCTTCTATCATCTTTTAAAGAAGTGAGTTCCAAAGACTCATGACCCTCTGAGAGAAAAGAATTCAAATCATTTGAAAATAGTGACAGAATTATACAAAGGGAAATTATACTTGACAAAGGAATTCTTTACGGATATAACTAGTAGATTTGAAGAAGGGGAGCCAATGGATGTCATTTGTCTGGACTTTAAGAAGGTTTTGACAAAGTCACACAAATGTAAACAATGTGTAAAACTAAAAGGTATGATATTGGGAGTAATGTATTGAGATTAATTGAATATGGTTGGCAGACAAAGAGTAGAAATAAATTGGTCTTAGTGAGTTTTGAGAAGATTTGTAGCTCAGGTCGAGGTTCTGCATGTTGTTTGCTCACTGAACTCGAAGGTTCATTTTCAGAAGTTTCATCACCATAATAGGTAACATCAGGGAGCCTCCGGATGAAGCATTGGTGGCATAGCCCACTTTCTATTTGAGTTTAGGTTTACTTGGGTTGATGATGTCATTTTATGTTGTGACAACATTTTCTGTTCCGATGCCATTTCCTGTTCTTTTTCTTAGGGGGTGGTAAATGGGATCCAAGTCAATGTGTTTATTGATAGAGGCCCAGTTTGAATAAATTTGTCTTTTTTTCAAAATGGCAGGCACAGCAGGGATCAGAACCAGGACCCCAGCTACCCACAATATATTATTAAGGATTTAGATAATTAAATACAATATCTCCAAATTTGCAGATGACACCAACCTGTGGAAGGGTGAGCAGTGAGGAGGATGCAGAGATGCTTCAGTGTGATTTGAACAAGCTGAGTGGGCAAATGCATGATAGATACTGGATAAATAGGATGAATGTGCAGTTATCCATGTTGGTAGCAAAAACAAGAAGCCAGATGATTATGTGAATTGAGAGAGGGGAATATGCAACAAGACCTGGGTGTCCTCCCACTGAAGGTAAGTATGCAGGTGCAGCAAGTGGTAAAGAAAGCAAATTATATGCTAACATTCATAGTAAGAGGATTTGAGTATCGGAGTGGGAATTATACGGAGTCTTAGTTTGACACAGCTAGAATACTGTGTATAGTTTTGGTCGTCTTATCTGAAGAAGGATGTTGTTGTGATGGAAGGAGTGCAGCAAAGATTTACCAAACTGATTTCCTTAAGTGGCAGGACTGATACATAAGGTGAGGTTGAATTGGTTAGGATTATGTCAGAAGAATGAGGGGAAAATCTCATAGAAATCTGTAGATTCCTGACAGGACTAGACAGGATCTACATGGAAATATGTTCCCAATGGAGGGGATACCAGAACTAGTGGTCTTCACCAAGGAATATGGGTAAGTTATTTAGGACTGTGATGAGGAGAAATTTCTTCATTCAAAGTGGTATGCATAGAATTTACTGCAACAGGAAGCAGTCAAAGCCAAAACAGTGTGGTTTCAAGAAAGTGTTGAATATAACCTTTGGAGCTCATGGGCTCAAAGGATATGGAACAGGAATAGGCTGCTGAGTTCAATGTTCAGCCATGATCATAATGAATGTTGGAGCATGTTCGAAGAGCTGAATGGCCTATTTCTGTGTTTCTATGTTCCTGCTTCCTCTGTCTTAAATGAATAAATAGATGATCCCTTATTTTTAAACAGTGACCCTTAGATTTTTAGATTCTATTACAAGCAGAAAAGCCTTTCCACATCAATCCTGTCAAGCCCCAAGAGGATCTTACATGTTTTAATCAAGTCACCTTTTAGTTTTCTAAACTCCAATGAATATGAACCTAGCCCATCTAACCTATCCTCAAACGACAACCCACATGTTCATGGTATTAATCTAATGAAGCTTATCTGAAATACTTCCAATACATTTACATCCCTCCTTAAGTACTGGTACACAATATGACAGATATGGTCTCTCCAATTCCTGTAATGACTGAAGCATAAATGTTCCTGTTGTTTCCACATACAATGAAGGATAACATTCTATTCACTTTGGTAATTGCTTTGATTCATTAACTGATACACTGCTATTCCTCTGCAGCTCAGAGCTCTGCCATGCCTCTTTTTCAATCTTCCTGCTGAGATGTGCAATTTCACATTATAATCCATTTTTCCCACTTGTGTATCTGTATATGTTGGTGGTATTGTCTTGTCCTCTTCACAATTTACCTTCCTACCTACATTCGCATCTTCAGCAAATTTGACCAGCTTATCTTCTGTCCCTTTAGCCAAGTAATTTTGTTATTATGAAGCAGAGATCAATCTCCCTCTTTTAAGTAAAACTGAAACACCCAGAGAGGCTTGCCTTGCCTTATAATCTGTTATAAGAAGTGTGAAAAGTAGAATAACCTAATTCTCACCTCCAACACCGTTCCCCCCCCCCCCCGTCTGTTATAAAGGAGTGATTAAATGAAACGAAATCATTTCACTCAGTCTATAATCAACGAGTAACAATTTATTTATCTAACTGAACAGTGAACAGATTTATAGAACCACTAACAAACTGAACAATTCTCCTCTAACTGCTAACTATTCCCAAATAAAAGAAAATCCTAATGGCATGCTGTTCCAACAAAATACACGTCGGTCTTCTATAACAAAACAATAGAATTTGGTCTCTCAAAATTACGGCTAGGATATGCCTTCTGGAATGCTCTGCGCCTTCTCCACTGATCTTCTTTCAGGAATGCCTCCTCCTTCATATTCTTGTATCAGGAATACCTCTCCCATTTCAGTTCATCTGTCAGGAATGTTTTTTTTCTGTGATTTCTGCTGTCTAGAATATTAGCTAGGAATGGCATGGTACCTTTATTAATTAGATGGTGTTTTGTCTGAGAGCTGGAAGTTGTTATCTCTTGGCAGATGGCAGTTGGTTCTTGCTGATTTTCCAAATGCCCTTATCTATTATATCCTTTATGACATATCAATAGTTTTACAATCATAGTCAAAACGATCAGATTTGAATTTACTAGGTTTTCGGTAGCTCAGTGTTTGGTTTAAATTGATTGACTAAATCTGAAAAGACTTGTCTTGGTAAAGATTCTGCTTGACTGTTCGGTACAAAATATTTCAATGTGGGTGTTCTCTGTGCCCTTCGCTTTAAGCTGCTTTTCAGCATCTTTTAAAAGGGCTATGCAATGCATTTCCCCATTTTACTATTTTTCACAATTTTACATATACCAATTTGGCAACAACATAAATTGTAAACGTTGAGGTTCAAAGTCCTGATCAATGTGACAGACCACTTATTACATCTTGGAAACCAGATAATGACCCTTTTATGGCAACTCTGTTTCCTATTAGTCTTTTATCCATGTCATAAAATTAATCTTTATACCATGAGCTTTAATTTTCCACAATAATCTTTATAACCTTATCAAATGTTTTCTGAAAATCTAAATATATGAAATGCGCCAGTTTTGCTTTATTTACTGCACATGGTACTTTAAAGAACACAAGTTGTTGAACATAACTTTCACAAAACCGTGTTAACTGGTTCCTCATTAGAGACTGATTAGCAAGGTTAGATCTCATAGAATACAGGGAGAACTAGCCATTTGGTTATAGAACTGGCTTGAATATGGAAGACCTGGTGATGGAGGATTGTTTTTCAGTCTGAGGCCTGTGACCAGTGGTGTGCCATCAGGATCAGTGTTGGGTCCACTGTTTTTTGTCATTTATGTAAATGATTTTGATGTGAACATAAGAGGTATATTCAGTAAGTTTGCAGATGACAACAAAAATGGAGGTGTAGTGGACAGCGAAGAAGAAGGTTACCTCAGATTGCAAAGGGATCTTGATCAGATGGGCCAATAGGCTGAGGAGTGGCAGATGGAGTTTAATTTAGATAAGGTACTGCATTTTGGAAAAGCAAATCGGAACAGGACGCATACACTTAATGGTAACATCCTGAGAAGTATTGTTGAACATAGAGACCTTGGAGTACAGGTTCATAGTTCTTTGAATGTAGGGCCACAGGTAGATAGTTAGTGAAGAAAGGGTTTAGTATGCTTTTCTTTATTGGTCAGAGCATTGAGTACAGGAGTTGGGAGATCATAATGTGGATGCACAGGACATTGATTCGGCCAATCTTGGAATATTGCGTGCAATTCTGGTCTCCCTCCTATCGGAAGAATGTTGTGAAACTTGAAAGGGTTCAGAAAAGATTTACAAGGATGTTGCCAGGGGAGGAGAGTTTGAGCTATAGGCTGGGGCTGTTTTCCCTGGAGCGTCGGAGGCTGAGGGGTGACCTTATAGAAATTTATAAAATCATGAGGGGCATGGTTAGAATACATAGGCAAAGTCTTTTCCCTGGGGTGGGGGTGTGGGAGTCCAAAACTAGAGGGCATAGGTTTATAGTGAGAGGGTAAAAACAATTATTGCAGATGCTGGAAACCAGACTCTGGATTAGAGGTGCTGGAAAAGCGTAGCAGTTCAGGCAGCATCTGAGGAGCAGCAAAATTGACGTTTTGGGCAAAAGCCCTTCATCAGGAATAGAGGCAGAGTGCCTGAAGGGTGGAGAGATAAATGAGAGGATGGTGGGGGTGGGGAGAAAGTAGCATAGAATACAATAGGTAAGTGGGGGAGGGGATGAAGGTGATAGGTCAGGGAGGAGGGTGGAGTGGATAGGTGGAAAAGAAGATAGGCAGGTAGGACAGGTCATGGGGACAGTGCTGAGCTGAAAGTTTGGAACTGGGGTGAGGTGGGTGAAGGGGAAATGAGGAAACTGTTGAAGTCCAGATTGATGCCCTGGGGTTGAAGTGTTCCGAGGCAGAAGATGAGGCATTCTTCCTCCAGACGTCGGGTGGTGAGGGAGCGGCGGTGAAGGAGGCCCAGGACTTCCATGTCCTCGGCAGAGTGGGAGGGGGAGTTGAAATGTTGGGCCACAGGGCGGTGTGGTTGATTGGTGCAGGTGTCCCAGAGATGTTCCCTAAAGCGCTCTGCTAGGAGGCGTCCAGTCTCCCCAATGTAGAGGAGACCGCATTGGGAGCAACGGATACAACAAATGATATTGGTGGATGTGCAGGTAAAACTTTGATGGATGTGGAAGGCTCCTTTACGGCCTTGGATAGAGGTGAGGGAGGAGGTGTGGGCACAGTTTTGCAATTCCTGTGGTGGCAGGGGAAGGTGTCAGGACGGGTTGCAGGGGGGCGTGGACCTGACCAGGTAGTCACGGAGGGAATGGTCTTTACAGAAGGCAGAAAGGGGTGGGGAGGGAAATATATCCCTGGTGGTGGGGTCCGCTTGGAGGTGGCGGAAATGTCGGCGGATGATTTGGTTTATGCGAAGGTTGGTAGTGTGGAAGGTGAGCACCAGAGGGGTTATGTCCTTGTTACGGTTGGAGGGGTGGGGTTTGAGGGTGGAGGTGCGAGATGTGGACGAGATGCATTGGAGGGCATTTTTAACCACGTGAGAAGAGAAATTGCGGTTTCTAAAGAAGGAGGCCATCTGGTGTGTTCTGTGGTGGAACTGGTCCTCCTGGGAGCAGATAAGGCAGAGGCGGAGGAATTGGGAATATGAGATGGCATTTTTACAGGAGGTAGGGTGGGAAGTGGTGTAATCCAGGTAGCTGTGGAAGTCGGGTGGGTTTGTAAAAAATGTCAGTGTCAAGTCGGTCGTCATTAATGTAGATGGAGAGGTCCAGGAAGGGGAGGGAGGTGTCAGAGATGGTCCAGGTAAATTTAAGGTACGTGTGGAACGTGTTGGTGAAGTTGATGAATTGCTCAACCTCCTCATGGGAGCACAAGGTGGCACCAATACAGTCATCAATGCAGCAGAGGAAGAGGTGGGGAGTGGTAACGGTGTAATTACGGAAGATGGACTGTTCTATGTAGCCAACAAAGAGACAGGCTTAGCTGGGGCCCATACGTGTGCCCATAGCTACTTCTTTGGTTTGGAAGAAGTGGGAGGATTCGAAGGAGAAATTGTTCAGGGTGAGGATCAGTTCGGCCAAACGAATGAGAGTGTTGGTGGAAGGGTACTGTTGGGGATGTCGGGAGAGGAAGAAACGGAGGGCTTGGAGGCCCTGGTCATGGCGGATGAAGGTGTAGAGGGACTGGATATCCATGGCGAAGATGAGGCGTTGGGGGTTGGGGAAATGGAAGTCTTGGAGGAGGTGGAGGGTGGGGGTGGTGTCTCGAATGTATGTGGGGAGTTCCTAGACTAGGGGAGATAGGACAGTGTTGAGGTAGGTAGAAATGAGTTCAGTGGGGCAGGAGCATGCTGAGACAATAGGTCGGCCAGGGTGGTCAGGCTTGTGGATCTTGGGAAGGAGGTAGAACCGGGTTCCTGGACTATGAGGTTGGAAGCTGTAGGTGGGAGATCTCCTGAGGTGATGAGGTTCTGTATGGTCTGGGAGATGATGATTTGGTGATGGGGGTTGGGGGGTGGGTGAGAGGGGAAAGGGACCCAAGGGGCAACCTTTTCACACAAAAGGTGGTGTGTATATGGAATGAGTTGCCAGAGGAAGTGGTAGAGCCAAGTACAACACAGCATTTAAAAGGCATCTGGATGGGTATATGAAAAGGAAGGGTTTAGGGATATGGGCCTAATGCTGGCAAATGGGACTAGACGAAGTTAGGTTATCTGGTCGACGTGGACGAATTGTACTGAAGGGTCTGTTTCCGTACTGTGCATGGCTATGACTTGATGACTCTGCCTAATTGTCTTGAAATTTTCCACATGTCCTGTTAGGATGTCTTAGAGTTGTAGCATCATTGAGTTATACAGCATGGTGCCAAACCCTTTAGTCCAATGTGAAGGAAGTGAGGATTGCAGATGTTGGAAATCAGACTCGAAGTGTGTGGTTCTGGAAAAGCACAGCTGGTCAGCCAGCATCCAAAGACCAGGAGAGTTGATGTTTTGAGCATAAGCTTCGTTCTTGATGAAGAGTTTATGCTCAAAATGTTGACTGTTCTGCCCCTTGGATGCTGCCTGACCAGCTGTGCTTTTCCAGGGCCACACTCTTCGACTTTAGTCCAACTTCCATATTGATTAGATTTCCTCAACTAACCTAGGCCCATTTGCCAGCATTTGGCCCAAATCCCTCTAAACCTTTCCTATTCATGTATCCATCCAGATACCATTGAAATATTGTTATTATACCTGCTTCCACCACTTCTCCTGACAGCCTGGTCTGTGTGTACCAACTTGTACATGAAAAGATTGCCCTTCTGGTTCTTTTTAAATCTTCCCTTCTCACCTTAAATTTGTGTCCTCTAGTTTGGGACTCCCCCTACCCTGAGAAAAAGATCTTGTCTATTCACCCTATTCATTTCCCTCATGACTTTAAAAGCCTCTGTGAGGTCAGCCCTCAAACTCCAATGCTCAAAAGCCTCAGTGTGTTCAACCTCTCCCTATGCCTCAAACCTTCCAACTCTGGCTGCATCCTTGTAAATCTTTTCTGAACCCTTTCAAGTTTCACAACGTCTTTCCCATAGCAGGAAAACCAGAATTTAGTGCAGTATTCTAAAAATGTCCTAACCAATGTCCTGCGCAGCCACCACACGACATCCCAATTCCTGTTCTCAGTGCATTGACTAATGAAGACAAGGATTCCAAATTCCTTCTTCACTATCCTAACTATCTGTGACATCACTTTGAAGGGACTATGCACCTGGTCCTCTAGATCTCTTTATTTGGTAACACTCTCTAGGGCCCTACCATGAACCGTGCATGTCATGCCCTAATTTGCCTTTTGAAAATGCAACACCTTACACTTATCTTTGTTAAACTCCATCTGCTACTCTTTAGCTCATTGGTCCATCTGATCAAGGTCCCATTGTACTCTGAGGTAACCTTCTTCGCTGTCCACTACACCACCAATTTTAGTGTCATCTGCAAACTTACAAACATTACCTCCAATACTCTCATCCAACTCTTTTTCATAAATGATGAAAGGCAGTGGATCCAGCACAGATACTTGAGGCACACTACTAGTCACATGCCTCCAGTCCGAAAAAACAACCTTCTGCCATTACCCTTTGTCTCCTACCTTCAAGCAATTTTGTATCCAATTGGCTGGCTCCTCCACATTTCATATTGTCTAACATTGCGAACCCGTTTACCAAGTGAACATTGTGGAACATATTTATGAAGTCCATGCAGACAATGTCTACTGCTGTACCTTCATTAATCTTTTTTGTTGCTTCTTCAAAAAAACTCAATCAAGTTAGTGAATTATGATTTCCCATGCACAAAGCAATATTGACTGTCCCTAATCAGTCCTTGCTTCTCCAAATACGTGTAAACCCTTCAGAATCCCCTGGCTTTTCCTTGCCATCTTTCTTAAATCATGGCATCACATTAGCCGGCCTCCAGTCTTCTGGTACCTCACCCATGGCTACTTTGATGCCAGAGGGCCCCAGCAATCTCTTCCCTAGCTTCTCACAAAATTCTGGGATACACCTGATCAGTTTTCAGGGATTTATCCACTTGTATATGTTTAAATACATCCAGCACCTCCTCTTCTGTTATATGAACATTTTTCAAGATATCACTGTTAATTTTCCCAAGTTCTCTAGCTTCCATGTCCGTCTCCACAGTACATACTGATGCAAAACATTAATTTAGTATCTCAGTGTCTCTGTGGTTCTGTGTGTAGATGCCCTTGTTATTCTTTAAGGGATCCCATTTTCTCACTAGTTACTCTTTTGCACTTCATGTATTTGTAGAATTTCTTTGGATTCTCCTTGAACCTGTTTGCTGAAGCTATCTTGTGTTCCCTTTTTGGCCTCCTGATTTTTTTCCTTTAGGTCTACTCCTTTTGTTCATCATACTCCTTGAGGAATTCACTTGAGCCCAACTGTCTATGCATGTCATATGCCTTTGTTTTCTTTACCAGAGCCTCAAATTCTCGAAGTTATAAATCACACAACTCCAGGTTATAGTCCAACAGGTTTAATTGGAAGCTTTCGGAGCGACGCTCCTTCATCAGGTGATTGTGACCTGGACTATAACCTGGTGTTGTGTGATTTTTAACTTTGAGAAAGTGAGGACTGCAGATGCTGGAGATCAGAGCTGAAAAATGTGTTTGTATACCCTAGTCCAACACCAGAATCTCCAAATCATCAACTTCTCTAGTCATTCAGCACTGTTAAAGCACAGATGTGGCATTGTGGCTCAATGATTAGCTCTGCTTCCTCACGGCGCCAGGGACCCGGGCTCGATTCCAGCCTAGAGTCTGAATACTCTCCCTGTGGGATTTCTCTGGGTGTTCTGGTGTCCACCCACAGTCCAAAGCTATTCAGGTTGGGTAGATTAGCCATGTTAAATTATCCATAGTGTCCGGGATGTGCAGGCGAGGTGGATTAGCAATGAGAAATGGAAGGTTACAGGGTTAGGGTAGGGGGTTGGTTTGGGTGGGATGCAGTTCAGAGGGTCATTGTGAACTCGATGGAGCAAATGGCCTGATTCTACACAGTAAGGATTCTATGATTGGGGACCTATTGTACAATCCCAATAAGGTAATCATCCCTTTCTTATTTCTCAGTTCCACTCACACAGCTTCACTGGTGTACTCCTCGGATGTGTTCCCTAAATACAGCTGTATATTATTTTTACCCGAAAACACTACTTCCCTTTCTCTCTTTCCCCCTTTTCTATCCTTCCAATAGCATCAATCCCTGCAGCATTAAGCTGCTAGTCCTGCTCCCTGAGCCATGTTTCTGTAATAGCTGTGATATCCCAGTCCATGCTCCCAACCATACCCTGAGTTCACCTGCCTTATCTGTCAGGCCTCTTGCATTGAAACAAATGGAGTTTAAATGTATCAGTCTTACTTCATTCTCTGTCTTGCTGTTGTCTACTTTAAGCTTTTAATTTGCTCCCTTTCTTTACTGTTCGAGCCTCAAACTTATCTCTTTTCTCATTACCACTCTGGGCACAAACTCCACCCCTACCCGCCACCACCATCCAGCCCCCATTTCCTCCTTTCAAGATTAAAGCCTGGTAGCACTACCAAATCTCTCCACCAGGGTATTGGTCCCCTTCCAATTCAGGTGCAATAGGTCACTTCTGCCCCTGAAGGGACCCCAAAGATCCAAAAATGCCAATCACTGCTCCCTGCACCAGCCACACACTCATCTGCCCTATTCTTCTATCCTGACAGCAGCAATAATCTAGATATTATACTACCCTCAATGGCCTACAGTTTAAATTCTTGTCTAATTTCCTACATTATCTCTGCAGAACCTCATCTCTTTCTCTTCCTATGTTGTGGTGCAGTGTTGTACAATGACCTCCTGCTGGTCAGTGTCTCCTTTGAGAATATTCTGCACCCTCTCCGCGACATCCTTGACCGCAGCATCAGGGAGGCAACACACCATTCTATTGTTTTGTTGCTGGTCACAGAAATGTCTGTTTGTGCCCCGACTAGAGAGTCCCCAACCACAATCGTTTGCTTGCAATCTTACAGAACCCCATTATAGTATAGCCAGACCTGGCCCCTTAGCTGTCAATTCCAAATCCCCCTGAATTTCCCAATATCCCCCATCGACCCGACATTTTTAAAAATAGCATACTTCTTTGAGTTGGGGTTAGCCACAGGAAGCCCCTGCACTACCTGCCTACCTCTCCTAGCCTGCTTAGCGCTAACTTATCCAGCTAACTGTATCTGGAGTTTTCTACCTTCCTGAAACTGCCAACCATCACAGCCTCTGCCTTCCATAAATCCTTCATGGGCTCTAACTGTTACTCCAACCAATCCATGTGTTTGCATCCTGGCACATTTCCTGCACACTTAATCTCCATGAACTTTGAAATTCTCCCTAATGGCCTACATCCGACAGGAGGAGTACATCAGTGCTAAAAGCCATCTCTGCACTTTTAACAAGCTATAGATCCAGAATATATCCCCAAAAGACCACTTTCTCATAAACTCAGCATTAGCAGAGTCTTGCTACTCAAAAACACTGTATAGCTTAATACCTCTATACTTTATGATTCGGAAGTGTCAGTGTTGGACTGTGTGGACAAAGTTAAAAATCACACAACATCAGGCTCTAGTCCAACAGGTTTATTTGGAAGCACTAGTTTTTGAAGGTGGTTGTGGAGCAGGACCAGAAGACCCAAAATTTATAGCAGGCAGGGGTGTTCTGAGGCATGGTACATTGGCGATACTGAGCAGATGCTATAACAATGGATGAATGGACACCATGCAATTATCACCAGACAGGAGTGTTCTCTCTCACTCGGGGAACACTTCAGCGGTTTGGGACATTCGGCCTCAGACCTTTAGTTGACTGACCTCCAAGGTGGACTTTGGGTCAAGCAACAATGCAAAGTGGCCGAGCAGAGGCTGAGAGCCAAGTTTGATACCCATGGGGTTAGCTTCAACTGGGAGCTTGGGTTCATGTCACACTACCACTGCACTATACACTCTCTCTCACAAATGCAAGCATATGTGTGCAAGCGCGCACACACTCACACATGCTCCTACATATTCACACACACTCATGCAAACCCTCACTCATACACAACTCTCTCATGTGTACACACATGCACCCATGCACACACCCTCTCACAGGCTTATATCCTGTCACACTCACACATATACTTGACCAAGCTTACACACACACTTTCTTTTACTCTCACGTACATGCACACACTCACATACACAAGCCCACTCTGTCTCTCCTGCACACGCACACATGGCATGGATCTGTAGTTGCAGAATCACATTTTATTTTGCTCAAAAACTGCATATATCGATGTAGGATTCTGAAAGTCCCGCTTTAGAAATAAAACTGACTCAACATTTGGACAGACTTTAAGTTCACATCTTTAATACATTGTCTGAACTAAAATAATGCCTATTGTTAGATAAACTGAAGCCACTTGCCAATATAACTTTCAAGGAGTTTTCAAGTTTATATATTAAAGACCCTAAACCAGCATATCCCACCCTAAAAGATGCAAGACTTAATCTAAGTTTGTTTAATTTATCATTACAACTCTGTCACACTGTAACCCTTTTGCTATAAATTCTGTCTCTTCTCGTCTTGCTCCACAACCACCTGAAGAAGAGGCAGCGCTCTGAAAGCTAGTGCTTCCAAATAAACCTGTTGGACTATAACCTAGTGTTGTGTGATTTTTAACTCTATATTTTATGTTAAACATTTAACAGAGACAGATTTGAGTAAAACATGTTAAAAACAAACTCACCCTACTCACTATTATAGATTTATAGATTTACAAATAAAGCAAATTAACTTATAAATCTTTTAAAATCAAACACTTAGTAGTCAGTGGTAGTTTCAAACTTCTTCTCCATGACTTATGTTAATCTAACTGGCCTCTGATTTTCTGCTTTCTGTTTCAATAAAGGAGTTATATTCACTATTTTCCAATCTAATGGCACCTTCTTCAAGTCTAAATGGTAGTAATTTCTTTTAGCTCCTCCCTCCCTTTTAGCCCCTGTTGCACAACTATTTCTGGGACATTACTTGTATTCTTTATTGTGAAGATTGATGCAAAATACCTGATCAACTTATCTGTTATGTCCTTATTTTCCTTTTTTAATTCAGCAGACTTATTTTATATAGAACTGATGCTTAGTTTATTACGTTATTTCTTTTTTCACATCTTTAGTTTTTATATTTCCAGCTATCATTTTTGTGCACTCTAATTTTCACCTCATTAAATATTTTATTCACTCTTTGCTGTTCTCTTGGCACTGTTGAATCTTCTGACCTGCTACTCTTCTTTGCACAAGTCAACATTTTTTTCTTTAGGTTTGATATTATCTTTAAACTTTTAAATTGATCAAGAATGGTGCAGTTAGAAATTATGCTTTTTGTTGAACTGGATCTTTTCTGTGAATTCTAAACTATTCCCTTTAATGTCTGCCACTAAAACTTTATTGACCTATGCCTTATTCTAATTTGCCAATTCATTCTTGCTAGCTATGCTTTTATACCTTCATAGTTGTTTTTATTTAAGTTTAAAACACTAGCCTTAGACCTACTCCTCCATCCCTCAAAATTAATATAAGATTATACTATATTATGATTGCTGCCACCAAGAGGCACCTTCACTTAGAAGTTACTAATTAAACATAGCTCATCTGAGTGCACAGTATCAGGTCTAATATAGCCTGCTTGCTGGTTGGTTCCAGAATAGGCTGTTCATAGAAACCATCCCAAATAATATTTACTTTAAATTCTGTCCTACCTTATGGTTATTGTTTGAGGGCCTGTACACCACCCCCACAAACATGTTTTTTTGCATTTAGTATAGTAATTTGTTGTCACTTGTATTTTTACAAACAAAAAATACAGTGAGAAGTATTAGTATAGAGCCTTATCCTTTTAGTTATTATCATGCCTTATGTTAGATTTACACTCTCTATGCCATTTTTTCATGATCTGTCTATCATTTTCCATATTAATATGTTTCCCTATGGCTTTGACTTTACTATTTGACTTCCCATAACTTCCGAAATGTAATCTCTTGCTTTACTATTTAATTGAAAACTCTGTCTACCCGTGTAGCAATATGGCTTATTAGAACCAGCCAACCATACACATGTTTTAATGTCTTTAGGTAGTGAAAATGAAAGTATAAATGTCAACTTCAATGCTAAAATGAGATGAGATCACAATACCTGAAGCGGAGTAGCAATGACAGCATGTATTTATTTGTAATCTTTGGGTCATAAAGCATTGCAGAGCTTCACAAGGCTGTTGTCAAACAAAATTTGACAGCATACATCGGAGAAACAAAGACAAGAAACTAAAATTTTGGTCAGAGAGAGGTCAGTTTTAAAAGATGAAATGAGGACCTAATAATTTAAAGAGACAGTTGTAGAGCAATTTCTGTTTTTATGGCAGAACTTAAGGCTAGGTAGCTGAAAGCACAAAGCACTGAGTGACTAAAAATGTGGGTACCTAAGAGAATTGCAAAATGCAGGAGATCTCAAAAGGTTAGAGGACTCAGAGGTTACAGCAATAGTGAGAGTAGTGGAAGTAAGGAGTTTGGGAAGTTGGATGGGAATTCTGTGATAGGTGGCAGTGCATTTCAGTGAGGGCAGGAATGATAGGTGAATAGAACCTGGTGTAAAAGTTAAGTGTAGATCTAAATGATGTCAACAGGAAATGAGCTATAAGGATTGATGTAATGGATTTGGAGATTATGGATATGGAGTTGGAAATGTAGTTCTGGTTGGAGTCATGTGCTATGGTTACAAACACTGCAGTTCAATGTCAGACAATGGGCAGGACTGAAACTGAGGACTAAGATGATAAATCACTCAAAGGATTGCAAACCTTTTGAATTCTCTACACCAAAGACCTGTTATTGCTTCCTAATTCAGAAGTGGATTTATTTTTGGATACTAAAGGAATCAAAGGATACGAGGATAGTTCAGGAAGGTGCAGTTGAGTTGAACGATCAAACATGATTCTTTTGAATGATTGTCAGGCTTGAGGGACCAAATGGCCTACTTATGATCTAATTTGTTATATTTATATGTTGATAGAGCAGCATGATGTCAATGGTGAGGAAACAGTATGTGGCAAGGACCGAGGGGATTGCTTCGGCTTGTTCAACAGACTTACACAGTAGATTAAACTCAAATTAACTTGGTGCTGCATAATTCTGACCAAAATTATAAAATATCTCCCTCAATAAAGTTCATGTTAAAACAGATTCTTTAATGATTTGATTAATTGACCTGTTGTAGTTTGTGTAAAATGTTAGAAAATGTAATACTTTAAAATGCACTTTTAGAAGACTAATCATTCAAACATGTTTTGTTTCAGTCCAAATATTCATTCTTTGTATGGTCTAGCCCGACTTAAATCTTCAAATTGTTTAGCAATACTCGTATAATGTGACAAGCCTTAAATGGAATAGTTTTCAATATTTTGGAATCTTAGATTCAGCTGCATAGCGCACACACTGCACAAGTCACATAAGGGGCCTTATATTTTATTGTGGATTGCTGTTTATTTTGTAAATGTATTTTCTGGTATTGGACACCTGAGACAATTTTCATTGTAACATTTCTGTTTGACATGATCATTAGTTTTATCCCATAACTTGATGTCTTGTTTTCAACCTGGGCTACATGGAGATGAAGATTCTGAGAATATTCCTTGTCCTCTGCAATTGAGTTTCTCAACAAACTTATTTGGACACTAATTTTAAAAAATACAGAAGGAGCACAATCAGGAAAAAAGACTGACTTGCATCTAAGTACGGCCTGTGAGAATCATTAGTCATTTTTAATGTTTGTTACAGCTGAAGTATTTTTGAATTGTAAAATTTTGTAATGTAGGATATGTGATGACTGATTTGCCACAGCATTCCACAAACCAGATAAGAGGCCTGCGAGTTGGTGCCATGGAATCATGTAAATGTGACTGCTTTCTGAGGTAAAGCTTTGTTATGAAGTTCCAACGAGGTGTATTATGCCAGCACTGCTGTTTGGAGTGAACACTTTGTTTACAGTGGTCACAATTGTTTATAGTGATCATTGTTTGATTACAGTGATCAATTGTTTAGAATCATCACTATTGCTCATTAACCAGTCTTTGCGATGGCTACCATTGTTTACGATGATGACTGTGGTTAAAATTATTTGAGACAATCATACTTGCAGTGATATGTTACATTTGTCAAATATGTTTTTATACTAATGAATTGAACTAAATTAGCTTTATTGTCATGCATTCTTAAATGAGTACAGTGCAAAGTTTACAACTCACCACATTCTGTGCTTTCTTAGGGACAAAGGTACCTAGTACAGATTCTTAAGAACAAATTCTTAAGGGGAAAAGCATAGAAAATAAAGAAATAAAAATTCTAATGTTACATATCATATGAATAAATTAGAAAAATAAAGAGATAAAAGTTTCAGAATGACAGTCTTTCCAACCGAGTGCATAATGGCACCTAGCCTTCACTGGCTGAAAGAGCAATCACTTCTGCCTTGGCACTACCTGTACCGGACTCACCAATGTTGGAGTCACCACACTCTTTGCTACTGGGCCCACCTTGCTGACTCTATTGAACCCACACTCGCCATGCACCTAGGAGTCCCCAGCTCCACTGCTGCTGCTACCTTGCCGATTACCAAAGCCCTTGCTCTGGGCCTACATTGACTGTAACTGGAAGTCCCTGGCTCCACTGCTGCCTTGATGATGTCAGACATCCCTGCTCTGGGCAGAACATACTGCCGCCGCTGCCATACCTGTGCGAGGACTCCCTGCTCTGGGCCCACTGCAACCAGGAGTCCCTAGCTCCACTGCCAGGTCAGGCTGCTGCACTAAGAGTCCTACTTCAGCTGCAGACGTTGCCTTGTTGGCACCGCCATCTTTCAGAGGCTGCAGCCACCACCACTGCTGCCCCCAATCATTGGAGGAGCTCTGTTACCACTGCCGCCGGTCCAAAATGGCAGCTGGATGTCCTTGCTGCCACTGTCTCCAGTCGCTGAAAGAAGCCGCATCCAGCACTCTGCACGCAGCCTGCTCTTGCTACCATGTTGATGTTGCCGACCAACCTGCCATCGAAAAAATTAAAAACAAAAAAGGAGAAATAAATAAACAAAAGAAAGAAAAAAAGCAGAAGCAAACTGAAAAAGAAAGCAACAAATGGGAGCAGATGACCCCTGGCACAGCCCACCTATGCTGCCGCCATCATTAGTTGAAAGGTTCGTGCTCAGGAAAGCTAATCCATTTCAGCATGGAAGGGAAATCCTTTGCCTGTTTGGAGTATCAAAAACATCATAGACACGTACATATACACAGCAGTGACATAGCTCTCAAATATACCCCAAAAATCTGTTGCTGATATTCAGCATGTTTGTCCTTTATGGAGCGCGTATTGAATCACAGTGGGGGGAAAAAATGGTGAAGATAGTGGAGAGTTTAAGAAGTCAGGTTTCAGTGATCCATTTGACTTTCTTTCCCTCCCATTTATTACCTAATGTTTATCTGCACAGTTTTTAAAGAACAAACTAATTTATTTCAGAATATTTGTTCAAAATGCTATGAAAGGTATGGCATCAATTTAATATTTTTAACTGAAAATATATGTTATGATTTTAGATGGTGACCTTTTGGCTCTGCTTTGATAAGGACGATCGTGCACTGGGCCACCGTTTGATTTATTTAATATGTGGTGATGGAGTGGCTAGGATTCATGACATGATTTTCTCATCTTAACAAAGTTGTCAAGGTGATACATTCAGATATGGAAACAGACAGCAGGGAAAAAGATGTTTTGTTTCTGTGAAAAAAATGGAAGTTAACCATATAAATGTAGAAAATTAAAGATGCCTGCCTGTTAATCACGTCTCAAATAATTTGATGTGCCAGTTAAGCTGTGGCATTGGTGGAGCCTGGGGTTAGAATTACTTAAAGATTCAAGGACATGCTGCATTTTAATTATGTTTCCCATGGAAGAGAAACATTAGCAGATGCTAAGCAGGAAGGAAACCAGCAGAATAGGTGAGTAATGAAAGAGGATTTTGAAAGTGGAAATAGATGTGGCAAGTTGGAGGGAATCTTGAGAGAACATTATCAAGCATGGCATTAGACTCTAAGAAGTGTGTTTAACTTAGAATTTAGAATCCCTACACTGTGGAAACAGGCCCTTTGACCCAACAAGTCCACATCGATCCTCTGAAGAGTAACCCACCCAGTTCCATTCCCCTACCCTCTCATCCTGTATTTACCCCTGACTAATGCACCTAACTTACAGGCCATACCAACCAGTACCCTTCCACTGACACCCTCCTTCGACTGATTGAACTGGTACTCATCCTGAACAACTTCTCTTTCTAATCCTCCCACTTCCTCTAAACCAAAGGAGTAACCATGGGCACCCTCATGGGCCCCAGCTATGCCTGCCTCTTTGTAGGATATGTGGAACAGTCCATCTTCCGCAGCTACACTGGCACCACCTCCCACCTTTTCCTCCGCTACATCGATGACTGTATTGGCGCTGCCTCGTGCTCCCACGAGGAGGTTGAACAGTTAATCCACTTTACTAACACCTTCCACCCCGACCTCAAATTTACCTTGACTGTCTCAGACTCCTCCCTCCCCTTCCTAGACCTTTACATTTCTATCTCAGGCGACCGAATTGACACGGACATTTACTATAAACCGACCGACTCCCACAGCTACCTAGACTACACCTCCTCCCACCCTGCCCCCTGTAAAAATGCCATCCCATATTCCCAATTCCTTCGACTCTGCCGCATCTGCTCCCAGGTGGGCCAGTTCCAATACCATACAACCCAGATGGCCTCCTTCTTCAAAGACCACAATTTCCCCCCAGATGTGATCGACGATGCCCTCCACCGCATCTCCTCCACTCTCATTCTACTGCTTGATCCCTGTAGGCCATGCAATTCATTTACATTTCCACAACCCTTATCACGGACAGGGTTTTCCAAGTCATTGCCACTTGCTATATTATAAAAACGTTTTTACAGTTCCCCTGAATCTCTTGCCCAAAATCTTAAATCTTTGACCCCTATACCTTGTAGCATAAGCTAAGAGAAACAGATTTTCCTTTCTACTCAATCCAAAGCTGTCACAATCTTGTTCAGGTGTCTCCCCTTATCTGCGGATATACCTTCCAAGACCTACCATGATGCCTGAAACAGTGGACAGTAGCAAACCTATTCATTTAAATGGAAGCCCCCTGGTTCCTGCTCCTGGAATTTTCCATGTAATATTTTCCGGCCACAGCAAACCTCGGATAACTGAAACCGTGGAAGCTGATTCTGTAGATACGGCAATCGCCCTGTACATCTCAATCAAATCTCTCTGCTGTCTCTTTTGCTTCCAAGGGAATATTCCCCACTTCTCCAATCTTAAACTCCCAATTATAAACGTGCAGCCCTGGAACTATTATGATAAATCTCTTCTGCTTGGTCTTGAGAGCCCAAGAATTCTTGACAAAGCTGAGCAGGATTGAGTTGCCAGGAGGAGATAACACTTCAAGATGATTTTGACAAGTTGAGTGAGTGGACAAACACATGACAGATAATGTATGACGTGACTAAACGTGAAATTACATACTTTGTGAAAAACAGAAAGAAGGAGTGTTATTTAAATGGTGATTTATTGGAAAGCATGGATTTACAAAGAAATCTAATGACTCGTGCACTAGTCATTGAAAGACAGACAGTGCAACAAACAATTACGAAAGCAGATAGTACATGGGCATTCATCGCAAGAGGATTTGAGCTCAGAAGTAGGAATATCGTACTGCATTTGAGAAACAACGGCTGGATCACTGCGTGCAGTTTTGGTCTCCGTATCTCAGAAATGATATGCTTCCTATAGAGAGTGGAGATCTGCTAGACCAATACTGGGGGATAAAAGCAGCTTTGACAAAGGGTCAGTTAGAATCGAAACGTCAGCTCTTTTCTCCCCTTACAGATGCTGCCAGACCTGCTGAGATTTTCCAGCATTTTCTCTTTTGGTTTCAATACTGGGGAGTGTCAGGATTGTCTTTCAAAGGAGAGATTGTTTCAACTGGGCCACCATTCACTAGAATTTAGAGATGAGCAGAGATCTGATTGAAATGTCTAAAACTCGAACAGGGATGGACAGAACAGATGCAAGGAGCATATTATCCCTATTGGGCAGTCTAGAACCAGGTAGCAATTTCATGAAAGGGGATAGATCATTTAGAACTGAGATGAGAAAATGTTTCTTGAGTCAGCGTATAATTAACCTATGGAATTCCGGACTGCAAAAGGCTATGAAAGTCAAGTCACTGAATATATTCAAGGCAGGTAGATTTTAAAGGCACCAAAGCATATGGTGGGGGAGAAAGTGGGAAATTACATTGAAACAGAAAATCAAGCACGGTCGTATTGAATGGTGAAGCAAGATTGAAAGGCTGTATGGACTACTCCTGCTCCGAGTTTCTATGCTTTTATGACGTGTCCTTTTGAGCGAGCCTATCTCTTGTATATCATGCATTTAAACAAGGTTCCCATAATTTTTTAGACAATCCTTTCCTTCTCTGGAACTACTCTTTTAACAATTTTTTCTAACCTGTTAAGTCTCGAGAAAACTCTGATGTTTTGCCGGTTTTTCCAGTTCCAATGCATACATCTGTTATCTCCAAGCCATGTAGATAAGGCTGGCCTGATTGAACACAGACAGGACAGTGCTGCTAAATAGGCCCCTCAGGAGTTTCCAGCAAACAAATTCCCAAGGAAAGGAGAAATTTTAATTCCCAAATTGGGCAGGTGGGCATTGCATTCTGAAAAACTGAAAACTCAACCTGGGCCGTTCTTTCCTAAACTCTCCTCCCTTCAATCCTCGTCCTCCCTCTTCCCTGTTCTCCCCTCTCCCTTTTGCTGACTTCTGCAGATGATAGTGATTTTACTGTGTGAACTGCTATTGAGCAAGGGCATGAGGAGCTATGTTACAGTGACATCAGGTCACATGACAGTGCAGCCCAAGTCTGTAGGGTACAGAAGATGTCCTCTGTTACATCATAGTACTACAGGTGAAACATAAAGCTAGTGATGTGTAGAGAGGAACATCCTGTGCAAAACCTGAAGTCACATGAGGAAGCCATAAATCAAATCGATCATGATGCTTATGAAATTCTTCTTGATCAGAAAGAGAAGGGGATAACCACACAAAGAAGCATAGCAGAGAGAAAGACCCAATACAAAAGGTTACAAATGAAGTACCTCATTATAAATACAATCATGATGGAGAAGGTCTTGCTTTTAATGGACCCTCTGGAGAACACAGTTCAGACCAGGCAGTCTGTTGGGTCCTAATACACCAGCAATTTCAGAAGCCATTTTGCTGCACATGTCGAACCCAGACAAAGACTAGATTCCCTACAGTGTGGAAATAGGCTATTTGGTGGAAGAAATCTACACCGATCCTCCGAAGAGTAACCCATCCAGACCTATTCCCCTACATTTACCCCTGACTAATGCACCTAACACTATGGGCAACTTAGCATGGCTAATTCACCTAACCTGTACATCTTTGGGTTGTGGGAGGAAACCCATTCAGACACTGGGAGAATATGCAAACTCCGCACAGACAGTTGCCTGAGGCAGGAATTGAACCCTGATCTCTGGCGCTGTGAGACAGCAGCACTGATCCACCATGCCACCCCACTAATTCAGTGTGTGGCACGTGATGAATGGCAGTCCCAACATCGATACATAGAAAATAGGATTAGGAGTAGGCTATTTGGCTCTTTGATTCCACTCACCTATTCAGTATAATCATGGCTGATAATCCTAATCAGTGCTTTGGTCCTGCTTTCACCCAAATCCCCTATGGCAGAGACTTTCACAGGACTACTCATCTCTGGGTGAAGAAATTTCTTCTTCTATTGTTCCTAAATGGCCTGCTCCATATTTTTACACTGAGATCCCTGGTTTTGGATTGTCCATTCATTAGGAACATCCTTCCTGTGTTTATCCCTTCTAATCCTGTGAGGGTTTTCCAGGTTTCTGAGGTCTAGTCCCATTAGAGTTTTACAGAATTGAAATAAGTTGCCCATCATTCTTCTTCACTCCAGTGAATATAGTCTGAACTGATCTAATCTCTCTTCATAAGTCGAAGAAAGTGAACACTGCAGCTGCTTCAGATCAGTGTCGAGAGTGCATTCCTGGCAAAGGACAGCAGGTCAGGCAGCATCTGAGGAGCAGGAAACTCGATGTTTCGGGCATAAGCCCTTCATCAGGAATGAATCTTGTGACCCAAGGGGGCTGAGAGATAAATAGGAGGGGGAATGGGTTGGGGAAAAGGTAAGCTGGGAATGCAATAGTTGATGAAGGTGGGGTGAAGGTGATAGGTCCACCACCTACCCCTTGAATCCCACCTCTCTAATCGCAACAAGGACAGAACCCCTCTGGTTCTCACATTCCACCCCTACAAGCATCATCGCATCATATTTCCGCCACTTACAAGCAAACCCCACCAGAAGGGATATATTTCCCTCCCCACTCCTACCTGCGTTCCAGAGAGACCATTCCCTTGGTGACTCCCTTGTTAGGTCCATGCCCTCGCATCAACCCACATGCCACCCTTGGCACCTTCCCCTGCCACCGTAAGCTGTGCAAAACCTGCACCCACGCCTCCTCCCTTCGATCTGTCCAAGGTCCCAAAGGGTCCTTCCACATCTGACAGGGATTTACACATAATCTACTGTGTCTGCTGCTTCCAATGTGGTCTCCTCTGCATTGGGGAGACAGGACACCAACTTGCAGAATGTTTCATCTCTGGGACACGTACTAAACAACCCCACCACCCTGTGGCCAAACACTTTAACTCCCCCTCCCACCCCGCCAAGAACATGCAAGTCCTGGGCTTCCTCCACCATCAAACTCTAAACACCCAACGCCTGGAGGAAGAATGCCTCCACTTTGAGACCCTCCAACCACATGGGATCAATATGGATTTCACCAGTTTCCACATATCCCTTGCCCCCCACCTTATCCTAGATCCAACCTTCTAACTTGGCATTACCCTCTTGAACAGTCCTACTTGTCCATCTTCTTTCCTGCCTATCTGCTCCAACCTATCACCTTCTCCCCTCCCCCCACCTTCATCTCCCTACCACATTCCCAGCTACCTTGCCCCCAGCCTCACTCTCCTCCCATTTATCTCTCCACCCCTTTGGGCCACAAGCTTTATTCCTGATGAGGGCCTTATGCTCAAAACGTCGATTTGGCAGCTCCTCGGATGCTGCCTGACCAGTTGTGCTTTTCCAGAAGCATGCTCTTTTGGTGTCTTCTTAAGTTGGTCAGGTATGCCAGGCCAGGAATCAGTCTGCCTTTTTTGCACTCGGTTCATAGCCAAAACACCCTTCTTCAGATAAAGAGGTAAAAGTGCACACATTGCCCCAGGTGCAATTGCAGTAAGACAAGACATTTCTGCTCCTCCACTTGAATCCTCTTGCTCTAAAGGCCACCAAACAATTTGCCCTCACCACCACCTGTTGTACACGCATGCTTACTTTCAGCAACCATGTACAAGAACACCCAGGTCTCATTACATCTCCTTTTGCCAATCTTTTGCTTTTCAGATAATGGTCCACTTCCCTGTTTTCCTGCCAAAGTGGATAATCTCTCATTTATCCACATTATACTTCATCTGCCATACTTTTACCCAATCATCAAACTTGTTCAAATTACACTGAAGCGTCTCTGCATTATCCTCAGTTCACCCTCCCATCCAGCCATGTGCCATCTGCAAACTTAAAGATACTACAGTTAGTTCCCTCATCTAAATCATTAATAAATAACTGGGGTCCAAGCACCAATCCCTCCTGGACTCCATTGCTATTCAGAAAATGATCCATTTATTTCTACTTCTTGTTTCCTGTTTGTTAGTTAGTCTTTCCCCATGCATTTACGTTTACCTGCTAATCTCTTGTGAGACCTTATTGATTGCCTTCTGAAAGTTCAAGTGAGCAACCACCAGTTCCCCTTTATCCTTTCAAAATCCCAGTGTATTTATCAAGCCATTATCTCTTCCATAAATCCATGCTAACTCTGTCCGATCCTGTCACTGTTTTCCAAGTGGTCAGCTATTACATCTTTTATAATGGGTTATAGTATTTTAGTCACTAACGATGTCAAGCTACTTGGTCTATAAATCCCTATTTTTACTTTTGATTTGGAGATGCTGGTGTTGAACTGGGGTGCACAAAGTTAAAAATCCCACAACACCAGGTTATAGTCCAACAGGTTTAATTGGAAGCACCAGCTTTCGGAGCGACGCTCCTTCATCAGGTGATTGTGATGAACCACCTGATCAAGGAGCAGTGCTCCGAAACCTAGTGCTTCCAGATAAACCTGTTGGACTATAACCTGGTGTTGTGGGATTTTTAACTATTTTTATTCAACCTCCTCTTTTAAATAATGGGGTTACATTGGTTACTGTGCCACCCGTAGGAACTGTTCCAGAGTTTGTAGAATCTTGAAAGATGACTTAATAAATCCCCTACTTCGAGAGACACTTCCTTAAATACTCTGGGAGGTAAATTTATGGGACCTGGGAATTTGTTAACATTTAATCCCACAAATTTCCCCAACACCATTTCCCTACTACTGCTTTCCTTCAGTTGGGACATCTGTGGCACAGTTGAAGAAACTGCAAAATACCAGGATGTAATTAAGGCCTTCAACATGTATTTCAGTTGAAAGTGAAATTCCATTTAATGCAAATTCTAAATACATGCAAATTTCTTTAAGTACAAATTCTAATTATCGCAACCAAGAGCAAGATTATCTTCCATGAAGAAGTTATGCTATTTTGCAGATAATTGAATCTTGAAAGAGGGCATCAAAGAGTATCATTTTGTAGTGGGAATACCAAAAGAAGCCTCATTAGAATCTTTACAGCCTAAACAAGAAGCTTATTCAATCACTAAAGGTGCAGTTAATCAGACAGGCTGAATATCATAGGCAGAACAGACTTCTTGTCCCAGATAATTGGATAAGATTTTTAATTCCAGCCCACTGACTCAAATTCAGTTAATCTAAGGGCTACTAAAGAGCCAGGAAAACAGTAGCCACAAGGGGAAAAGAACATCACTCTCACCACTGCTTCTTGCCTGCATCCTGATAGAAAGCTGCACACTGACACCAACATTATCCAGCCAGCAATGCTGAATGCCAGCATAGGCGCTGAATGTGCCATAAGGTAGACTAGTTTCAGGTGGGTTGCAAAAGCAGGAATTGAAGGTTTCAGTCTAGAGTGAGAAAGTTTCTGAACAAATCACCTCCATCAGCAACTGTCAAAAGAGGTACATGATACTGAGGACCAAGAGATGATCTACTTAAGGGAAGTGGTAGGTGATAAAATGTAGTAATCGATTAAAAGCTATCCAGGAAAATATATATGTATAAGTCCAATTTGTTTCATGCCAATATCTGATATTCAAAACAATTCAACAGCAGCTCCTTAGTCAAGAAAGCCCAACAGCATCTTTATTTTCTGTGCAGGTTGAGGAAAACTCATCTCCTACCATCCATCCTCCCCACACTCTACAGAGGGTTCATTGAGAGTACCCTGAACAGCTCATTACTGCTTGGTTTGGGAATTGCACCGTTTCAGATCGTAAGACCCTACAACGGATAGTGAGGACAGTTGAGAGGATCATCGGGATCTCTCTCCCCTCCATTACAGACATTTATTCCACATGCTGCATCTGCAAGGCTAAGAGCATTGTGGAAGACCCCGCACACCCCTGACTCAAACTCTTCTCCCGCCTGCCATCTGGCAGAAGATACCAGAACATTCGATCTTTCATGACCAGACTGTGCAACAGTTTCATCCCACAAGCCATCAGACTCCTTAACACTTTATGATCATACTCTATTCCATCTGCAATTCTTTGCATGACTTTTCAAATTGTTACTAAAACAATGGTTTGGTAGTTCATTATTATATTAATTTATCCACAATGAAAAGACACATTGATGGAGGAGTGAGCGGTTAATTGATGAAAACTTTGCTTCAATTAAAGAGTGATGATCTTAAGTGTGAAAACAACTATGTTGAGTTAAGGGAATTTTTTTTATTTTATTCACATATTCAGCAAAGATGGTAGTAAAGATGTTAAATGTTCATGATTCAATATTAACTGCAAAAAGGTACCATGAAAGAACTTTGTGGGGGAGGGTGTGTAGGGTAAAGGGTTAATTATACAATGCTTTGTCACATGGAGCTATTTCACAGTGTTGTGGGATTATATGGCACTAGAGCCTGAAGGTGTTCTCTGTCTGTGTCAAGAGAGAGGGTAATTGGCTCAGAAAGACAGGAGGTGGGGGGGGGGGGGGGGGGGGGGGGGGGAAGTACTGTCATGTTGGGAGAATAACAGTAACTGAGATGGGCTATGTAGTGTTGTTTGGAAACATTGATTAATGCCAGTGATGGTTCAGGATGGGTTAAGATCATGATTAGGTTGGGAGGATGGAAGACAGGCCAGCAACTGTTTGTGTGTTTAAAATATGAGACCTTGTGGAACCTTTCTACTCCTCATGGTTCACGCCTGGCTTGGAGGTATATGTATTTTTTTAGAAACCATTGACTTTGACTGCAGCTTGAAGTGATCCCTTTAAAAGCTGCCTATTAATAGGCATGTTTTGTCTTGACTTCAGTTGTGGCCAGTTTTGTTTACGGAATGTATTAGTGTCCAGTTTCGCAGAGGGGACTTCAAACAAGCATTCTGCCTCTTAACCTATTCCATAGACCTTCTGCCTCTGTTGGTCTCAGTCACTGGAAGCTGATGCTTCTGCAAAAACCAGTATGGAGGGTGAGGCATAATGAACTTGTGCATCCATTCTGCATATTGGAGATCATGCAGCATCTGAAAATGGGTGCTGTGTGGACAATGATCTATGCTAGTACATTTTTATTATGCAAACCTTATTGTCAGACTATTAAAATGTAGTATCATGGGAGTTGACTTGTTATAATTGTTATATGTTTCATTTTCCAATCTGAGGTACATTGCAGTGGTGGGCAAGTAGAGAATGTTGTGTTTCCTCGTGTGGTGTTTCGACAAGGAGAGAATTTAAAAGGTAATACTTAACCCCATACTTTGGTTGAGTTCAACTTAAGAAACATAAGAAAAACCGTTTTCAGTCCCCTCTGTCAGTATTTAACAGGCTTCATTTACTCTCCTTTGTTTCATATCCATTGAGACTCTTATTGAAGAAGAATCTATTGCTCTTAGTTCAAGCTATCTTGGTTGACCCAACATCTACACACTGATTCAAGAAAACTGGAAGCAGGTTTGTTCACCCTGTTTCTTGGCACTAGAAATCATGACTGCCAGCTAAGCACAGATCCAGCAATGGTGCCCTGAAATGAAGAGTACTAAGGGTCCTTATCAGACTAAATCATGTGAACTGCAGGATCCATTTCAACGTCCAGCTCAACCCATGTCTCTAGGCTGCTAGGATTTTGCCCTTTTCAATGTTCAGATGTCGATTCTGGAGGGAGGGATGTCTTTTTGGATGGGAATGACAAAGGGAATCCATGACTTTCTGACTGTAATTTGGAAAATTTTGGAAGTATTCAGGCCACTTTTTGAGTTGTCACTAACAGTCTTGTTAAGGACTGCTGATTAGGCATCTCAAGATGCCAGTTAGATCACAAGCTAAGATGAGAGCAAACAAATTTAGAAGTCTGTGTCTGAATTTAGTGCAGGAATTTCATTGCGATACCAATATAGCGTTGACCTGAAGCCCCCAACACAAGGATTTTGCCAGTGTTAAAGGTTTATTGCTGTGTCCCTTTTAGACACAGCGATGTTAAACTTAGTCCCTACAGAGTTTTCATGGACATTTAATTAACATTTCATTGTGATGTAGCAGAAGTTAGAATTTATTACAATATACTGAAGACTCTTTGCACTTTAGTTTCCTTTTCTTTTTAACAGCAAATTTAGCTGCAGAGTTCCATTGCTCGCCGTCTGATTTCACCTCTATTTGGGGGTGAGTTCATCGCTGACTAGGAACCTTGTCAGCACTGTTTTGAGAAACCAAACTTAAAAAGTCAGCGTTGATACGGCAGATGAGGGAAGTAAACTGATACAAAGAGACAGACTACTATTTTTAAGCAGACTGCAGAATAACTTCCTGCTGTATCAAGATTTGTTAAATCTACTCACTTTTCATGATGTGGAGGTGCTGGTATTGGACTGGGGTGGAGAAAATCAGAAGTCACACAACATCAGGTTATAGTCCAACAGGTTTATTTAAAATCACAAGCTTTCAGAGCGCTGCTTCTTTGCCAGGTGAATGCCTGAAACCTTGTGATTTCAAATGAATCTGTTGGACTGTGTTAAAAATCACACAACACCAGGTTATAGTCCAAAAGGTTTAATTGCAAACACTAGCTTTCGGAGCGCTGCTCCCTCATCAGGTGGTTGTGATGAAGGAGCGGTGCTCTGAAAGCTAGTGCTTCCAATTAAACCTGTTGAAGTATAACCTGGTGTTGTGTGATTTTTAACTTCGTACACCCCAGTCCAACACCGGCATCTCCAAATCATGACTGCTGTTGGACTGTGACCTGCTGTCGCGTGACCTCTGACCTAGTCAAATTCAACTGATTGGCATTTAAATATAGTGGGCGAAAGTGAGGACTGCAGATGCTGGAGATCACAGTCAAGATTAGAGTGGTGCTGGAAAAACACAGCAGATCCAGCAGCATCGAGGAGCAGGAAAATCGATATTTCAGACAAAAGCCCTTCATTAGGAATGGCCAATTTAAGTTTAATGCTCTTTCCCACAGAAAGGAAAGGCAAAATGTCACTGTTCTCAATTTAGCAGGAAGAGAAAGGGAGGATGCCAAGTTTCATGGGCTGGGTAGTGTCTCAATTATTCAACAAAAAAAAATAGATAAAAATAGAACTTCAGAATAAGCTGTATGGGACGTATGCCTTCAGCAATGATGCTTAAACATTCTTAATTTTTCATCTGACTACTGTTCCTCAGTGACATCATCTGTAAGCAGTGTTTCATTTGTATACTGATTAATACCTAGCTCTATCTCATTACCCCCCCTCTCCATTCCTGCATTTTGACTGAAATGTCTAACTAAAGATTGAAGTGATGGAGCAACACGATTAGTCGGTCAGATTTCCATTTGGTTGATCAGCAGCTTTGTCCTGGCACTTGAACTCAGCAGCAACATTCCAGGTTCCTTTACCAGTCACAGAGTGTGAATATGTTCACAGTCCAACAGCTCTGGGAATGAAAGATCTCTGAAAACTGGCAGAGCTCAGAACAGCTGCTGCAAACCGTGGTCATGAAAGCTAGTGCAGGCAAGAAAATCCAAAGAAGATTCAGGCAGGCTGCTCCTCCTGTCCCATCCAGAGGTTATGTTTGAACCAGTGAGGGCCAGAAGGGATTTGCTATTTTCTTGGTATGAGAGGAAGAAGCCAGCATTCAAACACATGGTGGGAAGCAACGGAAACAAGCAGCAGGAATGTGGTGCCCAGAACCTGGATACAATGGCAGGAGCTGTTTATTGGCCTTGCTAAGTCAGGAAAGGCGGATGATGTGTCACTTCTAGTTGTCTGGTGCCATTCGTAACATTCTCCTGCACAGACTCCTCAGAATGCACCTAGCAATTCTGAACATTTGTTTCATTCCAGGTTTGTGCTCAAGTATCCATTAGAACAGCCAAAACTCTCATTCACCCTCAGTGCTATCTTGAACCCACTTCTCACTATCACCTACCACAAATTATTAGTCTTTCACCTCCTCATTATACCTGTCACACTCAACAGCTCCACTTTCTGTCATTGCAATGCACAAGTCCAGTGAGTGAGAGAAGAACAGAGGGATCTGCAGCAATAGTTGCCCTGAATAAATTGGAAAAGGATGACATTGAAAAAACTCTGTTGAAGGATGCAGATCACTTAGCTGGATGCAAAGCCCCAGGTGTTGTTCTTGAAAGTGAACATATGTAGCCTATGTGTGCTTCTGTCATCAGTCAACATTTCCAGAAACAATGTGTACCCTTGGAGCAAGTGAAGGAGTTCATCTTTACTACATACGCCATGATGTCTCAGGCATTTGACATATGACGAGAGATTGAATCTGTTAGGATTGTATCATGGGTGTTTAGAAGAATAAGAGGGATCTCATAGAAGCCTATAAAATTTTAACAAAACTAGACAAGTTAGATGTTGGGATGATGTTCCTGATGGTGGGAGAGTCCAATACCAGGGGTTATTGTTTAAGAATAAAAGATGAAGCTTTATAACTGATTTGAAGAGAAATTTCTTCATCCAGAGAGTGTGCAGTCTGTAGAATTCATGAACACAGAAGGTGGTTCAGACCAAAACATTGTGTTTTCAAGGAGGAGGTAGATATGACTTGTGTGGCTAAAGCAATATGGAGAGGGCAGGTTTAGGATATTGCGCTGAATGATCAGCCATGATGATATTGAAGGCAAAGCAGGCTCAAGGAATTGAACAGCCTACTCCTGTTTCAGTCTTCTAGGTCTTGATATTTACTCTGATGACGACCATCATAGAAAGAGTGGTCACCTCTATGAAAAATCAGATGTGGTAAGCATCTAGATTCATGTTGGCCTTGCCTTTTGCAGTCATTGATTTAATGAGATACAACAAAACACTGCTTATTCCTTTGCTCACCTCCAAAGATTTATGACAGACCCAATATCTCCTGCCCTGATGATCACATGTGATTCTGCATGATGTAGGTGGGGAAGTTTTGTGCAACTGTCTTTTTTTCAGATTAGATTACTTACAGTGTGGAAACAGGCCCTTCGGCCCAACAAGTCCACACCGACCCGCCGAAGCGCAACCCACCCATACCCCTACATTTACCCCTTACCTAACACTACGGGCAATTTAGCATGGCCAATTCACCTGACCTGCACATCTTTGGACCGTGGGAGGAAACCGGAGCACCCGGAGGAAACCCACACAGACACGGGGAGAACATGCAAACTCCACACAATCAGTCGCCTGAGTCGGGAATTGAACCCGGGTCTCAGGCGCTGTGAGGCAGCAGTGCTAACCACTGTGCCACCGTGCCGCCCCAATGCAACATAATCAAGGGAAAATTGTTGAGGCCTTCATTATTTTATTTTTATATTTTTATCATTTTTAGTTTGGAGCTATGAACTGTAAGCTGAGAGTTGAAAGTGATCTTTGTACTGTGAGCAAAAGCTTCTTTTCTTTAAAAAATTCAGAAAAACTAATACAGACGTACCTGGATTATCTGAAGGATGCGGGTCAGGAGTATTTCATTCCATTAGTCAAATTCCGGATGGCATAGTTTAACCAAGCATTGGGACCTTGTGATCTTGCAGGATAATCCGATATTCGGATAATCAAATGCCAAATAATCGAGGTTCCTCTGTATTCGCTTGTGAGGCCAGGCCTGGAAGTTGGTTGCAGTTCTGTTGATGTTTCAGTTCCGATGATGCATTATGCCCACATACAAGGAAGATGTTAAATGCTAACTGGAGCCTCGAGAGATGAACTAAGATTGAACTGGTTTGAGATGTGTTTAAGTCAGAAAGATTGTGGTTGTGAAAGCTAAAGTGTGGAAATTTGATTGCTCCCTGGTTATTTCCTTATTATCAACTTGTTGAAAGTTTGAAGAATGGGATTGGTTGTAAGCATGAAGTGAATATTCCTCCTAGTCTGGAAGCTAATTGCATACATTGGTGTCTTCAGAAACCAAACCAGTTGCAATCCCATGTGTATGTGAGATCATGGATCATGAGTCTGCATAAGTAAACCGACCAATAATATCTCTTTCTTTTCTGTTGATTTATCCATTGACTGTGTCTGTTTATCTGTCTGTCTTTGTGTGAGTGGAGATTAAAATCAAAGAAGTCTGCTTTTAAATCATAGATATTAATTACATTATCTTGTTGTTTACATTTGCTTTGCTAAAGCTACAGCAGTATTGATAAATTGTTAATTACTTTGTTTAAGCTATTAACTTGGTGCTTAGTATCAGTTATTCATGAAGCCTGGTACTGGTTATTGAAGGGGTCTGGTTATAAATCATTGAGGTCACATTGGAAGATCATTGAATGTTTGAGTTTTACTGTATTGTGAATACAAGAATAGGGAGGTGATTTAAATTGGCCGCCTTTTGTGTTGTAAACTGTCCATCACAAGTATGAGCATGTTAGATAGAACAGGGGAAGAAACAGCTGCCTTCTGGCTCCACGGCAGCTCCAAGGGCTGTACTATGTGGAAGCATTAGGAAGTGAATGAGTGACATAATTGTTCTACAATGCTATTTGCATTAAACTGATGTCTATATCTATGGTATGATGTTGTTCATTTCAATTAATGAAAGAATTTATTTGAATTTCTCATTCACTTGGCCTCTACTTGGTTGAATTCTCCATTCTCTCTGGACAGTGGCCTGCAAGTGATTGATATGATTAAAGTGGAGTCACAGGTGGACAGGATAGTGAAGAAGGCATTTAGTATACTTGCCTTTATTGGTCAGTGCATTGAGCATAGGAATTGGAATGTCATGTTGCGGCTAGTGGTTAGGCCACTATTGGAATACTGCATGCAGTTTGGTTTCTCTGCTATAGGAAGGATGTTGTGAAATTTGAAAGGCTTCAGAAAGGATTTACAAGGATATGGCCAGTGTTGGAGTGTTTAAACTATAGGGAGATGCTGAATAGACCAGGGCTATTTTCCCTCAAACGTCGGAGACTGAGGGGTAATGTTATAGAGATTTATAAAATCATGAGGAGCATGAATAGGATAAATAAACAAAGTTTTTTTCCCTGCAGTGGGGGAGTCCAGAACTACAGGACTTAAGATGAGAGGGGAAAGATTTAAAAGGGACCTTAGGGGCAACTTTTTCATCCAAAGGGAGATACGTATATGGAATGAGCTGACCGAGGAAGTGATGGATGCTGGTACAATTACAACATTTAAAAGGCATCTAGACAGGTGCTTGAATAAGAAGGGTTTAGTGAGATATGGGCTAAATACTTGCAAATGGGAATAGATTTATTTAGGATATCTATTTGGCATGAATGAGTATGATACAGAAGGGTCTGTATATCCCTATAATTCTAATGAGGAAGAAAGGTTGTGAATGTTGGCTTGTTGACTGTTGGAATGAATTTTATTTGTGGCGAGGACACAAGCAGGTCTCCAGTGGTGCTGTTAGATAGTTTAACACACATCAGTAAGGTAAAGATGAGGTCAGGCTTTTCTGGTATTCAGACCAGAATACCATAGCCACATTGATGCTTATTTGCACTGTTGTACCTTCCCTTTCTACATCTGCTAAGAGTCTGAAACACTCCTTGCCAACCCCATGGCTTGCTCATTCACTGCACTGTCCTCATGCTGCTCTTGTTAAACAACCTCCTTTCTGTTTCTGGGAAGGTTCCCCACAAGAATCTTCAAGTAGACCATCAGAGGGTAGTCAAGGAGCCACTTACTGAGGTAAAAACAATGACTGCAGATGCTGGAAACCAGATTCTGGATCAGTGGTGCTGGAAGAGCACAGCAGTTCAGGCAGCATCCAATGAGCAGTGAAATCGACGTTTCGACCATCAGAAACGTCAATTTCACTGCTCGTTGGATGCTGCCTGAACTGCTGTGCTCTTCCAGCACCACTGCTCCAGAAGGAGCCACTAACTGGCATTCTATGGAGGAAATTAAATCTGTGGGCCATTTTTATGTCACAAGGTGAATGCTTCATCTCTGTTTCAATGCTATCAAGCACAGACGTACATGGTCACCTTCTGATGGTTGCAAACTGTTTGAATACAGAGGAGTGAAATCCATTGTGATTGATGAAGACTTCACACTAGCATATTAATTGCCATAGGCATGCATTCAGTGACTTTCTGTACTTGTGAGAACTCAACCATTGAAATGCAAACAACAACCCTCTGTGTTTCACTGACCTCATCTTTGACAAAGTGGCTATCAGCAAGCTACTTAAAAACAAGGCACTGTGACCTGGGACATGCATTTATGAGGAGCAGATTGTGAAATCATTAAGCTGTCACTAGGAGTAAGGAGCTTGGGGCAAAGGAATTCAGGCTGTGGTGAATTTGATGGCCACTGCTTATTCATGCCCAATTGGCTGTTTTAGAACAAAGTCTGGTTGCAGGTAATAGTAGATGTGTGTTATTACCTACCTTGAAAACTGGGGCTTTATGAGGCATTGTTGTCCTGTCATGTCAAGGAATCTGATCTTCTGTCTTTTTATCTTATGCTGTATGTATCCCTTCCATTGAACTGGAGCTTTGAATTAATCCCCTTGACATATGTGGCTATAGTAACAGTGGCTGCTGTTAGTGTTGTTGCTCCTCTAGAAGTCCCTCCCAAACCTCACTACCTCTTTACCTCACTTTCCTTCTTTAAGATGGCAATTAAGGCCTACCTCTTTGACCAAACTTTTAGCCAACCAGCCTAGTTTCCCCTATATGGCTCATGTCTGTTTTTTTTAAAGTGCTTTGTTTTATTAAAGCTGCTTTATATAAATTCAGTTTATAGTACAATTTTAAGAATTCAGTAGTGCATATCATTGGCAGAATATAGTGCCCTCACCCTGAGGTGACTGATATTTGATCAAGTGACATGATGCTGGGTGGGGAACCTGCCCCCTTTCCACCTCTGTCCTGTTTCCACCTTGGTGCTGAGGCTTGTGGATCGCGTTTCTGCATTGGCACAAATTAATATTCAATAATCAGTGTGTGTGACAGTCACCACAGATGCCCAACATGCAAATTCTTTCACAGGAGTACATCTTGTTGAAAATGTCCAGTTGTGGGCCCTGCCACTGAACGGGAGGTGGGGAGAGGGCTGCTGAGAGCCAGCCTCACTTTCCTTTGATCCCTACCCCATGATGGACGGTTTCATCCTCAGTCACCTGGGCCTCTGCTGGATGCATGAACGGTGCCTATAACTGCTTCTACTGGTGCTGCCAGCAGTAGACAATCTCCACCCTCCTATTGGTCTATGCTTCTAGGTGGTGGCGGGATTTCTACTCCCACCGTCTTTAATTGTACAGTAGTATGTTCAGCAGTTAATTTAGCAGGCTTTTCTGAGAGGACATGACACCAAGCACCTCTTGAGTTGACAGCCAATTGCTGAGAACTCCATCACTTCGATTACACCCTGCACATGCTTATTTCTATGTGTAATCATGGGTTGATTTTTCTAGATATGCAGTGACAGGTTTGGGGCTGGGGAAAATATTATGGGAAATTTTTCCGTTGGAAGCAGATAAGACCATAGGAGTGGGCCATTCAGCCCTTTGAGCCTGTCCCACTATTCTATAGCATCATGGCTGACACAACATTCCCTTCATCAACCTGCCTGCATTTTCGCCGTAATCCTTGATTCCCCTTCTGATCAAGAATCTATTTCGGCCTTAAATATACACAGTCTCTGCCCCACACAGCTTACTTCAAGTAGAAAATTTAAATAGTTAAGGCTCCAAATAGGGATACTTTTGTGACACTGCTGCCATTTTGTTGATGGAGGAGCAATCCCTGCCCTCTGTGTCAGTCACCAATTTCCTTCTTGAAAGGACTTACCTCGAGTATTAGTGGCCTTCATTTTCAGTAGCAGCAGGACTGGTGTCAGTGAGGAGTTGAGTGGGAGCGGTGGAATTGTGCTCTGGGAAGGTGAGTGAACTGACTTATTTGGGCAGCAACAGAACCCGAGACACTACACGTGTCTCCCACCCATCCTCCTCTAACCAAAGGATAAAGGACTCTGTGATGTGTTGTTCATGTAAGGATTTTCTATATTTTTTATCATATGATTGGTAAAAACCTTTTTTATTTCCTTTCTCATTCATCTAAATTTAGCTTATGATTAAAAATGGTAGGAGATCTCCGACCCGTGTTATGCTCCTGTTGCTCAATGTGGGAGCTCAGGGACACAGCTGGTGTCCCTGACTCCTTCACGTACAGGACGTGTGTCCAGCTGCAGCTCTTGTTAGACCTCATGATGGCTCTGGAGTTGTGGATGGACTCACTCTGGAGCATATGCGATGCTGAGGAGTCCAGGATAGCACATTTAGTGAATTGGTCACACCGCAGATTAGGATTGCTGAGGGTGAAAGGGAATGGGTGACCAAAAGGCAGAGAAAGAGCAGGAAGGCAGTGCAGGTGTCCCCTGCGGTCATCTCCCTCCAAAAGAGTTTTGGATACTGTTGGGGGGAGATGGCTCACCAGGGGAAGGCAGCAGTAGCCAGGTTCATGGCTCCGTGGCTGGTTCTGCTGTCCAGAAGGGTGGGAAAAAGAGTGGAAAGGCTACAGTCATAGGGGATCCAATTGTAGGAGGAGTAGATAGACGGTTCTGTTATCGAAAACAAGACTCACAAATGGTATGTTGCCTCCCAGGTGCATGGGTCAGCGATGTCTCAGATCGGCTGTAGAACATTCTGAAGGGGGAGGGTGAACAACCAGCTGTTGTGGTGCATGCAGCCACCAATGATATAGGTGATAAACTGGATGAGGTCCTACAAGCAGAACTTAGAGTGTTAGAAGCCAGGACCTCAGAGGTAGTAACCTTCGGATTGCTACCAGTGCCACGTGCTAGTTAGAGTAGGAATGAAAGAATAGGCAGGATGAATGCATGGATTGAGAGAAGGTGCAGGAGGGAGGGGTTCAGAGTTTTGGGACATTGGGACTGGTTCTGGGGGAGATGGGACTATTGCAGGTTGGACAGTCGACACCTGTGCTGACTGGAACCAGTATCCTTGGGGTGCTTTTGTTGACGCTGTTGGGGAGGGTTTAAACTAATGTGGCAGAGGGATGGGAACCAAATGGGGACGTTAGTGGACAGTAAAGAGGTAATAACTAAAGCCTGTAAGGAACTAGGTAATGAAGTCAGTGTGACTAAGTGGAAGAGCAAGCAAGGAACAGATGATGAGGTACCCCCAATTATAGTTTGTGCTTTGTTTAGTACATTTAAATATTATTCACTTTTGTCACACTCTAAATTCTGCTCATTTCTGGGTTTTTTTTAACTTTGGACATTATAGTCATAGTGTCATAGAGTTATATAGTACGGAAACAGACCCTTCGGTCCAATTCATCCATGCCAACCAGATATCCTAAACTGATCCAATTTAAATTGCCAGCAATTGGGCCATCTCCATCTAAACCCTTCCTATTTATGTACCCATCCAGATGTCTTTCAACTATTGTAACGTTCTTTACCCCATTCCCCTCAATCCGTCTCTCTGTCTGTCCCCTGCTCCCCCACCTCTGGTTCCTTATCTTATTCTCCTCAATCCCATGTGCCCTACTGGACACACCCTACAACCATTGGGAAGACTCCTTCCATCACTGAGTCAATTGAATGACCCCCCCCCCCCCCCCCCCCCACCCCAATGATTCTGAACACCTCGATTCAATCCGCCCCCAATCTTCTCCACTCCCAGGAGAACGCTTCTGGCTTCTTTCAGTCTCTCCTTGTGAACTGAAGACGAGAATCATAGAGAGGAAAGGTGCTTCCATACAAGGTGTGACTTCACTCAGACTCTTGACACTTTCTCAAAGTTTGTTCCCCTCTAATCTTGAAGGGGGCATATTTCTGACCAGGCAGGCAAAGCCAAAGGAAAATGGCAACTGTGGCTGAACAGCTAATGTGCACAAACTATCTTTCTACATACTAGTCTTGCGTCTCTTCTCTGAACTGCTTTCAACACATTCACATTCTTCCTTAAATAAAGAAGTCAATGCCATGCAATACTCCAAATGCCATGTTAAGATGATCTGGGGTATCTTTGTCACACCAGAGTGTGATCTTGCTACACACAATGGACTACCATGTTTCCCAAGTTCTAACAGTATTGTCATTTCAAAACAGCTTTGATGCTTGTTACACATTCCTGGGTGTAGTAGATTGATCAATAGGATTTTGTATATGAAGACAATTAGGGACATATAAAAAATGCAGGAAGATGCAGCTGAGGTAGAAGGTCAGCCATGACATACTGAGGGGATGGGTCAAAGGGCTTAGAGTAACCCTGGCTCCAGGTCCTGAGATCTCCTCATTTTTCTCTATCAAGATCCAACATAAACCTAACATCTTTGAACAAGTATTGTTAGCCATCACAAAATCTCCTCCTTTGGGCATTCATTTTCAGATTATATTCTATAGTATTGTGGACCTGTCAGGTTGAAGTAGAAATGTCAAAGCATGTTTTTGTTTGTTTTCTTTTGAGGGTTGTTAGCCTAGCCAATCTAGGATAATGTTAGGAAAGGATAAGTTGGAGATAATTAGAAAATATAATGCACTTAGTTTGCAGCAAATGTATACTTTAAGTGAGCTATCAACGTCAATTGAAACAGAAATTTCTGTTGCAACAATCCCATTTCTTAATATGCCATTAGAAGACCAATGCATTCAGTAGTTGAACTACTCAAGTTCACAACTTTGCAAGTAGCGGTTAATATGTGTCAGTTATTTTTGTATTCTGTTAGCAGTTAATGATGCTGTGTATAGAATAGTGCCTCCATGGACAATATTATGAAGAGTGTTTACCTTGAGCAGCAAGTATACTATTGCAACCGGAATTACATTTTCATCTAGCTATCCAAATTTTGACATGACAATTTAAGCAATACTTTTTAAAAATCTGTTATATACTCGTCTAAAATTTTGAACAGGTAGCTGGTTAACAATCGCGAGTCAGAATAGCAAAACTAAAACTTCCCTTTGGTCTCAGATGAGTCCATATATCACAATTTGTCCTGCACTGATCTTCAGTACTCCCATCAATTGGTAGTTCAATATAAAGTTTATCACTTACTACTTTGACTAGATGTCTCTCAATATCTCTTGCTCTATCAGCAATTCCAGGGCTAATCATTGTCAGACAGGAAAACTTAAGTTGTATTACATTTCCTTCCATATGCAACCTATGTTGTTTCACTCACTGCAAACTATCTAAATCTTTGGTTAATCTTATGAGATGCTACATTTCTTGCTAGTGACAATATAGGACATAAAGTAATGTACAGAGGATAGACCCGTTTGCATTTGCAATTCAGAGAAGAGTCTATCAGCTGATTGCTGGGATGGGGTTTTGCCTTCATAGGTGTGCTTGAGCAGAGTGGGCCTACCCTGATTGAGGTTTTGAAAAACAAGACATGATCTAATTGAAACAAAGATTCTGAGGTACCCCCACAGGGTAGACGCTGAGAGGATATTTCCCTGTGGGGAAGTTGCACAATTTAAAAATAGGGAGTCTCCCATTTAAGATGGAATTGATGAGGAAGTTCTTCTCCCAGAGGATGTTTGGAATTCTCTTTCCTGGAGAGTATTGAAGACTGGATCATTGAGTCCGATATATCTTTTGTTCAGAACCAGCATCGTGAGAGGTAGACAGGAAAGAAGACCAAGACTTATTGGCTATGACATCATGGAATGGTTCAAGGGGCCAGAGGCAGAGCCCTATTACTTACTATTTCTCTGTGATTGAAGATGATGCACTAATCTGCTTTGTACAATGATGTATTTGGAGATAACAGAGAAAAATTTAGAAAGAATGAGAAAGGAAAGGAAAAGTGCACGCTCTTCAGTTTAACCTCAGTCACCAGATGGGAATCTGTCAGGATGAGTGTGATTGCCCACTAATACCCATCTAATTCTGACAATAGATGTTGATTTGATTACAGTCATTTCCCACTGGGCAGTTGTTTCCAAGATGGGCACCAGGATTATTCATCTAATAGAGAACAAGAGAGAGAGAGCAGCACCAAACAGAGTGTTTAGAGGCTAGAGAGGGATTACAGAGTTTCCCCTCTCAAAGTATGTGAGAGAAGTTATAGTCAAATATAATCTAGGGTCTTCAGTATTCAGAAGCAGAAGAGATTTCAATGAGAAAATCAAGCAAATTTCAAAAGCAGAGACAAGAGAGACATTAAATTCACTCTGTTTTTTCAGTTGTAGTACTTCTTTGATTTTCAGAAAATCTTGATCTGATTCTGACATAGCTTCTCAACCAGCTTTTGAGTTCTTAACACTTTTACTTAGAGTACTTACAGTGTGGAAACAGGCCCTTCGGCCCAACAAGTCCACACCGACCCGCAGAAGCGCAACCCACCCAGATCCATTCCCCTACATTTGTGGGCGGCACGGTGGCACAGTGGTTAGCACTGCTGCCTCACAGCGCCTGTAGACCCGGGTTCAATTCCCGACTCAGGCGACTGACTGTGTGGAGTTTGCACATTCTCCCCGTGTCTGCGTGGGTTTCCTCCGGGTGCTCCGGTTTCCTCCCACAGTCACAAAGATGTGCGGGTCAGGTGAATTGGCCAAGCTAAATTGCCCGTAGTGTTAGGTAAGGGGTAAATGTAGGGGTATGGGTGGGTTGCGCTTCGGCGGGTCGGTGTGGACTTGTTGGGCCGAAGGGCCTGTTTCCACACTAAGTCTAATCTAATCTAAAGAAAAATTTACCTCTTCACCTAACACTACGGGTAATTTAGCATGGCCAATTCACCTAACCTGCACATTTTTTTTGGAGAAGGCGGCCAGACGGGAAGAAAACTTGCAGGTGACATTGGTCTCAAAGCAGCCATACACTCACTACCAAGCAGGGGGCAGTTGATGGAAATCAGGAGCAGGTTCCCAAGTTGGTTTCATCCTGACAGAGATGAACACAAAAGCACAGCTTGCAAGTGGGACATGTCATCTGTGTGGATCAGTGTGCCATCTGTTGCAGAACTCAACCATCAAGGCAGTTATGGAGCTGGTTTTAATATGGGTTTGAGCTCTATAGCACAATTGCAGTGTAGCCACTGTTAGAGAATCTCAGTCACATTAGGAGGAACAGATTCCAATAATGAAATTGATAAGTAGATGGGGAGAGGTCAACAGAGGACAAGAATCTGTTAAGGTAATCTCTTTAGTTTGGCAATTGAAGGATTTGGCTGGAGAATGCTTACTGTAGCACATTGTTTAGAAATGACTGGTTCTCAGCATATATGCCTGGGATATTAAATATGATCAGCAGCATCCACATTGTCCCAATCACCATCGTAACCTTTTGATAATTTATTAGAAATGGTCAGAATTCCTCATTTCACCGTACCAACCAATCTACACAAGATGTTACTACACTTGTATAATTAAGCCAAATGGGTCAAATTCACCTCATCTTCCACCCACCCTGCCCTCTGTAAAAACGCCATCCCATATTCCCAATTCCTTCGCCTTAGCCGCATCTGCTCCCAGGAGGACCAATTCCAATACTCCTGCCACCCTGTCCCCTGGAGAAATGCCATTCCATATTCCCATAGACAGGGGACGAAACGTCTGCAACACAAATTCCCAGCTCGGCGAACAGAACCACAACAAAGACCACTCCCTCCGTGACTCCCTCGTCAGATCCATACCCCCCCACCAACCCAACCTCCACTCCTGGCACCTTCCCTTGCAACCACAATAAATGATTAGATTAGATTAGATTAGATTAGATTAGATTACTTACAGTGTAGAAACAGGCCCTTTGGCCCAACACGTCCACACCAACCCACCGAAGCGCAACTCACCCATACCTCTACATTTACCCCTTACCTAACACTACAGGCAATTTAGCATGGCCAATTCACCTGCCCTGCACATCTTTGGAATTGTGGGAGGAAACCAGAGCACCCGGAGAAACCCACGCAGACACGGGGAGAACGTGAAAACTCCACACAGTCAGTCGCCTGAGGCGGGAAATGAACCCGAGTCTCTGGCGCTGTGAAGCAGCAGTGCAAAACTGCAAAACTTGCGCCTACACCGCCCCCCTCACTTCCCTCCAAGGCCCCAAGGGATCCTTCCATATCAGTCAGAAATTCACCTGCACCTCCACACACATCATTTACTGCACCCGCTGCACCCGATGTGGCCTCCTCTACATTGGGAAGACAGGCTGCCTACTTGCCGAATGTTTCAGAGAACACCTCTGAGACACCTGCACCAACCAACCCAACCGCCCCGTGGCTGAACACTTTAACTCCCCCTCCCACTCAGCCAAGGACATGCAGGTCCTTAGCCTCCTCCATCGCCAGACTGTGGCAACACGACGCCTGGAGGAAGAGCACCTCATCTTCCGCCTAGGAACCCTCCAACCACAAGGGATGAATGCAGATTTCTTCAGCTTTCTCATTTCCCCTCCTCCCACCTTTTCTCATCCCGACCCTCGGACTCAGCACCGCCTTCTTGATCTGCAATCTTCTTCCCGACCTCTTCGCCCCCACCCTCTCTCCGGCCTATCACTCTCACCTTAACCTCCTTCCACCTATCGTATTCCCAGCGCCCCTCCCCCAAGTCCCTCCTCCCTACCTTTTATCTTAGCCTGCTTGGCACACCCTCCTCATTCCTAAAGAAGGGCTTATGCCCGAAACTTCGATTCTCCTGTTTTTTTTATGCTGCCTGACCTGCTGCGCTTTTCCAGCAACACATTTTTAAGCTCTGATCTCCAGCATCTGCAGTCCTCACTTTCTCCTGCTTAAATTTATTGTTAACCAGTATATAGAAATGCAAATTCTTGGCAAACATTCTTGGAAATAAATTCATTTATTTATTTCAGTCATGTATTTCAATTAAATTATCATGAGTTATCATGAGTTATGTCCTTTTGCAAAAGTCTACCATTGTTTGGCCTTTTTTGTTTTTCTAATCCAATTGCTCTTCCCACTCTCCTGTCCAATCAGGATTAACCTATTAGTTTAAAGATACCAAGCCAGGACTAAATGATTGTCTGAATTCTACAGTTGCCAGTGCCGAACCACCAGAGCTATTGTACTATATAATTTCCTAATTAGCAACCTTCACCGTCACCATCCTTAATGTTTTTCAGTATTACATAGTTCATCAACTTCCTTGTCTGTATGTTTGCTTGTCAGCAAGTATATCTGAATGATGATCAGGGAGATGAAGTGACTAAGAGGACATGTGGGATACTCGTCTTCATTAGCCAGGGTCTTAAGTTTAAATGTAAGGAGGCTATGTGGCAACTGTATAAAATGCTGGTTAGGGTGAATGTAGGGTATTGTGTGCAATCCACATTATCGGAGGGATATGATTGCACTGGGAAGGAGCTGGGCAATTTATCAGGATGTTGCCTGTCCTAGAGAGTTTGTTATGAAGAGAGATTGGATAGAACAAAGAACAAAGAAAATTTACAGCCTAGGAACAGGCCCTTCGACTCTCCAAGCCTGAGCCGATCCAAATGTATTGTCTAAACCTGTCAGTCCATTCCTAAGCATCTGTATCCCTCTGCTCCCCACCTACTCATGCATCTGTCTGGACGCATCTTAATTGAATCTGCCATGCTTGCCTCTACCACCTCTGCTTGCAACGTGTTCCAGATGCCCACCACCCTCTGTGTGAAGTACTTGCTGTGTGTATCCCCCTTAAACTTTCCACCTCTCACCTTGAAACCGTGACCTTTTGTTACTGAATCCTTCACCCTAGGAAAAAGCTTGCTTCTCTCCAACCTGTTTAAACCCTTCATGATTTTGTAAACCTCAGTCAGGTCCCCCCTCAATCTCCTTTTTTCTAGTGAAAATAAACCTAACCTACTCAACCTTTCTTGATAGCTAGCACCTTCCATACCAGGCAACATCCTCATAAACCTTCTCTACACCCTTTCCAAAGTGTTCACATCCTTTTGGTAATGTGGCGCCCAGAACTGTACACAGTATTCCAAATGCAGCCGAACCAACGTTCTGTACAATTTTACCATGACTTGCCAGCTCTTCTACCCAACACCCCATCCAATGAAGGCAAGCATACTATATGCCTTCTTGACCATTTCTATCTACCTGTGCAGCAGCTTCAGGGTACAATGGACCTGCACTCCCAGATCTTTCTGCCCATCAACTTTTCCCATGGCTCTTCCATTCATTGAATAATTCGCTCTAGAATTAGTCTTGCCTAAATGCATCACCTCACATTTGTCTGAATTGAAATCCATCTGCCACTTTTCCTCCCAACTCTCCAATCTATCTATATCCTCCTGTATTCTCTGACAGCCCCTTATGCTTTCTGCTACTCCACAAATCTTTGTGTCATCTGCAAACTTGCTGATCTTACCAACAGTGCCCTCTTCCAGATCATTTATGTATATCACAAACAACAGTGGCCCCAACACTGACCCCTGTGGAACACCACTGGTCACCTTTCTCCATTTCGAGAAACTCCCTTCAACTACTACTACTCTGTCTCCTGTTGCTCAACCAGTTCTTTATCCACCTAGCTGGAACACCCTACACACCATGTGACTTCACTTTCTCCATTAGTCTACCATGGGAAACCTTATCAAATGCCTTACTAAAGTCCATGTATATGACATCAACAGCCCTTCCTTCATCTATCAACTTAGTCACTTCCTCGAAGAACTCTATTAAGTTAGTAAGGCAATCTCCCCCACACAAAACTATGTTGCCTATCACTGATAAGCCCATTCTTTTCTGAATATAAATAGATCCTATCCTTCAGCACCCTCCAACAACTTACCAAACACTGACATCAGGCTCACTGGTCTGTAGTTACCTGGAATATCCCTACTACTCTTCTTGTACAAGGGGACAACAGAGCAACCTTCCAGTCCTCCAGTACCTCACCTGTATTTAAGGATGCCACAAAGATATCTGTCAGGGCCCCAGCTATTTCCTCTTTCGCCTCCCTTAGCAACCTGGGATAGATCCCATCCGCTCCTGGGAATTTGTCCACCTTAATAACCTCTAGCCTACCCAAAACATCTTCCCAACTAATGCCAATGTGATCCAGACTAATCAAACTTCTACCTCTAATTTCAAGATTCATGTTCCTCTCCTCAGTGAACACTGATGCAAAGTAATCATTTAGAATCTCACCCATTCTCTCAGGTTTGACACACTGTCTTCCTTCATTATCCATTAGTGGACTAATCCTTTCTCCAGTTACCCGCTTGCTTCTTATATAAGAATAAAATGCTTTGGGATTCTCCTTAATTCTGCTAGCTAAATCTATTTCATGACCTCTTTTAGCCAGCTTGATTCCTCGTTTAAGACTTGTCCTACTCTTCTGCTATTCCTCCAGGACCTATGCTCTTCTTATCTGCCTCGACCTTATGTATGCTTCCCTTTTCCTCTTGGCTAGTTGTACAATTTTTCCTGTCATCCACGGTTCATGAATCTTGCCCTTCCTATCCTTTGCCTTCATCGGAACGTTCCTATCCTGCACTATCTTTAAACTATCTTTGAAAGTCCTCCACATATCAAATGTGAACTTCCCTTCAAATAGTTGTGTCCAATGCACATTTCTGAGCTCCTACCTAATTTTGATAGATTTGGCCTTGGCCCAGTTTAGTGCTCTTTTCTTAGGACCACTCTCATCTTTATCTACGAGTATTCTAAAACTTACAGGATTGTGGTCACTGTTCCGAAAGAAACCCCCCAGTGCCACTACTACCACCTGTCCTGGCTTGTTCCCCAGTGCCAGGTCCAATATGGCCCCTTCCCTTGTCGGACTATTGACATACTGCTCTCGCAAACTCTCCTGGAAGCTTCTTACAAATTCTATCCCGTCCAGACCACTGACGCTAAGTGTATCCCAGTCAATGTTGGGAAAATTAAAATCTCCCATCACCACTACCCTGTTGCCTCTACATCTTTCCATAATGTGTTTACCTATTTGTTCTTCTACCTCACTCTCACTGTTGGGAGGCCTGTGATACAGCCCTAACAGTGTAACTGCACCCTTCTTATTTCTCAGCTCCACCCATAATGCCTCACTACCTACTACATCCATAGTGTCCTCCTTTAGCACAGCTGTGATATCATCCCTGACCAGCAATGCAACTCCAACCCCCCTATTTTACTTCCCTCCCTGTCCTGTCTGAAGTGTCTATATCCTGGAACATTTAGTTGCCGATCATCATGCCCTTCCTTCAACCAAGTTTCTGTGATTGCAAAAATGTCATACTCCCAGGTTCCAATTCAAGTGCTAAGTTCATCTGCCTTGCACACAATACACCTTGCATTAAAGTAGATTCATTTCAGGCCATCAGTTCTTTTGCGCTTATCCACTCTCTGCCTACTCTTCCCTTTATTAATGCTATCTTCATGATTCTTACAGTCTGCAGTCTCCACCTCGCTGCCTACTTGTTTTCTTTTCTGGTTCCCAGTCCCCTGCCGCAATAGTTTAAAACCTCCCCAACAGCAGTAGCAAAAACTCCCCCAAGGACATTGGCTCTGGTCTGGTTCAGATGTAAACCCTCTATTTTTTAATAGTCCCACCTTCCCCAGAACTGGTCCCAATGTCCAACAAATCTGAACCCCTCCCTCCTACACCATCTCTCAAGCCACGTGTTCATCCTAACTATTTTTTCATTTCTATGCTGGCTAGCATGTGGCACTGGTAGTAATCCTGAGATCACTACCTTTTGAGGTCCTCCTATTTAACTTCACTCCTAGCTCCCTGAATTCTTCTTTCAGGACCTCATCTCATTTTCTACTTATATCGTTGGTGCCTATATGCACCAAGGCAACCGGCTGTTCATCCTCCCCTTTTAGAATGCTTTGCAGCCGATCAGTGACATCCCTGACCCAAGCTCATGGGAGGCAATATACCATCCGGGAGTCCTGTTTTGGGCCACAGAACTGCCCATCTACTCCCCTCACAATAGAATCCCATATGACTATGGCCCTATGAGTCATTTTCCCGCCCTTCTGAACAGCAGTGCCTGCCACGGTGCCATGATCTTGGCAACTGCTGCCCTCGCCTGGTGAACCATCTCCCCCAACAGTATTCAAAACGGTATACCTGTTTTGGAGGGAGATGACTGCAGAGGACACCTGCACTGCCTTCCTATTCTTTTTCTGTCTTTTGGTCACTCATTCACTGTCTCCCTCAGCAACTCTAATCTGCTGTGTGACCAGTTCACTAAACGTGCTATCCACAACCTCCTCAGCATCACGGATGCTCCACAGTGAGTCCATCCACAGCTCCAGAGCCGTCATGCGGTCAGACAGCTGCAGCTGGACACACTTCTTGCAAGTGTAAGAGCCAGGAATGTCAGTCACGTTCCTGAGCTCCCACATCAAGCAAGAGGCACATGCCATGGGTCTGAGGTTCCCTGCCATTGTAAGCTTAGCTTTATATGAACTAACTAAAATCAAACAATGCACTTAAATATATGAAAAATAATGATAAGAAAGAAATAAAAGCCTTACCTAACAGAGTCTTTTTCTTCTGGTTAGAGGAGGGGGGCGGGAGGGAGATACTACACGTGTAGTATCTCAGGTTAAGCCACCGCACAAATATAAATTAAGCCCTTACCTTCCCGGCAGCCCTCGCTTCACCTCACCTTCTCTCCTCACCGCTCTGTCAAAATGGAGGCCCGACTCCCAAGGTAAGTCCCCTTTTAAGTGGGAAAACTTACCCTTCCTTGCAGTCCTCGCTTCACCTCACCTTCTCTCCTCGCCGCTCTGTCAAAATGGAGAGGGGTGTTTTCTTTGAAGCAAAGAAGACTGAGGGATGACATGATTGAGGTGTATAAAATGACTTTTCCCTTTGATGGATGGATCAATAATAGGTGGCTGAGGTGTAACGTAAGGGGCAGGAGGTCTGAAGAGGAGATGTGAGGAAAGTCTCTTTCACTCGAGGATGGTGGGAATCTGGAACTCACTGCCTATAAGGCTGATTGTGGCAGAAACCCACATTACATTTAGGAAGAATTAGAAATAGAAATTATTGTCACATGTATTCAAGTACAGAAGGACATGAGTACAAAGTTTCCATTCCTGGTGCCATTTTAGATACAAAGATACCAAGGTACAAATTCTTAGGTTCAAAGTAGAGAAGTAAAGAAACAAAGTTAAAAATTAGACATTACTATGTGTCCAAGTATAAAGTAGAAACATAAAGAAATAAAATTAAAAGTTAAAACATAGTCCTTCTTAGTATTAAGTAGAAAAGTAAAGAAATTTAAAAGTACAACAGTGTTTTAAGAGCTTAGCCATGCTGAGTTTGCACTCCTACAGCAACTCAATCTCCTGTGCTTTGGCCCACTCTCTGGGAGACCTTGAGCTGCCTGTTCTCGTTGCTACCATAGATGCCTGGGGACCTCCCTCATCAACATATTGGGATCGCTATTCCCACATAGGGCTTGATTTCTGACTATCAAAGTCCCGATCCAGGTTCCTGGCTGCTATCGCACCCCTGACCTCTAGCCAACTGCCAAAGTCCTGATCCGTGAATCCAGCCAATGCCACACTCTGGACCTGACGAGGCCACAGTCTTTAGATGTACACTTGTGATGCTAAGGCACTTAAGACTAAAGGGCCAAATGCTGAAAATTGGATGAGAATAGCTAGGTGGTTACTTGTGACTGGTGGAAATTCGATGATCCTAGTTTATGACCTTTTTCTGTGCTTTAGGCATCTATACCTCAGCAATAATTAATGTATGACAGTGCAAGAAAGGTATACCATGCATGTGGGTGATTGAAGGAGGTTAATGGCTTTCAACTTAAAGGACTGAATATAAGGGCAAGAGTGACTTAGGAAAGAGTTTTATGAGCAAACCATGGTTTTAAAAAGCCTGAAATGATCTGTTTGTGTTGGATTTTGCATATTCTCCCTGAGTCAGTGTGGGTTTCCGGTTTCATTCCATAGTCCATAGATGTGGAGGTTAGGTGGAGTAGCCATGCTAACTTACTCATAGTGTCTAGGGATGTGCAGGCTAGGTGAGTTCGCCATGGGAAATGTGGGGATACGGTAAGGAGATGGGTCTGGATGGAATGCCCTTTGGAGGGTTGGTGTGGAGTAGATGAGCTGAATGGCCTGTTTCCACTCTGTGATTCCATATTATGATTGATCCAGAAGAAAAGTGATGTTCTCATTTGTTTCATAACTCTATCCCCTTTACCAATTATCCGCTTTACTCAGTTTATTTCACACCTTACTCAACCACTTAACCACCTACCAAACTCATTCATTTACTCATTCTCACACATTCACACATTCCATTAGATATAGGAGCTGGAGTAGGCTATTTAGCTAATTGAGTCTGTTTCATTATTCAGTGACCTGGAAGAGAACTAGAAAAGGTGTAAGAATTCAAGTATTGTGTGTGTCACTTTCTCAGATAGTTAATCTGGTATCTTGTGGTTTTTGCCACCCAAACAGAATGTGTAAAGATTTTTTGTAATTCGCTGCCACCAATTCTCCTTTGTCTTGGGCCCATCCAGTGATTAGAAATGGAGGATACTGTGCCGTGGAGTATCTACAGAAGACACATTTCACTTAGATAATATAACCTCCCTATGTCATTGACCCCTAAACTGACTTTACAAATGTAAGTGACATGGACATTTTGCACTTTTCATCCTTTAGACTCAATGAATAGTTGATCTATTGCTAAAGACTAATGACCCTGGTTCTAATCTGCGGGTCCCTTTTCTGCTGGAACATCCCTTATCTCTGATTTATCCTTCATGGAGGATGTTGTTCTTTGTAGAGGTTGCTGTTGAACTATTGCCTTATTTCATTGATCTTTAATTTCCTCTCGAGAAGGCAGTTGCTGTGTTAAATTTGCTTCACGTGGTATCCTGGATTCTGGATTAATAATCTCTTTCTAATTGGAAGAAGTAGTTTCTCTTTTGCATTTCCTTTGTCTTGACGATGACTGGATCTGTGGATGTTGGTCTGGCTCCCATGAAGTCTGTGCAGTTTATCATTAAGTACAGATATCTTTTCTCATGGTGGTGCATAATGTACAGTGTGGATCTCTTAACATGTGTGACCACCAATACTTCCACTCTTCTGAAAATGTGTCTATCTTCTACAAATCTTATGACCTGCAGCTTAGCAAATGTAGCATTCCTTAATGATGACTGTACATTGCGCCTACAAGTACTTGTTGTTTCCCAGCACTAATGTTGGATTTGAGCATCAGGTATTTGGCTTGATCTCTATGTAGGATTCTCACATGTTCCACAGAGTTTATCTGCAAAAAAATTAATTGCTCTGTTGAGATAATATTAGTCTTCTCCGGGTATCTGTCTATCAGTCTTTCTGGCTTCTGCATTCAGTATAATTTGAGCATCCTTCTCCAAACATAAATCTTCCTTGAACTGTGCAAAATCTAATACTACTTTACCAAGAAGTCCAACAACAATTATGTCCTCACTAATGAATTCTGATTTGAAAGCTCTATATTCTCAGATTTCCACCAATGTAACTATTTAAGGATTCTCATGGAAGCTGAGCTCTTATTTTGCATCTTGCTTATTCAAAAGTTTTAGTTGTTCTTAAATTGAAGTAATTATTAACTTTGAGGAAATCTTTAAAGATATCTGTACACTCAATATATTGTCTGTTAATAGCGTCATCCATTTTCAGACCAATTCAATATCATAGTGTACTAATTTGCTCAGCTTCAGTCTTAGTATTTAATTTTGAAGTAGTGTTGCATCTTAAGAACTGTTGCCTCCATGATGTCCAATCTTACGTCTGTATGATTCTTCTCTGAGCTTGAGTCTGCTTGATGTATTATATCATTTGCCATTCTTTGTAATGGATGGTTACTCTTCGCAGTGTCCTAGCATTTTAAATTTGTCTCAATGCATTATTGCTTTAAATCAGCTTTTAAGCTTGTATTGTATTCATTAATGCAGTTTAAAATTGAATTACTGCAGAGATTGCTAGACTCTATCACTGATGTATTGTAGTGTTTCTAATATTGCCAATGTTTTTAACTCTGTGTTTCAGTAATACTTTATTGAGTTATTAAATAAAACTTTAAATTATTGTTCTGTCTCTTCTGTAATACTTTAGACCTTGCAAGCTTTTTAAAATCTGTTTCTGTATAATACTTTATCTCTGTACTGTATACTGGGTTTTCCTACCTTTTATACTAAATCAGAATAGTGACTACCCACTTCCTCTCGTGCTTTCTCTCCCTGTTGAAGACACACTTTTTCAGCTTCTTCACTTGTAAACTGAATGTTTCCTATCTTTCAAAGTCTAATACACCAAAAAAGCTCCACAAATTTTTAAACAAAGCTCTCTGCCTAGCCAAAATTGTGGCTTCTTAACTGAGACTCAGTCATTTTAAATCTTTAATTTTTCTTCTTCTGCTAGACTTTTCAAAAAGATTTCCGTAAATCTGCTTTTTCTCAGCTGAAGTAAATTTTGCGGTCTTCCTGATTCAGTGCTCCGGTCCAAATTTATTTATTGGTCCTTTCACTGTGCATTGCAGTTGTGCCTCATAAAGTATAATGCTAATTGCAGTGATGCCTGTTGCAAAAAGTAAGAACTCTCTTTTATAATTTATTGTCTATCTACTCTCATCTAATTACTATTTGATAATAGAGCTATTTCCTCTACCCAGAGTTATTCCTATGCTTACCTCCCTGGTTCTTAATTTTGCTTCATACAGAGCTTCCTTCACTGAGGCCTCCAAATTTTTCCAGTTGGCTTTTTTTCTTTCCTAGCCCACAATCCTGCCCCAGCACTTCTTACCAGCTTCGGAAGAGGTTTGATTTTGGTGTCCTATTTGCTACTTCCATGATAGGTGTTGCTCTTCTCTAATGATAATCCTTTAAAACAGTATACTCTAAAATAAGAAACTCATTGGCTGAAAATTATTTCTTCTAGGACTTCTGGATTTCTTTTCCTTCTGTAGGCATCACATCCAAACTGTTGGAACAATGTGGTATTTTCTTTGATGACCAGTCCTGGTACCTTGTGGTACTGCTTCCTCTATCATTATGAAGTACTGAGTAGGTGTATTTGAAGCAGTTCGTTAGTTAATCTTGGGCATATCTAGTCATTAGCAGTAGAAAGATACACCACCACAGAGTATTTACCAACAAGGCATTGTTGTAGGTAACAAGAAGTTTAGTGCATGATAGCTGTGTGTATAACCATATCTGGTTTTGCATAATTGCCAAGAATTGAGGATTTGTACAGATACATCTGTTTTCTCTGAGGGAAAGAATAGAAATCTTTGTCTTCATTGAGAGTATGTGTGTAGCATAATTAGAATGGGTGGAGTCTAAGTGCATCACCTCATATTTATAGCAATAGGAAAGTTGTATTTACTAACAAAAGTTAGTCATCAGAATTTGCTCAGAAAGCATAAATAGTTCATGTAATGATTTGATTTGAATATTGTTTTCAATGGATGGTGGTATTGAATTTTATGGAGAGAGGAGATTAAATTGGTAAACCATTTTGAAATTTGGATTTGGGAGGAAAATGGAAAATATCAGTTGGGAAGAAAATGACATCTATGATGAAATGCTGAGGAGAATAAACAAACAACAAATTTGCTGAATCAAGTAGAATCAGCCAGTGTCTGACTTGGGTATACATAAGCAATAACAGACACTGTGGAGGGAGAGTTTCAATTAAAAAGAGGAATACAAGGAAAGAGAATATCAATGATGTGTGCCTTAAAATTTAAGGAGATTATTGGGAAATGAAATGACAGACACAGGACAATGAGACATGGAGAAAACAATGAGCCAAGGACAAACCTTTAGATAACGCATACATTTATCACATCATTTTGAAGATTATGGGCATATTGTAACAATTTTGAAGACAGGTGTCAAGAACATTTCAAAATTGTATGTTAAGATGGCTCCACAATATGTTTATGTATGAGCTATCTTGCTTAGGATGGGGTGACATTGTTGCGCAGCAATTAGACACTTTTCCATTGGCCTTTTTTGCCTGTTCAGCCTTTTCACCATCACCTCCACTCCTTCCTTAATTAGTCAGGATTCACAGAAATGGCATCCTAATGAGCTACTTTCCTTAAGAATGGTCAGATGGGCAAACTTCAAAAACCATCACGGTGATGAGGTAGAAAAGGTCCTGAATGCTAATAAAAACTAAGATAGCAAGATTCTGAGCTGCCCATGGTATATTCTGTACATGTTTAATGATATCACTTGGCCAAATTTTTTTTTAAAAATTATTATTCAAAACTACTTTTATTCTTATTAAGGACTGATGTTGCTAAATAACCATCTTGTTGTTATGTCATTGATAGATGAGTAGTAAAAATTTAACATGTGGATGCAACTTGTAGCTTATAGCAACAAAGCAACCATTTCTGTCATGTATTTTTACTCTTGGAGAATATTCAGCAATCTTTGCCAAAGTAGAATTTCCAACTCCATAGTAACAGTAAATAGAAGGAGCTTTTGATTTGTTCAAGGCGTGGGGTATTGCCCATACAGGGCAAGTAGAAGGTTAAGATTTGGAATGAGTCCAGCAAAGTGGCTCTAAAACTTTGTATGACACATATTTTAAAAATTCCATGGAACTCTGATCTCAATCCTAAAGGATTCCATGATAACCTTTGGGGACTTTTCTCTCCATTTGTCACTTGAAAGCAAACATGGATTTTGGAACCAAAAGATGTTCTCTGTAATTAGATTTCAGTTTTCCATTGGTCCTGTCAGCATTATGGCCACAAGGGCTAAACAGAAGCTTTGCTACTGATCCAATGTAATGTTTGCCTTTACAGTATTGGTAATGCTGGCACTCACTGTGAGAGTAAGTGCTGGATTCACTTTGCAGTACACTTTATTCCATTGCCAGCTTTAGCAGTGGCACTGTTTGCAACATTCTGCCTGTGGTATTAGTCAGCTGACAGTGGAAATGCACATATTACATGTGGTTATTGACTAAACCACAGTAATTTTGAGTTTAGGTTGATTACATCATCTCTGTAAGAAAGCTGCTTGTAATTTAAGAACAAAAATGCCACAAATTATGTATGTATGGGTGTTCCTTTTAAAATCATATTTAATTACACTTGAGAATGCATTTCAATATTAAAGCTGTACGGTTTGTTTTTGATCTCTGTGTATATATGTATCATAACATTCCAAGGCAAGATCTCATTGTCATTCTTGTTGGTGGAGAATTTTTAAACCAAAAATCGCAAGAAAGAATTACACCTGCCAGAGTGATGATCTTTGAATAATATGTTTTTATTGGATAAATTAAAGTGCATTATTTGTGAAGCATAGGAGGCGATTAAGTGTACAAGTTAAGTCTTTACTAGGGACTACTTTCAATTTTGGTGCAATCAGCTATTCTGCTGTCTGATGGCAGTATCAAAATTTATTATTAGAAGAATGGCAGGCTGCAGCACTTGCTGATTGTGGTATTGAGGGATTGAATTTTGGGCTCTTCTGCAGAATTTAGTATAAGAAAAGGATAAAGTTTGGATTATGTGGTGCTGTTCCTGGTTTCAAGACATCCAATATGATTTAGCAACCAATAAAGTACTTGTAATGTGTGATGACAACTTGTAATATAGAGAATCTTGGCAACCATGGGAGAGGCAATGATGTGGTGATATTTTCATTGGATTAGTCATCCAGAGATCTATATAGTGTACTGGGGGCTAGAGTTTGAATCCCATCATGGTAGCTGTGGAATTTTAATTCAATAAAAACATCTAGAATTAAAGATTCAATTAACTCATTTTTGATTTGCTGTTTCTGAAAGGAAATCTGCTTTCCTTAACTGCCTGGCCTACATGTGACCTGAGACTGACAACACCACAGTTGGCTCCTAACTGCCCTCTGAAATGGCCTAACAAGCTACTCATTTATTTCAGACCATTCAAAATACGTCTTAAAGAGATCGACATAAACACTGGAAACAACAATGGGCAAACTCAGCCCCATTGGCCCTACAAATACCTTCTTATGAACTTCTGTGGGTAGGCCAAAAAACAGGAGAGCTATTTCACAGACTACTCATACCCGTCATAGCCATTCTCATAGAATCATACCTAACAGTCATCGCCACAAACACTATTGTGTTCGGTGGCACTATCATGATTTTGAACAAATTTAGCATCTCAACGCTGGGCATGCATGAATCGTTCTGGGCCGTCAGCATCCATGGAATTGTACTCACACACAGTCTGCCATCTGATGGCCTGGTATATCCTTCAATCTATCATTATCATATACCTAGATGATCAACCCGAGTAAAAGTAAGAATGCAGCCAGGAGCAGCACCACAGAGCCCTAAAAATGAGTATCAACTTGATGAAGCTAAAAAAAAGGACTAATTTCTTGTAAAAGAACATAAGCAGCAAGAGACTGACAATCTCAAAATCAATAAATCAGACCTCAGCTCTGCAGTCCCATCTCATCTAACAATGATGGACAATTAAACAAATTGCTGGAGGAGGGCAAATCCAACCCAGTCAATTACCATCTGATCAGGTTACTCTTAATTGTCAATGATGTGGTCGAAGGTGTCATCAAGGTATGCTATCAATAGCACTTGCTTAGCAATAACCTCACTGATAGTTAGGTTGGGTTCTGCCAGAGCAGTGTATCCGTTGATCTCATTGTAGCCTTCACTCATAGAATATAGAACAATACAGCACAGAACAGGCCCTTCGACCCTCAATGTTGTGCTGACCTGTGAACTATTCTAAGCTCATCCTCATACACTATTGCATTATTATCCATCTGCTTATCCAAGGATTGTTTAAATCTCCCTAATGTGGCTGGGTTAACTACATTGGCAGGCAGGGCATTCCATGCCCAAAGCATTCTCTGAGTAAAGAACCTGCCTCTGACATCTGTCTTATATCTATCACCCCTCAATTTGTAGTTATGCCTCCTTGTACACACTGACATCATCATCCTAGGAAAAAGACTTTCACTGTCTACCCTATCTAATCCTCTGATCATCTTGTATGTCTCTATCAAATCTCCTCTGAGCCTTCATCTTTCCAATGAGAACAGACCCAAGTCTCTCAACCTTTCCTCATAAGAGCTTCCCTCCAGACCAGGCAACATCCTGGTAAATCTCCTTTGCACGTTTTCCAATGCTTCCACATCCTTCCTATAATGGGGCGAACAGAACTGTACACAATATTCCAAGTGCGGCTGCACTAGCATTTCGTATAGTTACAGCATGACATTGTGGCTCCGGAACTCAATCCACTACCATTGAAACCCAGCACACCGTATGCCTTCTTAACAGCACTATCCACCTAGGTGGCAACTTTCAGGGATCTATGCATATGGACTCCAAGATCCCTCTGCACATCCGCACAATCATGAATCTTTCCATTGACCCAGTACTCTGTCTTCCTGTCATTCTTCCCAAAGTGAATCACCTCACATTTAGCTGCATTGAACTCCATTTGCCACCTCTCAGCCCAGTCCTGCAGTTTTTCCAAGTCCCCCTGCAACCTGGAACATTCTTCCACACTGTCCACTATTCCACCAAGTTTATTGTCATCTGCAAACTTACTAACCCATCCACCTGCATCTAAGTTATTTATAAAAATGCCAACAGCAGTGGTCACAAAACACCTTTGTGGCACACAACTAGTAGCCGGAATCCAGGTTGAATATTTTCCATCAACCACCACTCGCTGCCTTCTTTCAGAAAGCCAGTTTCTAATCCAAACTGCTAAATCACCCTCAATCCCATGCATCTGCATTTTCTCCAACAGCCTACCATGTGGAACCTTATCAAAGGCTTTACTGAAGTCCATGTACACCACGTCGACTGCTCTATCCTCATCTACATGCTTGGTCACCTTCTCAAAAAACTCAATGAGGTTTGTAAGATACAACCTGCCCTTGACAAAACCATGTTGACTATCTGAAATCAAATTGTTGCTTGCTAGATGATTATGTTTGGTCATAGAAGCCAAAGAGTAGCAATGGTTTGTTAAGTAGTCTGCTGTCTACCTCATTAGGAAGAAAGCTGATCTGCAAATGCATTTTTCCCTCAGTGGAACAAATGTTCACCATGCAAATCATAAAATATTGAGAACCTGATTCGATGTGATACACTTCAGTTTTCTGATGTAAGTTGTGGCTTTAGTGCAAAAAATATCAATGTGCCAAAAAGGCTTTAGAACATTCCATGCAGGTTTTAAGGAAGAACAATCTAATTTTTAAAAAAATCTTGTTATTTAAAAGGTGGAATAAAAACCCTCAGGAATGCATTCGAGATTAAACAATGCACAAATTAGTTTTAAATGGTTCTTATTGAGTAATGTATGTAAAAAAAATTAAATCCATTATTAAAAATATTTACTTCTAATGTTTACAGTCAATCTTCAAAACAGCAGGAAGAAGAATTAATGTTTTTTTTTCCATTTGAAACCTCTAACATGTCTAGTTCTCAGTGATGGCAAACTCTGGAAATCCTAACAACACGTGTTATTTATTTTTTCAACGTTTTTGCTTTTGCCAAGTATGTGATAAAAGTTTAGGCCCCATGCCAATCACTAAGAAGGAACTTTATACCTGGTAAAAATATTATAGCATAGAGGATGGTTAAATACACTCCAGATTACAAATATTTCAATGTAGGTCTGGTTCGCTTGTGTTATTATCATTTATTGGATAGCTGTTGTGAGATTCATGTCTGTTATACCAGACCAATTTATAACTGACAAAATGAAGTAAGTAATATCCATTGGTCATGGCTGAGATTTAAGACCCCTCTGTTTTGCATTACAATTACATTGGCCTTTTTTTTAATTGAATTAGGAGTACATGATCATCAGCATGAAAAAGTTATCACAATATCAGAGGATGGATTTGTGCAGAGTCCACGATTTCCTCAGAGTTATCCGCGAGATGTGGTGCTGTTGTGGAGATTAATAGCAGCTGATGAAAATATGCAAATACAACTAACCTTCGATGAAAGATTCGGACTTGAGGAACCAGAGAACGGATTATGCAAGTGAGTGTCTCCTTCTCAGATATAGGTAGACCAAACTATTAGTAAAGAAAATTATTGCTTTTGAGATAGGAGATGAATGAAGAACAGTAACGTAATTTAATATACATTGAATGGATAGCCAACTGTGTGTTCCTGCAGAGATTCTGGATTGTTTATAAAAAAAAATTCATAATGGCAATGATCACTTTAAGAGAATTGCTGATTAACAAAATTAAAACCAGAAGCCCAATCTATGTTAGTACACTTTCTTCTAGGTAACATAAGTAATACTGGTTATATTTTACACATCACAATGAGGTATTTCAAGAATTGAAAAATTTCCTTGATTGCGCTTTTTGAAATATAATGCCAAACAGGCATAAAAAGCTTCAATTTTCAAGCATAAAAGAAGTTCCATACTTTATGCGGTGCTTTGTTGTTTATACTGGTTTCTGCTTGTTGTTTACAGGCTTTGAAAATAAGTTTGATGTACCATGATGTTTTTACCACGTTGGAAACTGATGGCCGTTACAACATAGAATCATTGTACATTTTACCTGTACAAGATTTTTGAAAGATTATCCATTTAGTCCCATTCACCGGCCCTGTCTTTGTAGTCCTGAAAGTATTTTCCCTTCATATTTTTGTTCATTTCTCTTTTAAAAATTTACTATTGGAATCTGCTTCCTCAACCTTTCCAGGTAATGCTTTCCAGATCATAATGTCTTCCTGCATAAAAAATTACTTCTGAAATTTTTTGTTCTTTATCATCAATCCGTATCTTCTGATTTTTGACCCTTCTGCCTCTCAAAAATATTTGCTCCTTATTTATTCTATCAGAACCCTTCTTGATTTTAAGCACCAAATTTAAGCACCATATCTCATCTGCTGTAAGGACATCAATTCTACTTTTTCTAGTCTGTCTTCTGAATTGTAGTCCCTCATTCCTGGCCTTACTTTGGCAAATCTTCTCTCCACACTCCCTGAAGTCATGGCATCTTTCCTAAAGAATGGTGCCAAAATTGTATACAGTGCTCCAACTGGGGCTCAATTAGTCATGTACAAAAGTTGTCAAATTTTGTCCAGCATTTTTTATTTTCCGTACAGATTCCAGCACCTACTTGCCCCTGTATCACATTTTTCTTATTGTGTGCTCTTCTTCTTTGGTTCCTTTCTACATCAAGTGGCATGTGAGGCAAAGAGAGCACTTGTTTATGCCCATTTCTGTGGTTAGATATCCTGCCAGCTTTTTCACTCTATCCCTCTACTTATGATATCAAGGCTGTCTTTTTTTTCTTACTGCTTTCTCAACTTGCCATGTACCTGTATACACACACACACATCTACTGAGCCTTTTGTTCCTGTATTATTAGTTTTTAATGCCTCTGTCATACCTTCTATCACAGTTCCCTTAAACTGTATGTTCCCTCCGACTTCTCATTTTCCAGTCCATGCAGAACTGATGTATGTTCCAATCCTTCTCATTGTTTTTTTTATATTTTCAAGTTTCATGTTGTCTGCAAATTTTGAGACTATGCGCTGTGTACCCAAACCCAAGTTATTTGTATCAAAAAGTGCTCCCAACATCAGTCTCTGCAGAACAAAACTGCAAACCTCCCTCCATCAGGCTAACAACTGAAAAGCTGAGAAGCTGGCAGAGGTGGAATCAGAAGGGGAGGATAAAGAAGGGAACATAATGTATATATAAAGGACATCGGCATGTGCTGTAATATCAGTAAGCACGATTCTCTCTTTGCCCATTCAGCAATAAACTATTACTATTAGCATTGACAGAGAGCACACATCTGGATATAGATTATGCAGCAGTTGTAGTGCCCTGTAGTCTTTGGGCATGGGGGATAGCAGCTTGGCTGATTGGCAAGGGCACTAATGGAATGGAAGACAAATGATGCATTCCTGTGAGACAACAGCAGACCCACCTTTCTCAGAACCACTTCCACTCGGGGCACTGAGGTGGTGCCTCAGTAATCCTAGCAATCATCACTAGACGCCCTCCAAGCATTTTTGAACAGTTATTTGAACCTATGCTAACAGCAGACTGAGTTCAACACACATTAAGGTTACCCTTATGTGATTCCAGTGTAGCACTCAGATCTTTGATGGAATTGACTTGTTCCACAGTGGAAGCTGGGATATCTGTCATCTGCAATATGTATCAACAAAATACTGCAGATGCTTGCCACTTAAAATATAGGACAGAAAATCCTGGAAAGATTCAGCATGCCTGGTGACCTCTGTGGAGAGAAAAACAGTTGACATGGTTGGTTGATGACGTGAGTTCTGCTGAAAGGTCAGTAATCTGAAACATTGGCTGTTTTCACTCAGCTTTATAGATACTGCACAGGATTCAGGTAAGCGCTCACAGTAATACTCATTAGAGTTGGTCAGGGCTTCCACGCTGAAAGGTCTAGGCCTCCAAGCGCTGCCCAATGACTAGTGTCAAGTTGCTATGGAGCTCCTTCATGCTCCATTATATTAAATGCAAGTTTTCTGATTGGCTTTTCAATTTGTCAGGCATTTTGCTGTGAATGATCATCAAAGCGCTCACCTGAATCCTCTGTGGCAGATCCTACATATGGCCTTCCTCTCCAATGGCAGGTGCCTATACCGACCTTTTGTCCTGGTATAACTGCTGTGCACATGTTCTCAGTGTCTCATTATGTGCACAGCACCTTTAATCTACCTTTAAGCTAATCTAATTATGTTTGGACATAATCTGCTGTTCTTCTTTTTGATGGGATTGGATGCGGCTTTTGAAGGAGGCTTTGTGAGTTAGTGCAGTGCATCTTCAGTGCCACTGAATTCAATCTGGCAAGTGCTGCTTGATGCTGTGCGGGGTCAAATGCTACTCTAGTATCGAAAGCTTAGCTCTTGAATTCAGTCAAGTGACACTAAGACAGGTAGAGTTGTGGATAGTGTGGAAAGATGTTGTGGGTTACAGAGGGACATAGATAAGATACAGAGCTGGACTGGGAAGTGGCAAATGGAGTTTAATGTGAAAAAATGTGAGGCAGAAGTAACAGGAATGCAGAGTACTGGGCTAATGGTAAAATTCTTGGCAGTGTGGATGAACAGAGAAATTTCGGTATCTAGGTGCGTAAATCCCTGAATTTTGCCACCCAGGTTGATAGGGTTGTTCAGAAGGCATATAGTGTGTTAGCGTTTGTTGGGAGGGGGATTGAGTTTCGGAGCCTTGAGGTCATGCTTCAGCTGTACAAGACACTGGTAAGGCCGTACCTGAGTATTATGTGCAGTTCTAGTCACTGCATTATTGGAAGGATGTGGAAGCTTTGGAAAGGATTCAAAGGAGATTTACAAGGATGTTGCCTCATATAGAAGGAAGGTCTTACAAGGAAAGGCTGAGGGAACTGAGACTGTTTCATTGGAGAGAAGAAGGTTGAGAGGTGACTTAATTGAGACGTATAAGATAATCAGAGTATTAGATAGAGTGGAGAGTGAGAGCCTTTGTCCTTGGATGGTGAAAGCTAACGCAAAGAGCTCCAAATTGAGGGGTGATAGATATCAGGGTAGTTTCTTGATTCAGAGAGTAGTAAGGGCGTGGAACGGACTGTCTGCAAGAGTAGAAGACTCGCTGATGTTAAGGTTTTTAAATGGGCATAGGATATACATATGGATAATAATGGAACTGTGTAGGTTAGATGGGCATCAAATTATTTTTACAGGTCAGCGCAACATCGAGGACCAAAGGGCCTGTACTGCGCTGTAACATTCTGTGTTCTATAAGTCTTCTGTATGAGAGCCAGGATGTTGCCTGAGGTGATAGTCTTGCGGTACTCAGTACCTTCAACTGTTTCTTGGTTCAAAATTTTTTCTATCACTTGAATGAAATTATATTGCCTGAAGAGTGGTGTCTTTGATGCTTGGGACTTAAGGAGGCAGCCTGTGTGATCAAGTTGATTTTTGTGTTTTTTTTAATCATTGTTTTTATTCATTGGGATATAGATGCTGATTGGAGAATCCGCTTGGTTAAAATGTGGAATGTGGAGAGCCTGTCTTCTTGCCTTAACAATCAGTGCACCACAGAAAAAGAGGCAAATGTGATGTGAGAAGTAAACCTTTTGCACAGTTAGTAACTGATTGATTTATCATTGGTCACATGTACTGAGGTACAGCGAGGAGTGTTATTTTTCATGCTATACAGGCAAGTCATATCGTACAAAGTGCATCAGAGTAACAGACCACATTGCAGAATATGGTGTCACAGTCACAGAGAAGGTGCAGAGAAAGAGAGCTGAATTAACATTTCAGAGATCCAGTCAGATGTCTGCTAACAGTGGGAAAGAAGCTGACTTTGAATCTGTTTGTATTCAAATTTCTTTGTCTTATGCCTGACAGAAGAGGGTGGAAGGGATTATGTTGGAGTATGGGATGGGAGGTGTTTTGATTATGTTGGATGCTTTCCCGAGGTAGTAGGAAGTATAGATGGAGTCACTGGATGGAAGACGAGTTTGCATAATGATCTGGGTTGTGTTCACAACTCTCTGTAGCTTCTTGCAGTCTAGGGAAGAGCAGTTACCATGCCTTGCTGTGGTACACCTAGATAGGATGCTCTCTATGGTGAGAGTTCTTGTGGACATGCCGAATATCCTTAGCCTCCTGTGGTAGAAAAAACATTGTTGTGCTTTCTTGATTGTTTCAGGACAGATTGTTGGTGATCATCACACCCAGGATCTTGACACTTTGAACTATCTCTACCTCCGCAACCCTGTTGCAGATAGAGGCATGCCCTCCATTCCGCTTCCTGAAATCAATGACCAGCTGGTTTGTTTGGCTGACATTGATGGAGAGATTGATGTCTTTACACCACTTCTGCCAAGCACTCAATCTCTTTCCTGTATTTTGTCTCATCATTGTTTGTGATCTGATCTATAATGGCGGTATTGTCAGCAAACTTGTAAATGGAATTGGAATGGAATTTGGCCACACAATCGTGAATGTATTAGGAATATATAGGGGGCTGAGAATGTATTCGTGCAGGGCACAGGTGTTATGATAGAGGAAATGTTGTTGCCTAATTTTACTGATTACGGTCTATGGATCAGAAATCGAGGATCCAGTTACAGAAAGGAGAATCGAAATCTAGGTTTTAAAGTTTAGAAATGAGTTTATTTGGAATTATGGTGTTGAAGGCTGAACTGTCATCAATAAGTAGGAACGTGACATAGGAAACCTTGTTACCCAGATTTTCCAGGGATGTGAGTAAGGCCACAGAGATGGAGTCTGCTGTGGACCTGTTGCATCTGTTGGCGAATTGCAAAGGATCAAGGCAGTTTGGTAGGCTGGGGTTGATATGAGCTATGACTAATCTCTCAAAACACTTCTTAATATGAAAGTCAAAGCCACTGGGCAAAGTCATTGAGGCGTGCTGCATGATGTTTCTTTGGCACTGGGATGATGGTGGTCCTCATGAGGCATGTGGGGACTGCAGGTCATAATAATGAGAAGTTAAAGATGTCTGTGAGTACTCCTACCAGCTGATTCACACAGGATCTGAGTGCACAACCAGGGACTCCATCCTGGCCTGTCATGATTCTGTTTGACTTTGCTTTGTAGCCCATTATACATAATTTTGCCACAAATGATGGGTGTCCATTAGCTTGGTCTGGGTCTCAAGCTAAGTTTGATATTGTCTTTCGGCATCTCTGGTGTTATGAAGGTCGTACCTGGATTTCCTGTTCAGGGTTACCTGACTTTTATGCCTCAGATCTGGATTTCAGTAGGGAGTGTATCTACCAGTTCTCCTGTGGTTTCTGGTTGGGGAATATTCAGATTAACTTCTTCAGCATGCTTACGAATAAAGTCTGTGATGGCAGACTCATTTAGTTTGGCTTCTAAATTCTTGAATATGGACCAGTCCACTGACTCTAAGTCCTGTAGAAATCCTTCCATTACTTCGGACCAATGCTGCACTACTTTCTGTATGGTGTCCTCATGCTTCAATTGATGCTTGTAAGCCAGGAGGAGGAGTACAGCATTGTGACCTGATTTTGCAAAATACAGACGGGGGAATTGAGTGGTTGGCATCTTTGATGGTTGTAAACCAATGATCGTGGGTGTTTGGACCTCTAGTGAGATAATAAACCTGATGGTAGTATTTTAGTAGCACATTCTTGAGGTTGACCTAGTTGAAGTCACCGTCTACGATGAACAAGGCCTCAGGGTATTCTGTCTCGTGACTGCTTGTAGTATTATGTACTTCTTCAAGTGCATAAGGGGTGGTATGTAGATCACTGTCAGGATAATGGAACTGAACTTAGAGGCATAGAATTACACAGATGTACAGCACGGAAACAGACCCCTCAGTCCAACTCGTCAATGCCAACAAGCTATCCTAAATGAATCTAGTCCCATTTGGCTCATATCCCTCTAAACACTTTCTATTCATATATCCTCCCAAATGCCTTTTGAATGTTACAATTGTACTAGTCTCCACCACTTCCTGTGGTAGCTCATTCTGTAGACGGTGACTTCAACCAAGTCAACCTCAAGAATGTGCTCCAAACACACCAGCCTCTCAAAGTGTGAAAAGTTACCCCTTAGGTCCCTTTTATATTTTTCCCCTTTCACCTTAAACCTATGCTCCCTAGTTTTGGACTCCCACAACTGGGGAAATGACCTTACCTATTTACCCTACCAATGCCCCTCATGATTTTACATGGTCACGCCTCAGTCTCTGCCCTTCCACAGAAAATAGCCCCAAGTCTATACAGCGTCTCCCGACAGCTCAAATCCTCCAACCCTGCCAATATCTTTGTAAATCTTTTCTCAACCCTTTCATGCTTCACAACATCCTTCCTGTGGCAGGGAGACCAGAATTGTATGCACCATTCCAAAACTGGCTGAAGCAATGTCCTGTACAACCACAACATGACCTCCCAACTTCTTTACTCAATGCACTGACCAATAAAGGCAATGCCTTCTTCACTATGTTATCTACATGGAACTTGACTTTCAAGCACTCCAAAGTTCCTTTGTTCAGCAACACTCCCCAAGACCTTACCACTAAGCATAAAAAACCTGTCCTGATTTGCCTTGCATGGCATGCCATAGGGATGTGCACTTTACTGTGTGATATTCTAGGCTAGGCGAACAATAACATTGCCATGGTTACCACAACTGAACACCAGTTGGTATTGATTGGGATGCAGTCTCCTCTGCCCCTGGCCTGCCCAAGGACGCTGAGTGATCTGAACTGAGGAACACTCAGGTTGCAAAAGCAGGAAGGCTTTTGCATAGAACATAGAACAATACAGCACAGAACAGGCCCTTCGGCTCACGATGTTGTGCTGAACATTTGTCCTAGCTTAAGCACCTATCCATGTACCTATCCAATTGCCGCTTAAAGGCCACCAATGATTCTGACTTTGCCACTCCCACTGGCAGCGCATTCCATGCCCCCACCACTCTCTGGGTAAAGAAAGTTCATTAAATATATTCAAGAGGGACCCAGACATGATGCTTATGGCTAAAAGAATCAAGGGGAATGGAGAGAAAGTGGGAATGGCATACTGAAATTGCATGTTCAGCCATGATTATATTGAGTGGTGGTGTAGGCTTGAAGGGCCAAATAGCCTACTCCAACACCAATTATTTTCTGAATGGTGGGAGTTTAGGAAAAGGTGAGGTGCAACGAGACCTAGATGTCATGGTTGAACAGTCGCTGAAGTTTGGCATGTAGATGCAGTAGGCAATGAGGACAACTAATGGCATGCTGGTCTTCATAATGAGAGAATTTGCGTATCAAAGTAAGGATGACTTGCTGCAGTTATGCAGGGTCTTGGTGAGGGCAAACCTTGAGTATTGTGTGCAGGTTTGGTTTCCTAGTCTGAGGAAGGATATTTTTACTATTGAGGGAGCCCAGCAAAGGTTCACCAGATTGATTCCTGGGATGGCAGGATTGACATAAGAGGGAAGACTGATCAACTGGGCATGTACTCACTGAAATTTTGAAGAAAGAGGAGGACTCTCATAGAAACATGTAAAATCCTGATGGGACTGTACAGGTTAGAGTGTTTCCAATGTTGGGGAAGTCCAGAACAAGAGGTCACACTCTAAGAATAAGGAATTAGCCCTGGTTTAGGACTGAGGTGTGGAAGAATTTCTTCACTCAGAGAGTTGTGCAGACTTCACTCCCACAGGACGCTGTTGAGACTAGTTCATTAAATATATTCAAGAGGGACCCGGACATGATGCTTATGGCTAAAGGAATCAAGGGGTATGGAGAGAAAGTGTGAATGGGATACTGAAATTGCATGTTCAGCCATGATTATATTGAGTGGTGGTGCAGGCTTGAAGGGCCAAATAGCCTACTCCGACACCAATTTTCTGTGTTTCTATGTAAGGCACAGTCAGATGCAGAAGGGGTGAACAGTGTTTCTAAAACAGAGTACACAGCGGTCACTCACTTCCCTTCAGAAGGTGACTCTCGCTTTCAGTTCATCCATTTTATTCTCAATGGGTCTCTGGTTTAACAGTCCAGTGACAATACCAATAGCCTTCCTCCTGGAGAGAAAGCAACTGCCATCCTTAACCAGTCTGGCTTACATGTGACTCCAGACCCTTAGCAATTTAGATGACTCTGAAGTGCCCTCTGGGCAATTATGGATGGACAACAAATGCTCGCCTAGACTATGACATCCTCATCCCATCAAAGAATAGAGGTGTACAAGATGATTAGGGGTTTAGATAGGGTTGACAATGAGAACCTTTTTCCACGTATGGAGTCAGCTATTATGAGGGGGCATAGCTTTAAATTAAGGGGCGTTAGGTATAGGACAGATGTTAGGGGTAGATCCTTTACTCAGCGAGTCGTGAGTTCATGGAATGCCCTGCCAGTAGCAGTGGTGGACTCTCCGTCTTTATGGGCATTTAAATGGGCATTGGATAGGATATGGAGGATAATGGGCTAGTGTAGGTTAGGTGGGCTTGGGTCAGCGCAACATCGAGGGCCAAAGGGCCTGTACTGCGCTGTATTTTTCAATGTTTCTATGTTAAATGAAAAGCAGATGAGTCTTCTGTAAACTGCTTGAGTATTCACTTGTCTTTAGCTTTGAGATCAGTTTTTTAAATTCATTTTTGGGATGTAGGTATTGCTGGGCCAGTATTTATTGCTTGTGCCTAGTTGGCCTTGAGTAGGTAGTGGTTACATTCCTTCTTAAATTGAAACAGTCCATTAGTAATAGGCAATGTCATTTAGGAGAGTGTTCTACGATTTTGACCTTGTGACACTGAAGGAGTGGTGATATTTTCCCAACCTCAGATCGTGAGTCATTTGAAGTGGAATGTGAAGGTGATGGTGTTCCCACGCATCTACTCGCCTTTTTTTTCCTAGATGGTAATGGAATTAGAAGAAGCCTTGGCGAATTTTTGTGCCTTGCATATTATATAAAGTACATACTGACTAGACTACAGGCTATCTTAGACTGGGTAATATGCAATGGAAAGGAATAATTGGTAATGTAGTTGCGAGAGACCCTTGGGGATGAGTGACGATAACATGGTAGAATTCATCATCCTGATGGAGAGTGAGGTAGTTCATTCTGAAACTAGGGTCCTGAAACTGAGTAAGGGAAACTATGACAGTATGAGGTGTGAGTTGGCTATGCTGGATTTGAAGCTATTAATGAAAGGAATGACAGTGAATAGGCAATGGCAAACATTCAAAGATCAAATTGGTGAACTGCAAAAATTGGTCTGGCGCAAGAGTGCAGTGAGAACAATGGCCAAACCGTGGCTTATGAGAGAAGTTAGACACAGTATCAAATGCAAATAAAAGCATACAAACTGGCAAGAAAAAACACAATAAGCCTGAAGATTGAGAACTGTTTAGAAATCTGTGTTGTTATAGGTGGCACGGTGGCACAGTGGTTAGCACTGCTGCCTCACAGCGCCAGAGACCTGGGTTCAATTCCCGCCTCAGGCGACTGACTGTATGGAGTTTGCACATTCTCTCTGTGTCTGCATGGGTTTCTTCCGGGTGCTCCGGTTTCCTCCCAAGTCCAAAAATGTGCAGGCTAGGTGAATTGGCCATGCTAAATTATCTGTAGTGTTAGGTGAAGAGATAAATGTAGGGGAATGGGTTGCGCTTCGGCGGGTCGATGTGGACTTGTTGGCCCAAAGGGCCTGTTTCCACACTGTAAGTAATCTAATCTAAGTCAGCAAAGAAAGGGAAACAGATTATGAGAGTGAGTTTGCGAGGAACATAAGAACTGACTGTGAAAGTTTCAGGAGGTATGTAAAGAGAAAAAGATTGATGAAAGCCAATGGAGGGCTCTTACAGCCAGAATCAGATGTAAATTATAATGGGAACAGAGAAGTGGCTGACAGAATAAGTTCATATTCATTACAGCCTTCACAAAGAAGGGAACAAAAAAGTAGCAGAAATAATGGGGAACACAAGGTTAGTGAGATGGAGAACTGAAGCAATTCTGTATTAACAGAGACATGGTTTTGGAGAAATGTATGGGTTTGAAGGCTGGTAATTCCCAAGGACCTGATAACCACAGTGTGGAGTACTTAAGAAAGTGGCCCTTGAAATAGTAAATCTCTTGGTGATCATCTTCCACGATTCTTTAGACTCAGGAATACTTCCAACAGATTGGTCAATAAGTAATCCCAATATTGAAAAGGGAGGCTAAATCCAGGGATGACACTAATTCAATATCAAAGATTCTATGACAGTGCACTTACAAAAAAAATAGTGCAATCTGATACAGTGAGGATAGATTTACAAAAGGGAAATCATGTTTGTCAAATCTATTGAATTCTTCGAGGATATACTGGTAGAGTAACTGAGGAAGTTAATAAATATGGCTTCCTTGGACTGTCACCAGGCTTTTGTCAAAGTTTCATAGAAAAGATTAATGTGTAAAATTAAAGCTCATGGGACTGGATGTAGTGTATTGAGATGGATAGGCAATTGACTCGCAGATGGGAAAAAATGAGTAGAAATAAATGTTTTTTTTTTCTGAATGGTAGGCAATGACCAGTGAGTTACTATAGACCAGGAGAAAATGAGAACTGCAGGTGCTGTAGATCTGAGTCAAAAACATAGCAGGTCAGGCAGAATCCAAGGAGCAGGAGAGTCAGCGTTTCAAGCTTAAACTCTTTGTTCCTGATGAGGCGACTGTCCTTCTTGAATGCTGCCTGACCTGCTGTGCTTTTCCAGCGCCACACCTTTTGAAAACCACAGACTAGAACCCCATATATTCATAATGTATGTTAATGATTTAGATGAAAGAACTAAATATAACATCTCAAAATTTGCAGATTACACAAAGTTTGGAAGAGTTAGCTGTGAGCAGGATGCAGAGATATTGTAATCTGATTTGGACAGGGTGAATGAGTGGGCAAATGCATGGAGGGTGCAGTAAATGTGGATAAATGTGAGTTTATTCACCTTGGTAGCGATAATAAGAAGGCAGATTATTGTTTAAATTTCTGTAAATTGAGAGGGGAAGGTCCAATGAGACCTGCGGATCGTTGTGTTTCAGTGACTGAATGTAAGTGGGTAGGTGCGGCAGCCAGTAAACAAGGCAAACTGTATGTTGGCCATCATAGCAGGACAATTCATTACAGCAATAACTATTTTGGGCACTGGTGAGGCCACACCTGGAATATTGTGTAGAATTTTGGCCTCCTATTGGAGGAAGGGTGTTCTTGCTGTAGAGAAAGTGCAGCAAAGATTTACCAATTTGATTCCTGGGATGCCATGACTGTCTTATGAGGAGAGATTGAGTCAGTTAGAATTGTATTCGCTGGAGTTTAGATGACTGCGGGGAATCTCATTGGAATCTATAAATATCTAACAGGCCTAAATATGATAGATGCAGGAAGGATGTTCCTGACGGTGAGGGCAACGAGAACCAAGGATCAAAGTTTAAGGGTAAGGGTAGACCTTGTAGGACTGAGATGCGGAGAGATTTCTTCACCCAGAGAGCAGTGAGCCATAGAATTCATGACCATAAAAAGTGGTTGAGGCCAAAACATTAATTTTTCAAGAAGGGGTGGATATATCTGTTACAGCTAAAGAGATCAAGGGATGGAATGGAGGATTGGTTTAGGGTAATGACCTCAATGATCAGCCATAATCATAATATTGAAGATTGACTGAGTGACTCCTTTGTTCTATGTTTCTCTGCTGCTACTATATGTTGGTGGTGGAGGGATGTGTTACCAATCAAGTAGACTGCTTTGTCCTGGACAGGGTGTCAAACTTCATGAATGTTGTTGGAGCTGCACTCATGTAGGCAAGTGAGACTATCTCACCACACTGCTGTCTTGTGCCTTGTAGATTGTGGACTGTCTTTGCAGGGGCAAGCAGTAATTTAACCCCTGCAGAATTCCTAACCTCTGACCTGATCTCGCAGCCACAGTACTAGGTTGAGTAACATCTTCTTGTGGGTCATTTTGACATCTGTCCATCCTCAGTCATCATTCTCAACTATCTTGAACCCTGAAATCCAACAGTCACACGGCATGGGTGGATCTCCCAGCCCAGAAAGAAAAGGCATTGGAGGTAGTAAATTCAAACTGTTCTCCATTTTGTCATTCATTGTTGTGGTTTGTGTCTCAGAGATCTCCAGAGATGAGACCAATTCCTATACGTGAATTAGAACTTTATCAATGCTTTAAAATATCTGCTGTCACAGGCTTAAAGCTTTTTGCGTTAGGTTAGTTTCTCATTCCATTTCATCACACTCAAGTTTGACTAAATACACATTGAACAGTTCAGCATTATAAACATGAAACAATTGAATGTTCCTGTTATGAAGGTGTAAGGGGTACTGTACCTTTAAGAGAGTTAAAAGCTAGCAGAAAGACCTGACACAGCATCAAGTGTTCTGAACAATGTAACATTTGGTCAAACAGCTAGAGTAGCTGTTTCCCAGAGACAAAAACAAATTCAAATTCAGCCAATCAGTTTAAATTATGCCCCAAAATACCAAACTCCAATCGAGTTTGAATTTAGTATTTTGACAATATTAACACCAATGAAACAATCTGATGCTTTGGGGTTTAAAACCAAAACAAAATTGAACAGTTGAAGGAGAACTGCCAAAACACCAACAGAGGTAGGCCACTGGTGAGAACTCTCTGAGATCTACCTGTCAAGAGAAGGAGTTTGCACAGAGGGAAAAAACATTGACACTGATCTGGAGTGCAAATCTACAGAGGAAGATACCAAGAGAAGATTTGACTGGTTTTGAAATTTGAACTTTTCGTTAAATCTTAATCGGGGTTTTTATTGGTCTAGTATTGTAGAGGAAATGGTTAGAGAAAGGAATTGTAAGTAGTTGTTAATTAATTATTATCTGTTACACTTTAAAAAAATAAAGTTGTTAATTTTTACTTTAAGTAGTGACTTTTGGGAATAGTTCCTTGCCTCTCGAATTTTCACAGATTACAGCACGGGTTAAATCATTTCTGTGTTGCAGGTTTAAATTAGCAGGGAGGTTTACCCCATGTTGTAACATTACATATTAGTTAACTTACCACCTAACAGCTATTGAAAGTAAAGTACCGTGTGGCTGGAGATCGGAAAGTCTGGGTGAAACTCAGTGAATTAGGTGTTCTGAAGAAGAGCCATTTTGGACTTGAAATGTTTAACTCTGTTCTATGTTCAAAGATTTGTTGAGTTTCATCATCATTTTTTGTTTTTTATTTTATAGAATAGGCTGATCAGCAAATTTGGGAAAGGACAGTGATAATATGAATACAAAATTGTTTGTGTGCAAAATTAGTAAAGAATGACAGTTTTGCATCTATGCATATATTGGGTTCCCCGGGGTTGGTATTAGGATCTTAGCTTTTCTAAGTAAAACAAAAATTAGCAACATAAGGTTGCCCTTCCACATCCATCCCCCAAAGAAGCTTACCACATCCACCAAAGCTTCACCTGCACTTCAGCACATGTCATTTACTGTGTTGCTCCCAACACAGTCTCCTCTACATCGGGGAGACTGGACATATACTTGCAGATTGCTTCAGAGAACATCTCCAGGACACCCGCACCAAGCAACCCCACCACCCCGTTTCCATAAGACCATAAGATCATAAGACATAGGAGTGGAAGTAAGGCCATTTGGCCCATCGAGTCCACTCCACCATTCAATCATGGCTGATGGGCATTTCAACTCCACTTACCAGCATTCTCCCCATAGCCCTTAATTCCATGTGACATCAAGAATCAATCAATCTCTGCCTTGAAGACATTTAGCGTCCTGGCCTCCACTGCACTCTGCGGCAATTAATTCCACCAGCCCACCACTCTCTGGCTGAAGAAATGTCTCCGCATTTCTGTTCTGAATTGACCATCTCTAATTCTAAGCCTGTGTCCACGGTTCCTAGTCTCCTCGCCTAACGGAAACAATTTCCTAGCGTCCACCCTTTCCAAGCCATGTATTATCTTGTAAGTTTCTATTAAGTCTCCCCTCAATCTTCTAAACTCCAATGAATACAATCCCCGGATCCTCAGCCGTTCCTCGTATGTTAGACCAACCGTTCCAGGGATCATCCGTGTGAATCTCCGTTGGACACGTTCCAGTGCCAGTATGTCCTTCCTGAGGTGTGGGGACCAAAACTGAACACAGTACTCCAAATGGGGCCTAACCAGAGCTTTATAAAGTCTCAGTAGCACAGTGGTGCTTTTATATCCCAACCCTTCATTTTGGACTTGAAATGTTTAACTCCGAACATTCCGAACATTTTAACTCCCCCTTCCAAGGACATGCAAGTCCTTGGCTCCTCCATTGCCTTCCCTTACCACCCAATGCGTGGAGGAAGAACGCTTTGGAACCCTTCAACCCCATGGCATCAATGTGGACTCAGTTTCCTCATTTTCCCTTCCCCCACCTGACCCCAGTTCCAATCTTTCAGCTCAGCACCGTCCTCATGACCTGTCCCACCTGTCAATCTTCCTTCTCACCACTTACCCCTCTGACCTATCACCTTTACCCCCACCTCCATCCACTTATTGCACTCTCAGCTACCTTCCACCAGCCCCACTCCCCTCCCATTTATCTCTCCACCACCGAGGTTCCCAGCCTCATTCCTGATGAAGGGCTTTTGCTTGAAACATTGATTTTCCTGCTCCTCGGATGCTGCCTGACCTGCTGTGCTTTTCCAGCAATACTCTAATCTTGACCGTAGTCCAAAGGCCACCAAATAATAACATCACATTGGGGTGGGCAATAAACAAAGAAATAGCTCATGCCTGTAAAAATGGTATGGTTATTATCATGGGGGATTTTAATTTGCATGTCGATTAGTCAGACCAGCTTGGTCAGGGTAGCCTTGACGAGGAGTTCATTGAGTGTATCCATGACAGTTTTCTTGAATAGTATGTAATGGAACTGACGAGGGACCAAGCTATCCTGGATGTGGTCCTGTGTAATGAGACAGGAATAATTAATGGCCACATAATTAGGGATCCTCTTGGAAGGAGCAATCACAATGTTTGAATTTAGAATACAGATGGAGAATGTGAAGATAAATCCCATACCGGGGTCCTGTTCTTAAACACGGGAGACTGCAATTGAATGAGGGAGGACTTGACTGAAGTAGACCGGAAACAAAGATTTTATGGTAGGACAATTCACGAGCAGTAGAGGACTTTCAAAGCAACTTCACAATGTGCTCAGCAAAAGTATATCCCAGTGAAATGGAAGGACTGTAAGAGAATGGTTGTTTCAGGAAATAAAGTAGGCTATCAAAGTGAAAGAGAAGGCATACAAAGTGGCCAAGATCAGCAGGAAACTAGAAGATTGGGAAAACTTTAAAGGTCATATACAGGCTGTATAGAAAAGTAACATCAACCATGAGAAAAAACTAGCACAATGTAAAAACAGAAGTTTCTGTAAGTATATAAAATGAAAAAGATTGACTAAAGTAAATGTTGGTCCTTCAGAGGATGAGAAGAGGCATTTAGTTTTGGAATATAATAAAATGGCTGAGGCATTGAACAGGTATTTTGTATCGATCTTCATAGTAGAGGACATTAATAGCAAGCCAAAAATTGACAATGAGTTGAAGATGGACCTGGAAACAATCATTATTAATGAAGAGGTAGTATTGGGCAAGCTAATGGACCTAAGGATAGACAAGTCTCCTGGCCCTGATGGAATGCATCCCTGGGTACTAAAAGAGATGGCAGGAGAAATAACAAGTGCATTTGTGGTAATTTTCCAAACTTCTCTGGATTCTGGGGCAGTTCCAGCAGATTGGAAAACTGGTTAGCTTAATCTCTGTGGTGGAGAAGATGCTTCAGTCTATTATCAAGGAAGAAATAGCGAGACATCTAGATAGAAATTGTCCTGTTAGGCAGAGGCAGCATGGCTTCATTAAGGGCAGGTCATGCTTAACAAATGTTTTGTTTGTTATGAAATTGTTATAATGTATGAAGACATGATGAGCAAAGTGGACAATGAGGACCAAATGGATGTGGTCTAGAATTCCAAATGGCCTTCGACAAGGTGCTGCACATGAGACTGCTACATAAGATAAAGATGCATGGTGTTACGGGTAAAGTATTGGCATGGATAGAGGATTGGTTGCCTAACAGAAAAAAGTGGGATAAATGAGTGCTATTCTGGTTGTCAATCAGTAACTAGTGGTGTGCCTCAGGGATCAGTGTTGTGGCCGCAAGTATTCACAATTTATATAGATGATTTGGAGTTGGGGACCATGTGTAGTGTGTCAAAGTTTGCAGGTGACACGAAGATCAAAGCAAAAGCAAAGTATGCAGAGGACTGTGAAACTTTGCAGAGGAATATAGATACTTAATTGAATGAGCAAAGGTCTGGCAGATGTAATACAATGTTAATAAATGTGAAGCCATCCATTTTGGTAGGAGTAACAGTAGTTACTTGAATGGTAAAAAGTTGCAGCATGCTGCTATGCAGAGGGACCTGGGTGTCCTTGTGCATGAATCACAGAGGGTTGGTCTGCAGGTACAACAAGTAATTAGGAAGGCAAATGGAATTTTGTTCTTCATTGCTAAAGGGATTGACTTAAAAGCAGAGAAGTTATGTCACAGCTGTACAGGGTGCTGGTGAGGCCATACCTGGAGTATTGTGCGCAGTTTTGGTCTCCTTACTTAAAAAAAGGATGCACTGGCACTAGAGGGGATGCAGAGGTGGTTCACCAGGTTGATTTGAGGGGGTTGGTTTATGAGGAGGGGTTGAGTAGACTGGGATTATATTCATTGGAATTTAGAAGACTGAGGGGATGTCTTATAGAAACATATAAAACTATGAAGGGAATAGATAAGATAGAAGTAGAGAGGGTGTTTCCACAGGCAGGTGAGACTAGGACAAAGACAGCGGAGCCTTAAGATGACAGGAGCAGATTTAGGACTGAATTGAAAAAGAACTTCATCACCCAGAGGGTTGTAATCTGTGTAATTCTTTGCCTAGTGAAATAGTTGACATTACTTCAGTAAACATTTTTAAGGCTAAGGCAGATTTGTTTTGGAACAATAAAGGAATTATGGATTACAATGAGAGTGCAGGTAAGTGGAGCTGAGTCCACGAAAAGATCAGCCATGATCTTATTGAATGGCAAAGCAGGCTTGAAGGGCCAGGCGGCCTACTCCAGCTCCATGCTATGTTTTTATGTTTGGTGTGAAGATTGAAGAGAGGTAGTTCAAAATAAGAAGTTTAATTGTGTATAGACTACAGGAGCAGAGAGATCTGTAATATATGTGCATAAATCAGTAGGCCATGGGCACATCGAGAAAGAATTTTATAAGGCAGATGAGGTCCTGATTTTATAATTTGTGACCTCAAGTACAAAAGCAAGGAAACTATAGTGAATTTTAAATGTTGGATCATTTTTTGTGATTTATAGTTCTTAGGGCTAAAGTGATCGAAGGGGATGAGGAGGAAGTGGGAACAGGGTACTGAGTAGGATGATTAGCCAATTCATAGTGAATGGTAGAGCAGCTCAAAGTGCCAAATGACCTATTCCTATTTTCTATGATGAATCCACTCGCTGTTGTGTATGAGCTAGCTGGATGCTTGGACACATGAAGGAAGATTTGTTGCTCCCATTTTCCTTTTAGGTTAGAATCTACAGAACCTACTTTATCCAGTGTGGTTGAGAAAAAGGACCAAGTAGATTTAACAAGACGAGGCTCTTGCATTGGAGAAGGTGAGGACTGCAGATGCTGGAGATCAGAGCTGAAAATGTGTTGCTGGAAAAGCACAGCAGGTCAGACAGCATCCAAGGAGCAAGAGAATCGACGTTTCAGGCATGAGCCCTTCTTCAGGAATGAGGAAAGTGTGCCAAGCAGGCTAAGATAAAAGGTAGGGAGGAGGGACTTGGGGGAGGGGTGTTGGAAATGCGATAGGTGGAAGGAGGTTAAGGTGAGGGATCTTGAGGGAGATATACTTACCATTGAGGTTGCCTCACTATATTAGCAACACAATCTTTCATATAAATCTAAATGTGTTTTTATCATCATGTTCAGACAAGTCATGACATGCCTGGGTATAGTTGGGACTTGAATTCAAACCTTCTGTTTCAGATGTGGAACATTGTCATTACTTCACAAGATCCGAGTTATCCCTCACCTTAACCTTCTTCCACCTATCGCATTTCCAACGCCCCTCCCCCAAGTCCCTCCTCCCTACCTTTTATCTTAGCCTGCTTGGCACACTTTCCTCATTCCTGAAGAAGGGCTCATGCCCGAAACGTCGATTCTCCTGCTCCTTGGATGCTGCCTGACCTGCTGCGTTTTTCCAGCAACACATTTTCAGCTCGAGGCTCTTGCATTGATCAACATGTTATTTATTGCACAATAACAGTCATTTACAGAATTAGGGATGACAGGATGGGATAGCCACATGCTTCAAGTGCAGTTGGTGATCCAGTGGTTAACACTGCTTTCTCATTGCACCAGGGACCTGGGTTTGGTTCCACCCTTAGGTGACTGTCTGCGTGGTGTTTGTACCATTCTCCCTGTATCTTACATAGGTTTTCTCTAGGTGCTATGGTTTGCTCCCACAAGGATGTGCTGATTAGGTGTATTGGCAATACTAAATTTCCCATGTATTGTCCAGGAATGTGCAAGTTAAGTGGATTAGCCATGGGAAATGCAGGATTCTGGGGATAGAATAAGGGGCTGGGTCTGGATTGGATGTTCTTTGGAAGATCAGTGTGCACTCGATGGGCCAGATGACCTGTATCCATCTTGTAGGGGCTCTATGATTCTGTGAAGTAATAGTTTAGGAATCCACTGGGGTCTCCCCATGCAGATTTGGCTATGTTTGTCAGTATTCCTGCCCCTAAAACTGCTCCTATAAAGTTAATTACTAACAGTAGGGAACAAAACTCGGATCTTGTGAAGTAGTGGTAGTGTTCCACATCTGAAACAGAAGGTTTGAATTCAAGTCCCAACTATACTAAGGCATGTCATGACTTGTCTGAACATGATGATAAAAACACATTTAGATTTATATGAAAGATTGTGTTGCTAATATAGTGAGGCAAGCTCAATGGTAAGTCTATCTCCTTCAAGATCCAGAGCTATTTACCTTCCCAAGTACTTATGATATCATCCCATTGGGTAGAACTTAATATATTTCTCAGAATTAACACTTTCAGAATCCAAACACCTTATACAACAGTTTAGCTGTTACTGGTGTACTTTGTCCATTTCTGGGCATTACACTTTTAGAAGTATGATAAGACAGAGAGAGGTTGCAGAAACAATTTACTTGGTGCAAGAGATCAGAATTCAAAGTTTGTGAGAAGATTTGTAGCTCGGGCGCTCGTTGTTGTGGTTCTGTTCGCCGAGCTGGGAATTTGTGTTGCAGACGTTTCGTCCCCTGTCTAGGTGACATCTTCAGTGTTTGGGAACCTCCTGTGAAGCGCTTCTGTGGTGTTTCCTGCGGCATCTATAGTAATTTGTATCTGTCGCTTCCATTTGTCAGTTTCAGCTGTCCGCTGCAGTGGTCGGTATATTGGGTCCAGGTCGATGTGCTTATTGATTGAATCTGTAGATGAGTGCCATGCCTCTAGGATTTCCCTGGCTGTTCTCTGTTTGGCTTGCCCTATAATAGTGGTGTTGTCCCAATCGAACTCATGTTGCTTGTCATCTGAGTGTGTGGCTACTAACGATAGCTCGTTGTATTGTTTCATGGCTCATTGGTGTTCATGGATGTGGATCGTTAGCTGTCTTCCTGTTTGTCCTATATAGTGTTTTGTGCAGTCCTTGCATGGGATTTTGTACACTACATTGGTTTTGCTCATGGGTGTCAGGGTAGCCACATACACAGACCAAGTCCTGAACTATGAAAGCAACCACCCCAACACACACAAAAGAAGTTGCATCAAGGCACTGTTCAAAAGGGCCACAACACACTGCAGCACACCAGAACTGCAAAAAGATGAAGAAGAACACCTATACAATGTATTCGCCAAAAACCTATTCCTGCGCAATTTCATCAACAGATGCCTAAGGGAAAGACAACGTAACGAGGACATGCCGCAACACAAAGGATTAGCCACACTACCATATATCAAGAGCATTTCCAAACTGACAGCCAGACTACTGAGACCTCTCGGACTCATAACAGCACACAAACTAACAGCCACTCTCAGACAACAACTCACCAGGACAAAGAACCCTATAAATGCCGGAGGAAACATCACAGAAGTGCTAATATAGTTGCCACACTATATTAGCAACACAATCTTTCCTACCAATCCAAGCACTGAGGATATCACCTAGACAGGGCACGAAAAGTCTGCAACACAAATTCCCAGCTCGGCGAACAGATCCACAACAGAGATCAGAATTTTCAGTGACATGGATAGGTTGGAGAAGTATGTCCTATGCCCTATAGAAAAGAAAGTATTCAAGTTCATTCAAGGTCAGAAGGAGACAGGATAATGTAGATACAGAACACTTTTTATCACTGGTGGAAGTGTTATGAACCAATGGGTGAAGGTTTAAGATGCTTGCCAAAACAAACAATGGTATCAGGAGAACACAGTGTGTAATTAAGAACTGGAATGCACTGCCTGAGAGCATAGTGGAGGCAGATCCAAATGATGCCTTCCAAAGATTATTCGAAGAGAAATCATTGAGAGGGGCTTCAGGAAAAACACAATAGTGGAAATGATTTGTACATAGGCCAAGGTGATCTAAATAGCCGCCTCTGGTGATATAGTGTTTTGTATTCTGTGCTGTTATACTGCTTGCATGTTAAAGGTGTTTGCTCAGATTGTAGCATTTAGGTTAAAACAATATATATCAGAGTTCTGGCTGTTGTCTGTGTCTTCAGGTGAGGTGCCTGCATGGAGAAACCATTGTTCACTTTATACTTTCTACTGAAATTAACAGGGAGTTTCTTAAATGATTCAAGGCAGGTGAATCTATGAGGATATTCTAGGGTTGGCACTGAATAAAGTCCACGATTGTCTTTGTGCCCATTTAGAACTGGTGCTGGGAATTTGCCAAAGGGAGGGAGCATGAAATGATGTAAGTGAGCAGGCTATAAAGAGCTTCTGGAAACGGTTAAAGGGATGTAACCACAGAAAGAAAAATGCCAACACATGGAGCAAAGATTTCTTTAGCCTTTACAAATGCTTTAAATATTTGAAAGATATGTTTCAACATTTCCAAAGCGAATAAGTGGCCGTCAGAATCCAGTGTATCCAAAATAAATTTAAGGCAGAAAACAAAGTTTGAGAAACTGAAGAAGTAGCACAGTGTCCAAGAAGTTGAAACAGCTTCATTACCTCAAACACTTGTTCCCTGTGACATCGGCAACCTGCATTTTGCCTCTGCATTGTACTAAATCCTCTGTGTCTGTTACATGGTCAAATTAGAAGGTGCCACCACAGCTCGTGGCACTACTTAAAGTTGAGGGAACCTGAATGGTGCTAATACTTTGAGGGACAAGTGCCTGTAATGTTACTGATACAGGTTAGGTTGCTAATTTAATTTTATTTGAAGTTCTTTCAAATAGTACAGATGTTGCTGGCAAGGCAAACTTTTACTGACCATTCATAGGTGCCCTTGACTGAATGGCTGATTAGGCCATTTTAGAGGACAATTTAGAATAAAAATCATTCCACTAATCTAGATTCACATGTAAGCCAAACTGATAAAGGAGAGCTGGTCTCCTTTCTTAAAACTATTAATGAATCAGATGGATCTTTATAATAATTGAAAGTTACATATCATTATTGACAGAAGCACAGAATTTTACTGTATAGAAAGAGCCCATTCAACCCATCTTGTCTGTACTAGCTCATGAAAGAGCTATCCAGTAAGTCCCATTGTCCAACCCAATCTCCTTACCCCTGTAACATGTAAGAGAATGATTTTGATCCATTGACCTCTGGATGAGGGGCCCAGAACACTCCACTAGCTTTGATGTGGTTACATCAAAGTCCAAAAATATGTGTAGAGAGAGGGAGGCAATTGGAGGGCATCACAATCTGTAGGGGCACATTTTCTCCTATTAAAATTAAATTTAAAGTTTTTTGAATTTATTGCACAAAGGAAAACCTGATGAGAATTGTACATGTACATTGGAGTTTGCCAATATTTCCACATATTTAAATAAATCCTGTCTGGACAGGTTTTCTTCAGGATGTCTCAACTTCTTTGCTCGATATCTCTTTGTGTCCTGTGCCCAGGCAGTAAGCCCAGGAAACATGTAAAATTTATAATATGTCTTTACATTTAAAAGACAATTAAACATGGCTAAATGTCAACCAAGGATATATAGAGAAATGTTATGCTAAGCACTCAGAAACATTATTCAAGGTACAGAGAATGCACCAGATTTGAAGAACTCCTGAATTTCTAGTTATAAATAGAACAAAACTTCAAATCAGGAATTCTGAAATGTACCCATACACTGTAGTTGGTTATTGCAACATTGCCAGTATAATTTGAGTGTTGAAAATTGATCACTAGCCAAATTAAAATTAATTTGTACTTGGACCTGAATTTGGACATGTCTCCTTGCTGTATTTCAAAAGAAGTAATTAATTTCTAACCAGAAGCATGAGCTTTATAAACAGAATAATTAATGAAGATTAATAAAAGTGTCACTCACTTTTACAATCTCCACTCATGGAAAGGAAAGTTACATTTCTCACACAGATCACTTTATTATTTTCTTTGTTTTCCATCACCTCAGCAAACCAAAATTCTGGCTATTACTGTGCTGCAATATCGAGAACAGTACATGTTCTTGGCCTTCCAAGGTTAATACATTAAACATTTGTGAGTAAAATCATGGTATGATTTGATGACTTGAATAGGGGACTGGGATCGAAAGTTAATGTGGTCAGAGCTAACAAATTGGTTGGAACAGTCCCAGCGGGTCAAGGGACCTATTTCCCTTATATTCCTTGAAGGGAAGACTGAATTTTCCCTTCCTTTCCCCTAGAAACAACAATAGGCCTTTTGTTTATTTACTCCAATTCCACCATTAAATAGGATCGTGGTTGATCCTACACGTGTTCCATTCACTTTCCTACCCTTTTTCCTTAACCCTTGATTTCTCTGTGGTCAGGGATTTGAAAAGAAATCCACATTTAAGATGTGGAAGGCTTTCAAAGATAGGTTAAAGATAGTGCAGGATAGGCATATCCCATTGAAGGCAAAAGATAGGAAGGGCAAGATTTGTGAACCATGGATGACAGGAGAAGTTGTACTAGCCAAGAGGAAAAAGGAAGTGTACATAAGGTCGAGGCAGCTAAGAACAGAACGGGCCCTGGAGGAACATCGGAAGAGTAGGACAAGTCTTAAATGAGGAATCAAGCGGGTTAAAAGGGGTCATGAAATAGCTTTAGTGAGCAGAATTAAGGAGAATCCCAAAGCATTTTATTCTTATATAAGAAGCCAGCGGGTAACTAGAAAAAGGATTGGTCTACTAAAGGATAATGAAGGAAGGCTGTGTGTCAAACCTGAGAGAATGTCCTTTGTTTTTTTTTATCAAGAATCTATCCACCTTAGCGTTAAATATACATAAAGGACTCTGGCCCCAAAGCTGTCTGTGACAAGGAATGTCAGAGACTCTCAACCCTCAGAGAAGAAATTCCTCTTCCTTAAATTGGCCGCCTTTATTCTGAGACAATTTACTCTTGTCCTAGCCTCTCCTGCAAGGGGAACATCCTCTCAAGGGGCTTGACAGGGTAAATGTTAAGAATCCAACTAAATCAGAAATTGCTGAAAAATCAGCTGATCTGGCAGTGTCTGTGAAGAGAAAGCAGGGTTAATGTTCTTGCTTGAGTGGCCCATTTCCAAAACTGATTGTAGATAGAAAAAGATTGGTATACAGAGGAACCTCAGTTATCCGAAGGACACGGGCATGTGTATTTCCTTTGGTTAATAGAATTCTGGGGATAATTGAATGCTAGATAATTGAAGTTCCCCTGTATATGTTTAAGTGGAATATGAGGTGGTGTTCTTCCAGTTTGCGTTGAGCTTCGCTGGAGCACTGTAGCAAGCTCAAGGAAGAGATGTTAGCTTGGGAATATGGTGGTGTGTTGAAATGATAGGCAAGTGGAAGCTCCGGGTTATTTTTGCGGACAGACATAAGTGTTTTGCAAAGAGGTCACCCAGTCTGCACATCATCTCTCCACTATACAGGAGACCAGACAGTGAGCAGTGAATACAGTAAACTAGATTGAGTGAAGTGCATTTGAATCACTGCTTCACCTGGGAGCTTGGATAGTGAAGATGGAGGATATAAACAAGTATGTGTTACACCTTCTGCAAATGCATGGGAAGGTGGCATGGGGAAATATTGGGAGTGGATCAAGGTATTCTGGAAGGAATGGTCTCTGTGGAGGACTGGCAAGGGAGGGAAGGGGAATGCGTGTGTGGTGGTAGCATTCCGTTTGAAGTGATGGGAATTGGTAGCTAATGATCCTTTGGATGTGGATGCTAGTGGGATTGTCGGTGAGGATAAGGTAGGACCATTTTGCTGGTTTGAGAGGGAGTAGAGGGGATGAAGGCCAAAGTGCGGGACATGGATTGCACATGGCTGACAGACTGGTCAACCAAGGGTAATAGGGAATCCTCGGTTAAGAAAGAAGGTGGACATTTTGGAGGCACTGTTGTTGAAGTTGACATCATCAGAACAGATGTTGTGGAGACAGAGGAACTGGGAGAATGGAATAGAGACTCTGCAAGAAACAGGAAAAGAGGATATGTAGTCAAGGTAACTGTGGGAATCATTGGGAATTTGGCAGCCAGCCTATCCCCAGAAATGGCAACAAATGTCATGGAGGGAAGGGAAGAGCCAGAGATGGACCAAGTGAAGGTGAGAGCAACATAGAAATTGGAAGCAAAATAGATAAACAGTTCCAATTCTGGACAAGAGAGGGACCCAGCACCTGATAATGTCATTGATATACCAGAGCAAGAATTGTGGGTGGAGGCCCAAGTAGGATTGGAATGAACGTTCCATGTACCCCACAAGGAGATAGGCATAGTTGGGGCCCATGTAGATATGAATGGCCACCCCTTTGACCTCAATAAAGTGGGAGGAATTAAAGTAAAAGTTATGCAAAGTGAGGGTGAGCTTGGCCAGGTGGAGGAGGTGGTGGTGGATGAGTACAGATCAGACCTTTTTTTCCAGGATGACATGAAGAGCCCGGAGACTATCCTGATAGGGGATGGATGTGTAAAGAGATTACACTACTTGCAACAATATCTTCTTTCTCCTGTTGTTTTTCCACCTCTGCATAAATGGAATTGACATCAACTAAGCTGCACATGTATTGAAATTGCATCATAAAAATTTGCAGTTGACAGCTACATTACTGTTTTCTTGCTATTCATTGTTTAACATATAATGAAAAATAAAAACAGAACTGTGATCACTTGGTGTTTATTGCTTATCCCTAATTAGTCTTCAGAAGAAGATGGTGAACTGTTGCAGTGCATTGACTAGTGAGGTAGGAGTGCTATGTGTGTGTGCATGCGCATATGTGTGTGTACCATATGCACAGCTCTGTTAGGAAGGGAGTTCCATAATTTTGATCCCTCAACAGTGAAGGCCTGACAAAATAGTTCCACATCAGAATAGAGTGTGGTTTGAAAAGGAACTTCTTCATGGTACAGGTCCCAGACATCTGCTGATCTCATCCTTCTTGATGTTAAGAGGTCTTCGGTGTGGTGGGTACTGTTTAAGATGCTTTGATGATTTACTGCAGTAAATCTTGTAGATGTTACGCAGTAGTGCCTCATTTCACGACCAGACTCAGTCGATGTTTTTTCATGACATTATGCTTCCAGATGGAATACCCCAAACTATGAGCTCCTGTGTAAGGAGTGACCAATTGTTTCCCATCCCCTTGTTTGATTGCAACAAGGTAATTTTTAAAAGTTTCCTTCCCTTGTGGATGGTTTTCTCCCAAATCCAAATAAACTCATGTTTTAAAAAGAAACAATTTAATCGGGCTTTCTTGAATTAACAAAGTGGAAGATAATTATTAATAGCAAGCAAAATTAGTAATGCAACACAAAAACACAGATTAGAAATGAGTGATTCCCAAAGGATAAAACTTTTTAAAGAGAGGTATAAGTATCAGTCTCTGAATTGTTTATGAAGGGAGGATAGTTGATCATGGTAGCTATTGCAGTGTAGCCCTGTTACTGTTTGACCTTGATCAACTTCCACAATTCGGGATGGAGAGAATCCTTTACTGTCCTGTATTTTATTAGGTATGGAGCAGTCAGACTGGATTTTTACTGATGATACAGGAGTACCTAATGTTTTGTCCCAGTGTCCTGTTGCCATTTATGGAGCTCAACAATTTCTGAACACTGAATATTAGCATGATTCTTTTTGAACCAAAGTATCTTTTTTTTTTCCCTCTGGTTAGCTTTTTATTAGCTACTTATAGTTATTGCATCACAAGTTGATGAGCTATTTCTAGGGTTTGAAGTATTTCCCTAATTATGTCAAGTTCATATTGATGTTGTCAGTGTGTATAGAAAGGTGGAAGCTGCCAATGCAGATGAGGCAATCTCCACCCTTCCTGAAGCTTCAATGTGTTAGAGCAGCGACATGTTGCATGCATGTTCCCTTTCTAGCTCTATTATCTGAGAGATTTCAGATATATTCCTGACTGTGCAGGAATTTTTAAAACTTCACATGTTTTGAGTTGTGATAGAATTGTAATTGAATTTTCCTCTCATGGCCTGGCCTTCATGAAAGGAAAGAATTGCTTCAGCCAACTGTGGTTGAAGTTATTGTTGCTGCATATCCTTGGAAGGTTTATCCTAGGAGGAGACACGATCTTGAGAGGGAAGATAAGGACAACTTTTCACATTACCTCACAGTTCCAATAAATCCAGAATGGATTTTGAGAACTCAGAGTTAATCTTTGTGAATCAGGCCACTGTGGAAAAACTGGCAGGAGGACTGATCTCTCACTATCTTCCTGATCTACAGCAATCAAAAACTGCCCTCCAGGAATTGACACAGAATCAAGTGATCTTATTAGATACGCTGGAGCAAGAGATTGCTAAGTTCCGGGAGTGTCACTTAGTGCTGGATATCAACATGCTTTTCACAGAAGCAAAATGTTATTACAATAAGCTTGTTAACATTCGAAAGGAAATGATAACACTGCATGAAAAGACAACCAAACTAAAGCCTGCCCGTATCAGTGGTGAACTCTCCTTCTTTATGGTCATTTAAGCGGGCATTGGATAGGCATTTGGAAGTTATTGGGCTAGTATAGGTTAGGTAGGATTCGGTCGGCGCAACATCGAGGGCCGAAGGGCCTGTACTGCGCTGTATCCTTCTATGTTCTATGTTCTATGTTTGACAAAAGAAGTAACTGTAGATCAGGAGATGGAAGGGATAGAAGGTGTTGGTGAAATTACAATCACTTGGAAAGTAATATCATAAATCACTGGGGTAGCACTCTAGAAATCAAGCCCTATTATACTCAGCATTATCACAAAAGTTAAAGGATATAATAAGCAAAAATCCCCAATTTAGATTATGGTTGACAGAAAGCGTGGACTAAGTTTTGTAATTAGCAAAAATCACTGTTTATTGTAAGAAATACTACTTCAGCTACAGGTAAGTAATTATGAACCATCAGATGATTGTTTTTGACTGGCATGGATTCAATGGGCTGAATTGGGTCAGCAGCACATAAGAGGAGTGCCTTAGAGAAGGGGTAGGTAGTTTATGATGCCAGCTTGGGACAACAGCATGAGAAAACTAACGAGGTCTATTGCGCAAAATAGAGAGGCATGGGATTGAGGGTGATTTAGCGGTTTGGATCAGAAATCAGCTTGCTGAAAGAAGACAAAGGATGGTGGTCGATGGGAAATGTTCATCCTGGAGTTCAATTACTACTGGGATATGCAAGGATCTGTTTTGGGTCCTTGCGTACCCCATTTTTAGAAATGACCTGGATGAAGGCGTGGAAGGATTAGTAAATTTGCTGATGACACTAAGGTCGTTGGAGTTGTGGATCGTGTCGAAGGATGTGTAGGTTACAGAGGGACATAGATAAGCTGCAGAGCTGGGCTGAGAGGTGGCAAATGGAGTTTAATTTGGAAAAGTGTGAGGTGATTCACAGGAGTAACAGGAATGCAGAGTACTGTGCTAATGGTAAGATTCTTGGTAGTGCAGATGAGCAGAGAAATCTCAGTGTCCGTGTACATAGATCCCTGAAAGTTGCCACCCAGTTGATAGGGTTGTTAAGAAGGCATACGGTGTGTTAGCTTTTAATGGTAGAGGGATTGAGTTTTGGAACCATGAGGTTATGCTGCAGCTGTACAAAAATCTGGGGCAACTATATTTGGAGTATTGTGTACAGTTCTGGTCACCGCATTATAGGAAGGATGTGGAAGCTTTGGAAAGGGTTCAGAGGAGATTTACTAGGATGTTGCCTGGTATGGAGGGAAGGTCTTACAAGAAAGGCTGAGGGACATGAGGCTGTTTTTTTTTAGAGAGAAGGTGGTTAAGAGGTAATTTAATTGAGACATATAAAATAATTAGAGGGTTAGATAGGGTGGACAGTGAAAGCCTTTTTCCTTGGATGGTGATGGCTAGCATGAGGGGACATAGCTTTAAATTTTGGGGCTGATAGATATAGGACAGATGTCAGAGGTTGTTTCTTTATTCAGAGAGTAATAGGGAGCATGGAATGCCCTGCCTGCAACAGTAGTAGACTTGACAATTTTAAGGGCATTTAAATGATCATTGGAAAGACATATGGATGAAAATAGAATAGTGTGGGCTTGATGGGCTTCAGATTGGATTCACAGGTCGGTGCAACATTGAGTGAAAAACTTCATGAAACCCAACAGAGTCAATGCTTTCTAAAAACAGAAGATTCATCCCAAGTTTTGAACACTGAGTCTACTACCAAAAGCCAAGCACCAACTCCCAGTTTAAGCAGACACAATAGATATGGATTTCTGATGGTTTGATGTGATTTTACTGAGCTTGTAAAAGGGATTGTTTGGATCATAATGTAGTTTCAGAAAAAAATCTGAATTGCATCTAAAGCAGAATTGAGAAAAAAAGGCTGAATCATTCTAACTATCTTCAGCCAGTAGTAACCATTGGATAGTCCATTGTAGCTTTTTCCTGAGGTCCCCAGCATTACACTCATCAATCTTAAATTAATTTGCTTTACAACATGTTATATTGATAAGTGGTTGAAAACATTGAATGTGTAAAGGCATTGACCATGACAAACCCTGGCAATCGTACTAAAGGGGGAGGTGGAGTGGACGGGTGGGTGGGATGGAGGAGGAAATCAGTTAGCTCAATTGGCTGGGTGGCAGGCTTATGTCACAGAGTAATGCCAACAGCATAGGTTTAGTTCCCACAGTAGCTGAGATTACTATGAGGGACTGACCTTCTAGGTCCTCAAGTTAAACCACTATCAGTTCTCTCTCACTAATGAGATAGGAGCCTCATGGTCCAGAGTTGAAAAATGTGGTGCTGGAAAAACACAGCAGGCCAGGCAGCATCCGAGGAGCAGGAGAATCGACGTATCGGGCAGGAATCCTGAAGAAGGGCTTATGCCTGAAACGTCGATTCTCCTGCTCCTCAGATGCTGCCTGGTCTGCTGTATTTTTCCAGCATCACATTTTTCAACTCTGGTCTCCAGCATCTGCAGTCCTCACTTTCTGCCTCATGGTCTAGTAAGACTACAGCGACTTTATTGTTATTTTATTGAAGGCTTGTGCTCCAGATTTGACTGTGCCATAGCCAAGCTGTTCCAGTACAGCCACAACACTAGCATGTATCAACAATATGGAAATTTGCCCAGATATGCCTTTTCACAAAAAAGCAGGATAAATTTAATTTGGCCAATCACTACTCCATCTAACTCTTCTTGATCATTAGCAGTGTGATGAGGAGGTTATGAACAGTATTGTCAACTGGGAATTACAAATTAATAACTTGCTCAGTGATGTTCAGTTTGGTTTCTGTCAGGGCAACTCAGTTCCTGGCCTTCATCCAAGTATGGGCTAAAGAACTGAGCAGAGGTGCAAGGGACTGTGCTTGACATCAAGGCAACATTTAACTGTGTGTTACATCAAGGGCTCCTAGCAAAATTGAAACTGGGGAAAAACTCTTTGCTGATTGGAGTCACACATAGCAGAGAGGAAGATGGCTGTGGTTGACTGAGCTCAAACACAGCTTAAACATCAATGAGCTGCTTAATCAATGACTTGCCTTCCATCATGAAGTTGAGCTGGGGATATTCGCTGATGATTGTATAATGTTCACAACCATTTGTGACTCCTTAGAAATTGAAATAGTTTGTGTCCATGTGCAGCAAATATGCCCTAACACTGACTTCACCACCATCAGCATCTTGTTGGTCACTATTGACCAGAAACTGAACTTGAGCAACTGACTTGTGGCTGTCTGTGTAGATCAGACACTGGGAGTTCTGAGGTAAGTGACTCATTTCCTGATTTCCTACGGTCTCTTCATCAATGATGAGGCACAATTTAGGAATGTGATGGAATACTCTCCACTTGCATGGATGAAGGCAGCTCCAACAACAGACAAGAAGCTCAACACCATTCAGGACAAAGAGGTACACTTAGTAGGCAAACTTTTCACCAACTAAAGCATTTGCTTCTCCAGCAAAACGGTCCCAGCCTATAGGTCCAAACTTATGACCTATACACTTAAGAAGGCCAAAGGCAGTAGATGTCTGGGAACACCATGATGTGCAAGCTCTCCTCCAGGACACACATTAACCTGGGGACTTGGAAATAGTTTGCCACCCTTAACTGTTGCTGTCTCAAAGTCCCTCTGTCACAGCACTGTGGGTGTACCTTCACCGGATGGATAGTGATGGTTAAAGAAGGTGGCTCTTCCCAAGAACAATCAGGGATAATCTGATCAAAGTCTTCAAAATAGTAACAGGAAAAGACAAGTAGGTAAAGGTAAACTATTTCCACTGATGGGGGATTCTAGATCTCAGGGACGTAGTTAGAGAATTAGAGTCACCATTAAGTAGAAATGTTAAGAAGCACTTCTACACACAGAGGACGGTAGAAGTTTGGAAATCTGTTTCACAAACAGCAGTGGATGCTGGATCAGTTATTAATTTTAAATCTAAGGTAGCTAATACTTTGTTAAGCAGAGGCATTAAAGGACAGGTACAAGGGCAGGTACATGGGGGTTAGGTCATAGATCAGCACAATCTCATTGAATGGTGGAACAGAGTTGAGGGGGTGAATAGCCTACTCCTGTTCCTATGAATGGGCAATAAATGCAGGCCTTAGATTAGATTACTTACAATGTGGAAACAGGCCCTTTGGCCCAACAAGTCCACACCGATCCTCCAAAGAGCAACCCACCCAGACCCATTCCCCTACATTTATCCCTTCACCTAACACTACGGACAATTTAGCATGGCCAGTTCACCTGACCTGCACATTTTTGGACTGTGAGAGGAAACCGGTGCACCCGGAGGAAACCCAAGCAGACACTGGGAGAATGTGCAAACTCCACACAGATAGTTGCCTGAGATGGGAAATGAATCCGTGTCTCTGGCACTGTGAGGTAGCAGTGCTAACCACTGTGCCACCATGCCGCCTGTGTGGGCAATGTCCACATCCCATGATAAACCTTTTCAAAATATTAATCTGAAACCAATGAAATCACCAATGCTGAAAATTACCTGGAAACAATTACAACAGCATCAAAACCAGAAAGATGGTAAATTAAAAAGAAATGTTTCTTTCGCAGTTACTTGCTGGCATAGCCATTGATAATTGGTGTAAGAGACAACTGGTATGATAGAAAGTTGGATTACTCATGAAAGGAGACAATTGTACCAGGAGAAATTTTAAAAAGCTGATCATGCAAAACAGTTTTGTATTCAATTGTCCAATTTGGGTCAGCTGAAAATTATGTGAACCAATCTGAATTGTCCCACTTTTAAATTATATGTTAATTTGTGGCAGAAGCATTATTGTATCTGGGAATACAAACCATCCAGTAGATTTTATTTCATCCATTGTATATAGTTTTCTATCCTGATTACATAATTCTGTGTTATAAATAAAGCCAGATGCAATTAGTCGTCAAGTACGCAAAGACTCCACGAGTTGGGCAAAGAAGCTAGGTGGTTTATTTTTTTGGAACTGATTACTGCTGTTTGTTGTAAAATGCATTTTAATAATGTGCTTAAATCACCAATGCTTCAGTCATAGTACTGTCAAAATAGCCATCTTTTTAACAATTTTCAAGTTACTATTTGCAATCAGATAACATGCAATAAACTGAACGACTATTTTAATTTGAGGACCAGTAAACTATCAGTAGAAGATCTTTAAATGGTGGTAGAGATCAAAACTATTGAGATTGATTAAAAGAGACAGAAGAGCTTTTATTACTTCCTTGGTTGAAAACTCCTTTCATCCTGTAAAGAAGAGAAATTAATTATGGGAAACAAGGAAATGCCAGAGAGTTTCTATCCATCTTTAGTGCAGGAGGTTTGTAAAATATATATGTAATTAAAACAGTAGTAGCAGCAAATCATGGGGCAAAAGAGATGGAGACCTTTAAAATGATTATTATTTCTGGAGAAGAAGTACGAGGAGAAAAGTATTGGAACTAAAGGCTGGTAACTTCCCTGAAACTTTTTCCAAATTTATTTTTGAGATGGTGTATCACTGGCTGGGCAGGCATTTGTTGCTAGTCCCTAATGCCATGAGAACGCAGTGGTGAGCTGCCTTCATGAACTGCGATGGTCCACTTTATACAGGTAGATCCACAAAGCTGTGAGGCAAAGAGTTCCAAAACTTTAACCCAGTGACAATGAAGTAATACTGCTATATTTTCACATCACGATGGTGTGTGGCTTGGAATGAAGCTTGTAGGTGGTGGTGTTCCTATTTGTTTTTTTTTTGCCTTGTCTTTCTAGATAACAGTGGTTGTGGTTTGGTAAGTTGCTATCCAAAGAGACTTGGTAAGTTTCTGCAATGCATCTTGTTGCTGGTACACTGCTCCTACTGAGTGTAAGTGGTGATTGGAAGTAGACACTTATGGATGTGTCGCCAATCAGATGGGCTGTTTCAACAAAAACAACAGATATGGCAGCATCTGTAGAAAGAAGGCAGAGTTAGCATTCTGTGTTCAGTGACATTTCTTCAGAACTGATAGATACTTGGAAAATATACTATTTATGCTGGTGACAGTTAGTGGGAGAGGGTAGATGGCAGAAAGAGAAAGTTAAAAAATGTATTACTGGAAAAGCGCAGCAGGTCAGGCAGCATCCAAGGAGCAGAAGAATCGACGTTTTGGGCATAAGCCCTTCTTCAGGAATGAGGAAGGTGTGCCAAGCAGGCTAAGATAAAAGGTAGGGAGGAGGGACTTGGAGGAGAGGTGTTGGGAATGCGATAGGTGGAAGGAGGTCAAGGTGAGGGTGATAGGCCGGAGTGGGGGTGGGGGCGGAGAGGTCAGGAAGAAGATTGCAGGTCAAGAAGGCGGTGCTGAGTCAGAGGGTTGGGACTGAGATAGGTGGGGGGAGGGGAAATGAGGAAGTTGGAGAAATCTGCATTTATCCCTTGTGGTTGGAGGGTTCCTAGGCGGAAGATGAGGTGCTCTTCCTCCAGGAACGCCTCCCCTATCAGCGTTCCAGAAGGACCACGCCCTCCGCACCTCCCTCGTCATGTCCACACCCCCCTCCAACCCAAACTCCACTCCCGGCACGTTCCCCTGCAACCACAAGAAATGCAAAACTTGCGCTCACACCTCCCCCCCTCACTTCCCTCCAAAGCCCCAAGGGATCCTTCCATATCCATCACAAATTCACCTGCACCTCCACACATATCATTTCCTGCATCCGCCACCTCGGATGTGGCCTCCCCTACATGGGGAACACAGGCGGCCTACCTTCGGAACGTTTCAGAGAACACCTCTGGGACACTCAGACCAACCAACCCAACTGCCCCGTGGATGAATACTTTAACTCCTCCTCCCACACCGCCATGGCCCTTGGCCTCCTCCATCACCAGACCATGGCAACATGACGCCTGGAGGAAGAGCACCTCATCTTCTGCCCAGGAACCCTCCAACCACAAGGGATGAATGCAGATTTCTCCAGCTTCTTCATTTCCCCTCCCCCGACCTTATCTCAGTCCCAACCCTCGGACTCAGCACTGCCTTCTTGACCTGCAATCTTCCTCCTGACTTCTCCGCCCCCACCCCTTCTCTGGCCTATCACCCTCACGTTCACCTCCTTCCACCTATCGCATTCCCAACGCCCTCCCCCCAAGTCCCTCCTCCCTACCTTTTATCTTAGCCTGCTTGGCACACCCTCCTCATTCCCGAAGAAGGGCTTATGCCCGAAACATCGATTCCCCTGCTCCTTGGATGCTGCCTGACCTGCTGCGCTTTTCCAGCAACACATTTTTCAGCTCTGATCTCCAGCATCTGCAGTTCTCACTTTCTCTGAGAGAGAAAGTTACTCAATTTGCTTTTATCTTCCCAATATAGAGGAAAGTAAACTGTGGGTACTGAATACCATACTGTTTGAAAGTAAGTACGAGTAAGTCACCATTTTGGGGCCCTAGGCATAGAGGATGAAGAAGGCAAAGCATTGTGTTCCACCTGTTGCAATTACATTGGAAGATGCCAAGGGAAGGGAGTGGTGTTGTGGATGACAGAGGAATATCAAGGGAAGTGTTTGAGGTGATAGAGGAGTGGAACAGGGTATCATAGAGGGAACAGTCCTTTTGAGGTACTGACAAGGGAAATGGGGAAGATGTGTCAATGTGGCATTGTGCTAGAGATGGCAGAAATGACAGAGGGTTATCCTTAAATGTGAAGATTGGTGGGTTGAAAATGAGGTAAAGGCGAACCGTATTGGAGTTGTGACAGGGAGCGATTTCTTTTTTGTTTTTCTTAAATCCATTCATGGAATCAGGGCATTGCTGGCTAGGCCAGCATTTATTGCCCATCCCACATTCTCTAGAAGGTAACTCAGAGTCAGTCACATCATTATGGGCTTGAAGTCACATGTAGACAAGACCAGGTAAGAATGTCAGATTTATTTCTCTATAGGACATTAGTGAATCAGATGGGCTTTTGCAACAGTCAACAATGGTTACATTGTTCACCATTAGTTTAGCTTTTTATTTTTTTTTAAACTGAATTCAGAATTCACCACCTGCCATTGTGGGATTCTAAACTATTCTCCCAAAACATTAGCCTATGAGAAAGAGTTGAACAGTTGGAGGCAGCAAGTGACTCAGTGATTAACATTGTTGCCTCACAGCACCAAGGACCTGCGTTCAATTCCAGCCTCGGGCGTCTAACTATGTGGAGCTTGCACATTCTGCATGGGTTTCCTCCGGCTGCTCTGGTTTCCTCCCACAATCCAAAGATGTGTAGGTTAGGTGAATTGGCCATGCTAAATTGCCCATAGTGTGAGGTATATTAGTCAGGGGTAAGTGTAGGGTAGGAGAATGGGTCTGGGTGGGTTGCTGTTCAGCGGGTCAGTGTGGACTTGTTGGGCCAAATGGCCTGTTTCCACACAGTAGGTAATCTAACCTAATGTCAAATGCCCTATCCATTGCAGTGTTGGTGGGAGAAGTCATCAATTGGGGGTAGGGGGAAAGAAGACATTTTTGAAAAACCATAGTGGATGTGGTATCATTAGAATAGATGCATTAGAAATATAGAAACTGGGAGAAATGTAGTGCAATCCTTGCAGGATGTAGGTTGTGAGGAAACATAGTGGAGGTATTTGTGAGAGTTAGTGGGATCATAATGAATAGTGGTAGACAGCCTATCTCTAGAAATGGAGAAAGAGAGGCCAAGAAAGGGAAAGGAAGAGTTGGAAATGGACCATGTGACGAGGAGATGTCTTTGATCACACAGGTAATGAAGGTTAAAATAATCACCATTGGCTTGAATCTTCTAAAGTACAGCAATGATAAATAGATTCCCGCTATGCTCTAATATTCCCCTGCTCAATATTGAGATACATTTCTTCTAGATCCCAGCTTTCAAAGAAATGTGGAGTACTGCTTCCTTCAGGAAACTCTTTTGGAGCAGAGTTGAGGAAAAAAATGAACATGTGTCTTTTTGAAAGACAAGCTGCATGTGGTAAATTTAAAGATCCAGTCTTTGAATGTTTGTGAATGGGTGAATACATTGTGGGTGGATGGCAGGGGTCAGTGAGTTACTGGGTAGATGTGAGTTGATTAGGTTGCTCAATAGGTGAGTGATAGCATAGATGATAGACAGGAAGAATGTTCTGGGAGCTGAGTTGTTGATGTGAAATTGAAAGGTAGATGAGTGGGTAATTGAATTGGGGTAGCTGGGTTAGGATGTGTTGTCTGTTATGTGGGTGTATGCTCAGGCAGTCTAGGGAAGGGGAGAAGATGGGCACAGGCAAAGATTGTCGGGTAGCAGTCAATACTACACAGTAGTTGGTGAGGTCATGGGTATAGTTGGGTGATTGGAGAGCTGTCCAGTTGTCAGTGTGGTGTAGTTGTAAATAGTCAGAGGCCTGATCGGTTAGTTGGGGGCTTGGAAGATACTATTAAATTGAATTGAATTTATTGTCACGAGTACCGCGGCACAGTGAAAAGCTTTGTCTGGCAAGCTATACAGGCAGATCACAAGTTAAATAGCTTGATCAGTAATTTATCGGTAAACAATGGCAAAAACCAAAACACAGGTACAGTTGAATGTTAAGAGTTTGTGAGTCCATTCAGTATTCTAACAACAGTAGGGTAGAAACTGTTTCGAAACCGGCTGGTGCATGTGTTCAGGCTTCTCTACCTTCTCCCTGATGGTAGAGGTTGTAGAAAAACATTGCCAGGGGGATGGATCTTTGAGAATGCTGGTGACCTTTCCTTGACAGTGGGCCTGGTAGATGGATTCTATGGATGGGAGTTTGGCCTTTGTGATTGTCCGGGCCAAGTTCACCACTCTCTGTAACCATCTCCGTTCTTGAATGGTACCGTTGCCATACCAGGTAATGATAGCTCCAGGCAGAATGCTCTCGATGGCGCACCTATAAAGGTTGGCAAGGCCGTCATGCCAAATTTCCTCAGCTGTCTGAGGAAGAAGAAACCTTGTTGGGCCTTTGCAACCAGTGTGTCCACATGAAGAGTCCAAGAAATCTTGTTGTGGATGACCACTCCCAGGAGCTTGACACTCTTCACTCGTTCCACCTCTGTACTGTTAATGTGTAGCATGAGTAACATCCTGCTGAAAGTCAATAATGAGTTTCTTGGTTTTGCTGGCATTGAGAGCTAGGTTGTTCTCAGTGCACCATTTTTCCAGGTCTTCTACCTCCCGTCTATTTCATCACCACCTGAGGTTCAACTGACTGTGGTGGTGTCATCATGGAACTTGTAAATGACAGTCTGATGTTTGGTGATGCAGTCATGGTAATACGGAGAGTACAGTGGGGGGCTGAGTACGCACCTCTGGGGGTCTGCAGTGTTGAGTGCTAGTGAAGATGAAGTATTGTCCGCAGTTTTCACTGATTGTGGCCTATGGATCAAGAAACTGAGGATCCAGTTGCAGAGAGTGGGGTTTAGTCTGAGATCACTAAGTTTAGTAATCAGTCTTGAGGGGATAATAGTGTTGAAGGCTGAATTGGAATCAATGGGTAGGATTCTTCCGTAGTTATGGGGAGTAGGAGAAACATATCGGGCCTGACCTAATGATGGAGCAAACTCAGTGAGCTGAATGGCCTGATTCTACTCAATTTATTTTATAGTTTTATGGTCTTACACTCCGAAGGGCTCAATAGTTTCAGAAGGCAGCACACCACTCCAGGACAATTAGGGATGGACAAGAATTTTCAGCCTGGCCAATAATGCCCATATCCCATTATTAAGTTCATGAAGGGATGAGTTGGCCAGGAGATGGTAGAGCTGATGTGTTTTGTTTTCAGTTCTGGTGAAAACTTGATCAATTATGAATAAATGTGCGCTTCCTTTTCATGTTTTTATTAACTGTGGTTCTCCTTTTCTCAGTTATCTGATTGGACTTTGGTGTAGAAGGCTGTAACCAATTTGCCTGAAACTCTTTCTTCATCTGTTTATTTTAAATGAGCGTCTGTCTATATTAAAATAAGGTTTAGGAAACTGAAGACAAACTGAGCCTTCAAAGAATACAAAGATGGCAGGAAAAAACTCAAACAGGGAATTAGGAGGACTAAGGGGGCTATGAAATATCTTTGGCAAACAGGATTAAGGAAAATTCCAAGGTGTTTTATGCATGTATAAGGAGCAGAAGGGTAGCTAGGGAAAAGATAGGCCCACTCAAGAACAATATAGAAAATGTATGCATAGAGTAGAGGAAGTGTGTGAGGTTCTTAACAATGCTTTGTGTTGTTATTCACAAAGCAGAAGGACATTGTGACTGGTGAGTCTCAAGAGTGGTGTGTTGATAATCTAGGTAATGTCAATGTCATAAAGGAGGGCATGTTGGGTGTTTTGAAAAGCATTAATATGAGCAGGTGCCTAGGACCTGTTGGGACCCCTATAGAATACTGAGGGAGGCAGGTGAGGAACTTACTGCGATCTTATATGATAACAATATGAAATAAATCCACAGAGGCCAGTATCCTGTCACTAACACTATTTATTTACATGTGGAAAGTCCTTGACAGCGATATAGCTTCCTCAGAGCCAGCTTCTAGAGTGAGTAGCACCTCTGACACTTATGATTACATTTGTCAGCCAGGGATCCCTGACTGGACCATATTAACAGCCTCAATGTATCATTTTTAGTCACAAGAGAGGACTGGAGAATAGCCAATGTTGTTCCTTTGTTTAAGAAGGGCAACAGGGATAATCTGGGAAATTATAGGCCAATTATATTTCCCTCAGTGATAGGGAAATTATTGGAAAAGGTTCATAGAGATAGGATTTATTCATATTTGGAAAAATATGGACTTATCAATGTTAGGCAGCATGGCTTTGTATGGGGAAGGTCATGTCTCACAAATGTGATTGAGGTTTTTGAAGAAGTGATAATGATGATTGAGGGCAGGGAAGTAGATGTTGTCTGTTTGGACTTTAAAGAAAGGCCTTTGAGAAGGTCCCTCATGGCAGGTTGATACAAAAGGTGAAGTCACATGGGATCCATGGAGAGCTGATAAGATGGATACAAAACTGGCTTAGCCGTAGAAGATAGCACTGTGTAGAACTGGAACAATCCTGTCGCCAAACAGTGTTGTGCCAAACATGACGTCAAATTAAACTAATCCCTTCTGCCTACTCTTAATCCATATCCCTCCATTCCTTGCATATTCATATACTTACCTAAAAGTCCCTCAAACATTCCTATCATATCTGCTTCCATCATCATCCTTGGTAAACGTTCCAGACTCCTACCACTCTCTGTGTGAAAAAAAAACCTGCTTGTCACATCTCCTTTGAACTATTTTCCTTTCACCTGAAATGTATACACATTTCAACTCTGTCAACTCTGTCTACGCATCTCATAATTTTATAGACTTCTATCAAATGTCCCCTCAGCCTCCACCACTCCAGAGAAAACTACCCAGGTTTTTCAAGCCTCCCCTTAAAAGAAGATAGAGAGTTGTGATAGAAGGATGTTTTTCACACTGCAGGTCTCTGAACAATGGTGTTCATAGGGATCTGTGCTGGGACCTTGTTGTATTTGGTGGCCTAATTATTAAGTTTTCAGATGACGTAAAGGATTGTGGGAGCTGCTGATAGTGAGAAGAATTGCCAGAGGATACAGCAGGATATAGACAGGCTAAGATTTGGGCAGAGAAATGGCAAATGGAGTTTGATCTGGACATAAGGGAGGTGATGCATGTTAGAAAGCGTAATGAAGAAGGGAGGTTTACAGTAAGTGGCAGCACCTTGGTAGCGTCAACATATAGATGGATTTAGGCATACAGGTCCGCAGTTCCCTGAAAGTGGTCAAGATGGCTTATGATATGTTGCCTTCATTAGTTAGGACATGAAGAACAAATATTAGCATTTCTTGTTGCAGCGGCATAGAATTTTTGTGAGGCCACAGTTTGGATATTGTGTACACTTTTAGTCACCACAGTACCGGAAGGATGTGGTGGTTTTGGAGAGGGTACAGTAATGGTTAACGAGGATATTGCCTGATTTGGAGAATATTAGCTGTGAAGAGACTTGTTGTCATAAAGGCTGAGGGGCAACCTGATAGAAATTTAGGGGTAGGATTAAAATTATGAGAGGAATGGACAATTGGAATCTTTTTCCCAGGGTAAAAATGTCAATTACTAGGCAACATAAGTTTAAAGGAGATGGTGAGTGTCTGGAATGCCCTGAGAGAAGAGATGGGATAGAGGTGGGGACACAGGAGCACAGGAGCAGCACGGTGGCACAGTGGTTAGCACTGCTGCCTCACAGCGCCTGTAGACCTGGGTTCAATTCCCGACTCAGGCGACTGACTGTGTGGAGTTTGCACGTTCTCCCTGTGTCTGCGTGGGTTTCCTTCGGGTGCTCCGGTTTCCTCCCACAGTCACAAAGATGTGCGGGTCAGGTGAATTGGCCATGCTAAATTGCCCATAGTGTTAGGTAAGGGGTAATGTAGGGGTATGGGTGGGTTGCGCTTTGGTGGGTCGGTGTGGACTTGTTGGGCCGAAGGGCCTGTTTCCACACTGTAAGTCTAATCTAATCTAAAAACATTTATGAGGTATCTTGATAGATATATGAATAAGGAGGAATAGAGGGTTACAGATTGTGTAGAGGCAAAAAGTTTTTAGTTTAGAAAGGCATACTGTATAGGCACCTGCTTAGTCAGGCAAAGGACCTATTTTTGTGCTCTATTGATACTTGTCTTATCCAGACTCGCTGGAAACAATTCCTAGCTAATGACCTCATGAGGCAACTTCGGCTATCCCGTTAAACATAATAGTCTTCCCCGGTGACAAAGCATCTGAAGGACCTTTTTAATAAGGAAATAACCTGCAATTAACTTCCAGCTTTGGCCTCAGGAATAAACAAAAGCTTGTTGGTCTGCTTTCCTGTTATTACAAGCTGTTATCCAGAGTGCAAAAATTATCTTTAGCTCTCAGTTTCCAGTTCATAGCTCCAAACCAAAATTACCCAAAGAATAAAACACAAAGAATGAAAAATCAGAAAGGGATCCAACACAGCTATTTACAGTGCACCGAACAAGTGGCAGGCACATTAATCATCTGCATTAGCAGTTTCAGCTGCTGTACATGGACAATGGTAGCAACATTTTAGGGTTGAGATTTTCCCAAGGGTCTAAGAAATTGTGGGATTTCACCCTTCTGACTGTGTGTTCCCTTGCCATTACTTGCTGAAAGGACTCTGTTTTCACAAAGAGCAGTTTGGATAACTTGTAGTACCAAGTTTTGAGGAGATTTGTAGCTCAGGTTGAGGTTCTGGATGTAAGTTTGCTCACTGAGTTGGAAGGTTTGTTTTCAGACATTTTGTCACCATACTAGGTAGCATCATCAGTGAGCCTCCAGTGAAGTGCTGGTGTTATGTCCCACTTTCTATTTATGTGTTCAGGATTCTTTGGTTTTCTGCTGAGAAATCAGCAGATGCGTATTCAAAAAGAACGGGTACCCAATGAACACAGTCCATCAATTTCTCAGCAACAAACCCAAACAAGCAGACACAATGCGCCCAGAAACCCTAGCCACTCTCCCCTACATCAAAGGCATCTCAGAAATGATTGCCTGACTACCCAGACCTCTTGGCATCATGGTAGCCCACAAACATACCAACTCACTAAAACAACAGCTAATGAACTTAAAAGACCCTAAAATGACAAAAAAAAACAAAACAAACGTCATTTACAAAATAGCATGCAAGAACTGTAACAAACACTACATTGGACAAACAGGCAGAAAACTAGACACCAGGATACGCGCACATCAACTAGCCACAAAAAGACATGACCCATTTTCCCTAGTATCCTTACATACAGAGAAGCACATCCATCCTAGGACAAGCCAAACAGAGACACACACGAGAATTCCTAGAAGCATGGCATTCCAACTGGAACTCTATCAACAAACAGATTGATTTGGATCCCATTTACCACCCTCTGAGAAAAAGAACAGGAAATGACATCACCACAGGAGATTACATTAACCCAAGGAAACCTAAACACACAAATAGAAAGTGGGACATAATACCAGCGTTTCATCCGGAGGCTCACTGATGATGTTACCTAGTATGGTGAAGGAACATCTGAAAACAAACCTTCCAGCTCAGCGAGCAAGCTAACATTCAGAACTTGTAATACCATTTAATGTTCATTCTCTGGCATTATGCATTCACTTTAAAGCAAACCATGACGTCACCATCAAAAGGAAGCTTTGAGCTGGCTCTTACATGGTCAAGGATGTGCTTTACAACTCTGGCTGATGATGCTTGCGTAGAATTCCAAAATGTAATTTCAGTGCTGACTATAATGGGTCCCAAACAGCAACTAATGTACCATTATTATGAAAACTGTGCTGTCTTATTTGATTCGGGGAAAATTCATCTAAAGTGTCATGGTAGTTTTCTGCTTTCTTCTTGCTTGCAAAGAGTAAAGAGGAGAGGAAACCACCCAGAATTTAGAAGCATAGGAACAGGAGTAGGCCGATCACAAAATCTACCTGCTCTGATACAATCATGGCCACTTGAACATGGCTTTTACCCAACCCATCCTCATATACCATCAAGAATCAAGAATCTAATCAACCTCTGCCTTAAACATATTCAAAGCCTGAGTTTCTACTTACTGACCTCTCCGCCCCCACCCCACTCCGGCCTATCACCCACACCTTGACCTCCTTCCACCTATCCCACCTCCATCGCCCCTCCCCCAAGTCCCTCCTCCCTACCTTTTATCTTAGCCTGCTTGGCTACTCTCTCTCATTCCTGATGAAGGGCTTATGCTCGAAACGTCGAATTCCCTATTCCTGAGATGCTGCCTAACCTGCTGTGCTTTAACCAGCAACACATTTTCAGCTTTCTACTGCCCTCATGGACATATAATTCCAAAAGATCACAGCTTCTGATCTTTCCATATGAAATTTCCATATCTAGGTCCTAAATGGTGTCCCTATTATTGTTAAATTGAGCCCCTAGTTTGTGATGTATTAACCAGATAAAACATCTTAACTGCACCTATCTTGTATATACCTTCAAGAATTCTGTAAGTTTCAATGAGAACACATCTCATTCTTCAAAACTCTGCAGAATACAGACCCAGTTTTCCTAATCACTCGAAATAGAGCAATCTAGCCATCCTGGGAATAATTTTGGTGAACCTTTGTTGGCCTCACTTTCTTGCCTTCAGGGTAGTAATATTGTTCCTGAAATAAGGAGAGCAAAACTAGACTCGGTTTTATCAAATTCCTACACGATTGAAGTAAGACTTCATTTCCTGCACTATCATCTTCATTCAATAAAGGTTAACATTCCATTAGCCTTCCTAAGAGCTTGCTGCACCTACATGTTGGCTTTCAGTGACTTATCAACAAGGACACCTAGGCCTCTTTGTACATCTACACTCTTAAGCATCATAACAGTTAAAAAAATATTCTGCACATTTGTTGATAGCCTCATATTTTTTCCAATTATATTCCATTGTTACCTTGACCACACCAACCGTCCAAAATCTTCATGAAGCCTCTCCAAATCTCCCTCACATCACACATTCCCACTTTGCTTTGTGTTACATTTGTGAAATGTCACATTTGGAGCCAATTCAAATCTTTGATATAGATTGTGAATAGCTGGGCCCAAGTATTGATCTTTGTCGTACTCAAGTCAGAGCCTGCCAATGTGGTATAGATTCATTTATTCCTTCTATCTGTTTCTGTCCATTAGCTAATCATCATTTCATGCTAATATGTTACCTCCTATTCCATGTACTTAAATTTTCGATCTAACCTCGTGGGGATTTTATCAAAATCCACCTGAAACTCCATTTGCTTTCCATTATCAATTATCTTCAAAAACCTCCAAGAAGTTAATCAAGGATGGCTTCCCATTTGTAATCCATGCTGAATCTTTCCAGTGAGATTGTTATTATTTAAGTATCTATTTGTCACATCCTTTCTAAAGAATTCTCATGTTTTCCCTCTTACTAACAAGTCTTAGTATTCCTGTTTTTCCTCTTGCTCCCTTCTTAACTAATAGATGTGTGCTATCTTCCACTCCGTGGGAATTATTCCAGAATCAATAGAAGTTTTGAAGATAATCATCAATGCATCCAAAGCCATGGCTTTCAACAGTTTGGGATGCAGAATATCAGACTCTGATGGTTTTCTTAACTTTTAGCTCCACTAATTTTTCCAGTACGATATTCTTACTGCTAATTTCTTTCAAGTCTTCATTCTGCCGAGCCTCTTCAATCTCTACTTCAGGGAGATTTCTTCCATCTTCTTCTGTAAAGACAGAGAGATTGCAATAATTTAGTTTCACTGCCATTTCTCTATTCCACATTTTAAATTCCCTTGACTCTGCTTGTAATGGACTCAAGTAAAAACAATGACTGCAGATGCTGGAAACCAGATTCTGGATTAGTGGTCCTGGAAAAGCACAGCAGTTCAGGCAGCATCCGAGGAGCAGTAAAATCGACGTTTCGAGCAAAAGCCCTTCATCTGGAATACAGGCAGAGTGCCTGAAGGGTGGAGAGATAAATGAGAGGAGGGTGGGGGTGAGGAGAAACTGGCATAGAGTACAATAGGTGAGTGGGGGAGGGGATGAAGGTGATAGGTCAGGGAGGACGGTGGAGTGGACAGCTGGAAAAGAAGATAGGCAGGTAGGACAAGTCATGGGGACAGTGCTGAGCTGGTAGTTTGGGACTGGGGTGAGGTGGGGGAAGGGGAAATGAGGAAACTGGTGAAGTCCACATTGATGCCCTGGGGTTGAAGTGTTCCGAGGTGGAAGCTGAGGCCTTCATCCTCCAGGCATTGGGTGGTGAGGGAGCAGCGGTGAAGGAGGCCCAGGACCTCCATGTCCTCGGCAGAGTGGGAGGGGGAGTTGAAATGTTGGGCCACAGGGCGGTGTGGTTGATTGGTGAGGGTGTCCCAGAGATGTTCCCTAAAGCACTCTGCTAGGAGGCGTCCAGTCTCCCCAATGTAGAGGAGAATGTATCAGGAGCAACAGATACAATAAATGAAATTGGTGGATGTGCAGGTAAAATTTTGATGGATGTGGAAGATTCCTTTAGGGCCTTGGAAGGAGGTGAGGGAGGAGGTGTGGGCGCTGGTTTTGCAATTCCTGCGGTGGCAAGGGAAGGTGCCAGGATGGGAGGGTGGGTTGTAGAGGGGCGTGGATCTGACCAGGTAGTCACGGAGGGAACGGTCTTTGCGGAAGGCGGAAAGGGTTGGGGAAGGAAATATATCCCTGGTGGTGGGGTCTTTTTGGAGGTGGCGGAAATGTCGGGGGATGATTTGGTTTATGCGAAGGTTTGTAGGGTGGAAGATGAGCACCAGGGGCGTTCTGTCCTTGTTACGGTTGGAGGGGTGGGGGTCTGAGGGCGGAGGTGCGGGATGTGGACTAGATGCATTGGAGAGCATCTTTAACCACTTGGGAAGGGAAATTGCGGTCTCCAAAGAAGGAGGCCATCTGGTGTGTTCTGTTGTGGAACTGGTCCTCCTGGGAACAAATACGGTGGAGGCGGAGGAGTTGGGAATATGGGATGGCATTTTTGCAGGAGGTAAGGTGGGAAGAGGTGTAATCCAGGTAGCTGTAGGAGTCGGTGGGTTTGTAAAAATGTGAGTGTCAAGTCGGTTTACAAGTCTTAATTACTCAGATTGGACTCAGATTTGTTTTAGCTCAACTTTTCCTTTTTGCTTACCCATTGAAGTTTTTACAGTCCATTTTTAATGTTTTTGGTAAATTGTGTCCATATTTTATTCACCCATTCCTTATAAGTTTCTTAAAATCATTTTCATTGAAAACTTTCCATAAATCATAAACATATTATACTCTAATGCATTGGGATTGGTCTCCACTGTGAATGTGCATATATGGAACAATGTTTTTGTGGTTTCTTTTGCAGTGTCAGTTGATGACAGTTACAAGTAGAATTCAATCTCTTTGGATGATGGCATGTTTCTGTGACTGTGAAAATCTGACCATTTATTTGAGTTTACTGAAAAATATACCATTTTAGAGGAATAAAGTGGTTTCCTAGATGTGTCATGTATTTATTTCTTTGTAATTAAAACTTAAAACCTGGTGGCCTCTTCATGTGTGTGATATCTCTGAATAGCCTTAACTCTGAAATGACAGCAGATCAAAGAATTTAGCTACAAAATAAAACCACATATTTCCAAGACCTTGCAGCTCTTCATTGTATTAGTGATGATAGGGTTGTGGAGGAGATCACAGGAACTTGGATCATAGAAAATAAAATCAGTAATAGGCCATTTGGTCCCTTAAGCCTGTTCTGCCATTCAGCATGATCATTGCTGATACTTTCTCTCAGCGCTATACTTGTGCTCTCGTCCTACATCCTTTGACACCTTTAACATAAAATCATACAATCCCTACAGTGCGGAAAGAGGCAATTCAACCCAGCAACTCTGCACTGCCTTTGAGGAGCATCACACTCAGACCCAACCCTCCACCTATAACCTTTGCCATTGCTAATCTGCCTATTCTGCACGTGACTGGACATTATTGACAATTTGGCATGACTAATCCAACTATCTGCGCATTTCTGGACTGTGGGAGGAAACCAGAGCACTTGGCAGAATCCCACAAAGACACATGGAGAACATACAAATTCCATCTGATAATCACGCAAAGTTGGATTCGAACCTGGTGCTGTAAGACAGCAGTGCTAACCACTGAGCCATTGTGTCACCTAGAACATTTAGAAATTTCACTAACTCTTTCTTAAATATTCTGAATGACGTGACTCTCACATTGTTAGAGAATTCCACTACAGTACCAAATTCCACTGGTTCACCACACCCTGTGTGAAGTCATATCTCCTCATCTCAGTCCAAAATGGTCTACTACACATCCTGAAACCATTACCTCTTATGCTAGTCCGCCAGTCTCTCATTTAAAAATTCTTAACTTAATTTTGAAATCCTTCCATGGCTTCATGCCTTTCTATCTCTTCCAGCCTTACAAATCTCCAAGATATCTAAACTCCTCTAATATGGCTTAATGAGCGGCCTGCATAATAATTGCTCCACTATTCATAACCATGACCTAAGCTCTGGAATTTACTCCTTAAACCTCTCACCTCTATATCTGTATTTCTTCCTTTAAGAAAAAAAATCTACTCTTTAACCAGACGTTTGGTCATTTGGCTTAATGTCTCCTGACTTGACTCAGTGTCCTGCTTTTGCTTTCCAACACTCCTGTGCAATGCTTTACATTGTTTTACTATATTAAAGGCATTGTAAATGCAACTTTTTCTTGCTGTTATGTTTTTCTCATGGCTTTAAGCACCTTAAATTTGACAGGAGAAACCTTACTCAAAAAACAGAGGAAATTGCAAAAGTGATCAGTCAGTTGTCATTCAGCATAGAAACAAACCCTTCAGCCCACCATGTCTATGCTGACCAACAAGCACCAAAGTTTTCTAATCCAAATTGCCTGAACTTGGTCCAAAGCCTACTGTGCGCTGGCATTTTCAGCACTCATCTGGTTGCTTCTTCAATGTTATGAGAGTACCTGCCTCCAAAACGCACTCTGGCAGCATGTTCCATACTTCTACCACCCTCAGGTGAAAACAAAATCCTCAGATCTCCTCTAAACCACTTATTCCTACCTTAAATTTGTGCCCTCTGGCCTTAGATATGTCTGTCATGGGGAAAAATAATCTCACAATGTACCCAACTATGCCCCTCACAGTTTTGTAAATCTCAATCAAATCCTCTCCTCAGCTGCATCTGCTCCAGGGAAAACAAATCCAACCTATCAATCTGTCCTCATAATAAGGACAGCTGTCTTAACTCACTGACATCAACTTGTTTTCTGTTTGGTCACTTGTTCTGCCAGTGCAAAGGGTATAATTACAGTCTGGTATACAACAGAAACCTTCATTATACTCATCTGCACTTTACCGATTATCCATCTGAGTATTTATGCAAAAAAACGTATTGAATGTCAGTGACTTTAGTCGCCTCTATTGTCCATAATGTGGTTTTGTTTGGTGCCCAATACCCAGCATAAGGCACAAGCCAGTAAAATAGGAGTATAAGTTTGTAAGCCAGAATGAGTGAAAAAAAGAATCCATTGTCAATAAATTTGAAATCTCTAATGTGATTTTATCAGATGTATGTCTTAGCTAACTACAATGTAGTGCTGCAGCCAAGTACATGAGTTGGGGTTACATGCTGATTCACCCCAAAATATCAGGGTAGAATATTTATGGAGTTAGATGATACTCCCAGAGTCTAATGTATAGAATATTGGAAATTTGTTAAGAAATTGAAGGATTTTCAGTTTCAACAGTTGTGAAAAGAGCTGCACCATCCCTTCAGAAGTAATTTTCCTTTTTGTTGGAAAATGAATGAGAACAAAATAGTGCCATTCTGCAGTTAGATTTTGAAGGTCTTGTTTATGGAAATCCTGTATTGATGGGTAGCTAAATATGGAACAAAGGCTCTTGGACCACAATCTGTAGCAGCCTGTTTTGTCCCTATTCAACTTATTGGAGAATCAGCTGGAGACAATTCAGAATGCAGAATTTTTCCAGCCTTATTGCTGTGGTACAGTCCGTGTTTTCAGATCTCTAGCAATGCTGTATGGGTAAGAGTATTTCAGGCTGCCAGTCTCGAGGGACATGCACAGTTTGAGTGACAAGTAAAGAAAGGAAAATTAGTTGAGATTCCATTAGGGTTCCACCAATTCTCTACTGTAACTCTGGTGAGAAACTGGTCAAGCCTTCTGCTCTCAAATTGCTTTTGATTATTTGTTTGAATGTTAACTTCAATGTTTTGAATGCTAATCAGGTGGGATTGTGATTGGAAATGGAAAGCAGGTCACATCTTGTACAGTGAATTGCAAAATGCTTTTTTCTTCTGTTCCTTTACGTTAGCACAAGTATAAATCACTGTCTATATCATTTATCCCTCAAGTATTAACTTATTGCATTTTTACTTGAGACACTTGTATAAGGATCACACTAATGTTGACAAACATGAAATTAAACTGAAAAGGTTTTAAGTTGGAATGAGTTTTCAACAAGGCTAAGTGAAGTTAAAATTCCCTTTCTTTTTTATTGCAAATGTGAGACCAAATGGTCATTGCTCAAATGTCTCTTTGAGTGGAGGTATTTCCGAGAACATTGATGAATAAATCATATGCAAGTTTGTTTAAAGAGAACAAAACAGTTTAAGACTTTAGCTAATAGATGTAGAATGGACACTCTGGTGAAATTTTATAATTTTAATCATTTAGAATGTGTGTATCACAAAACCTTATTAATTTTTGATAAGTTGGTTACCTGCTGTGGAAAGATTTCTTTCAAATCATGGTTGCACAGTGCAAACATTTTTAATTACTTCTGCTCTTAGTGTTGTGCTTTAATTTATACCACTATGCACACAACAGATATTAAAAAAGGGTTGAAATAATAAAGCTTCATAAAATCCCTATGCGTTAATCATAGAAAGGAGACCAATATATTGTGTTGACATGAAAATGGGGCTGCACTGGCTATAGTACACAGTGAATAGGCTCAGCAAATTCTCTGCAGACTTGATTTTGTGCCATTGTCTGCTCTGTAATATAATACTGAAAAGTAGTTTATAAGCATTGGAAGACTTCAGCAATTGCTGCCTGGGGACTTGCAATGTTTTGTTTATTGCCCTGTGTAATTTATAGCTTTAGCTCTCCTTTTACTTCTTCCTTTGATTTTCTGCATTGGTTATCTGATTGCTACCTTTCAACAGAAAATTTTACCTTCCTCTTCCTGAATAATTTGAGGTCACTAGGGATATTTTTATTTTAGACAATAGGTTAAATGGCTGATATTGATTTAGCTACTCCTCTCCTGATTTCATTTTCACAATGTTCCTTCTCTAGTCAAAAATTCATGATAAATGCTGCTCTGTGACCAGTTACTAAGAACTGTGTGAGAGTGATCTGTGAAGACTAGACATCTGATTTAAGCTGACTCTTCCTGTGGGAAAGCAGGTGGGGGATCATTTTAACTTTATGCAGCAGTGTAAAATTGATGATAACCAATTGGCAGTCATCTTTACGTCTCTCTCAATTTTATTCAACGTTGTCGGCGGCTGCCACAACTTGCAGCATGAGCTGTTCAAGCATTATTCAAATGCTTATTGACTTATATTGGCTCACAGTTGAGCAGCATATTGATTTTGAAATCCTTATCCTTGTTTTTGAATCCCTCCGTTGCCATGTCCCTTTCTATCCCAGTAATCTCCTCCAGATCCGGTGTCTTTGCTTCTGTAAATCTGAGCTGTTCAGCAACTTTGATTTTAATTGCTCCATCACTGTCAGTGGGCCTTGTCTAAGTTGTAGTATTCCCTTCCTATACCTCTGCACCTCACCTCCCTTCTTTAAGACACTTTCAAAAGTCACCTATTTGACCTTTTTGTATAATAGTCCTCATTTCACTTTCCATGGCTCAGCATAAGATTTTATTTTATTTTGCTCTTATGACTTGTCTTGAATGTTTTATTGCATTACAAATGATACATACATGTAAGTTGTAATCGCCTACAATCAAAATTACCCTGAAAAATTTAAAATCTTTCAGATATTCAATTTAAAAAAAAATATTGTCCACATCTACAACATTTGTTTTAACTTCAAGTGAATTATATAGATTTCACAGAAAACAGTGTGCTGTGTGTTAAACATGGTATAAGAATGAAAATCCATTTAAAAGCTACATGCAATTTTGAAAGGAGGGAAGCCCTTTTCCAAATTTAAAAATAATGTCAGATGTTTAACCTCTAATTAATAATGCCTTAAATTCACTGAAGTCTGCTACTACTGGAACTATCAGTTTTCCCAATCAGCCATGAATTTTATTTAGATGAGCTCATGCATTGGATACTTCAGTACTGGCAGCATTTGTTACAACCTGTATTCACTCTGCAAATCATCCGAAAATGTTGGTGGTTGGCACCTTCCAAATATAATGTAAAATATTTAGGAAATGTTAATGTTCCATAACTATAATATCTGGGAAATATTGCCTTGTGTCTGTGATGGATATCTGTTCATTTTCTTTAAATAAATTCAACAGACAGAAGATAAAATTGGCAACACATCCATGATCTTACTAGCAACTATTAAAACACTAAACCTGATACACAGATTAAGACTAATCCCCATGGTTACAAACAAGAACATCCTACTAAATTTGTTTTATTGTCAAAGACTTGAACAATTGTGGTAATGATTTGGCTTTCTTGAAGTGATTAAGAGTCTTTTCCAGGCTGATATCTATTTTTTAGGTAGAGCTGTTTTTCATACCTTCCAATTATGTACAGGTCTTCAGTTGGAAAGCTGTCAAATCTGTTTGCAAAAATGTGAGTAATTAATTGGTAGTGTCTCTATTTTAACATTTTGGAAGTTTTCACATATTATGTTTTTGTATGTTTATACATAAACACTTAAAAATCCACACAAGATCAGAAATAATACTTGGACAGTATTTCTTTACCAATGACTCAAGGATTTGTGTAGTAAAATCCAATTTGTCAAAAAAAATCATAGCAGTCAGCTAACATTTGGTAACTGTTATTTGAAAGATACCTCCCTCTGCTTCAGCTACTCTTCCTTGTCATTCCACCTTCCAGTATGCTTCGCTACAACTAGTAACCAAGAGAAAAGTTTGATTTGAATGTTTTTTTGAATCCACATGAATACTACTTTAAATGAGTGAGAGAACCTGAAAGAACAAGTTTTCTCCTTGGAAGGAGGTTACTGGTTTCTGCTTAGTACATCCCTTAGTATGTTGATGAGAATGCAACCTTATGTGGAGTGCATATTGGGTGTATGGACAGAATTGCACTGTTTTTTGGCTCTGCATGTTGTGCTGACTTTTTTTGAAGGGTTTCTTGAAATGAGGCACAGCAAAACCCAACTGTATCTTCCCAATGTGCCTCATTAACTACCTACCTTATCCCTTTGGCAATCCCTTTGATCTCCATGTCACCATGTACAGTTCCCAGAACAGCTCACCAATCAATGGACATTTGCTGAAAAACTGGCATCACTTGTGCCCATTGGGTGAAATCTTTAAAAGGCTGATGTGCACCTGGATAAGTACTGCAGCTCCCTTACACAGTTCCTCACATTTGCGGCGGATATGGCAGACTTGGGGTTATTATTGTCCCACTTTGCAGGCAGGATCCCGGAGGACCTGCTAGAAAGGGTGTCACAGATGTGGAATGTCCTCTTCTCCCGGGAGCAGTGGAGGAAATCACTACACAAACATACCAGCCAGATGGGTTTGTGCAGTATGAGACACCCGGAGGAATCCTCATCAACGAAGAAAGAAATTCAATGACTTTCTCCACTTCACCGGAGTAAGTGGCTCTATCGTCTCTTTGATACCTCACACTCAATATCTCTGTATTATTGTACCCACAACCCACTAAAGTTCATTCTCTATCACTCTCACTTGCCAGCAATATCTTCACCACTTGGTACTACCCACCCAACATCATGATATATTGGTGAAACCAAGCAGACACTATGACAATGGATGAATGGACAGTGTGCAACAATTGCCAGACAGGAATGATCCCTCCCCAGTTCAGTGGTCAGGGACATTTGGCCTTGGATCTTCAGTTGAACATCCTCCAAAGTGGACTTTGGTATATGCAACAATGCAGAGTGGCCAAGCAGAGGCTGATGGCAAGTTCAACAACGGTAGGGATGGACTAAACTGGGATCTTGGGTTCATGTCACATGGCCTCACTGCACTCTACACTCTCAGACATATGCACCCTCACTCATGCACGCATCCTCTCTATCACACTCACACTCTATCAAGCATGCACATACACACTCTCACAGGCAGATGCACACTCTCTCTCCCTCTCTCTCAAACACACACACTCCCATTCCCTCTCTCTGTGTCTCTCTCATCCCCCCACTCAATCTCTCTCTCTCACACACACATAAGTCTCTGAGGTGAATTTGCATTTGCAGATTTGTATTTGCAGATACGTTCAATTTTGTTTAAAAAGCACAAAATCTGCAGGCACTCAATCATAGAGCCATAGAGATGTACAGCATGGAAACAGACCCTTTGGTCCACCTTGGCCCATATCCCTCCAAACCCTTCTAATTAAAAGGTACCCATCCAGGTACCTTTTAAATATTGTAATTGTACCAGCCTCCACCACTTCCTTTGGCAGCTCATTCCATACATGCTTAACCTCTGCATAAAAAAGTTGCCCCTCAGGTCCCTTTTAAATCTTTCCACTCTCTCATTAAATCTATGCTCTGGACTCTTCAAACCCAGAGATAAGACTTTATCTATTTACCCTATCCATGCCCCCGATAATTCTATAAACCTCTACAAGGTCACTCCTCAGCATCCGACACTCCAGGGAAAACAGCCCCAGCCTATTCAGCCTCTCCCTCTAGCTCAAACCCTGAAACCCTGGCAACACCTTTGTAAATCTTTTTTGAACCCTTTAAAGTTTCACAGCATCCTATAGGAGGGATTCTGGAATCTCACACTATTCCATATGTGGCCTAACAAATGCCCTGTATGGCCACAATATGACGTCCCAACTTCTATATTCAATGCTCTGACCAATAAAGGTAAGCATACTAAATGCCGTCTTCACTATCCTATCTACCTGAGACTCCACTTTCAAGGAAAGATGAACCTACATGCCTATGTCTTTTTGAGCCAATTCTGTATCTAAATAGCTAGTTTTTCCTGTATTCCATGACATCGAACCTTGCTAACCAGTTTACCATGCGGAACCTTGTCGAACACCTTACTGAAATTCATGTAGATCTCCTCCACCGCTCTGCGCTCATCAATCCTCTTTGTTACTTCTTCAAAAAGCTCAGTGAAGTCAGTGAGACATGATTTTCTTGCACAGCGTCATGTTGACTATCCCTAACCAGTCCTTACTTATCCAAATGCATGTAAATCCTATCCCTCAGGATTGCCTCCAACAACTTGCCCATCATCGATGTCAGGGTCACTGGTCTATAGTAACCTGGCTTTTCCTTAGCACCTTTCTTAAATAGTGGCATCACATTAGCCAACATCCAGTCCTCTAGCATTTCACCTGTGATGATCCAAATATCTCACCAAGGGGCCCAACAATCACTCCCCTTGCTTCCTATAGAGTTCTGGTGTACACCTGATCAGATCCTGGAGATTTATCCGCCTTTATGCATTTTAAGACATCCAGCACCTTCTCTTCTGTAATATGGATATTTTTCAAAATGTCACCATCTATTTCCCCACATTCTATATCTTCCATGTCCTTCTCCATAGTAAACACTGATACAAAATACTCATGCAATATCTTCCCCCATCTCCTGCAGTTCCACACTTAGGCTGCCTTGCTGATCTTTGAGGGGTCCTATTCTCTATCTAGTTACTCTTTTGCCTTAATGTATTTATAAAATCCTACTGCAGCTGCCTTATGGAAACTGGCAATTAACCATTTTATGAATGCTGATACTCAGAGCTGATTCCTGCAGGTGTGCAGTTATTTGGATGCATCATAGGTGATTCTGGAGCGAATTTTGGCTGCCATCAAGTCACAAGGCATGGGTGAAATCCATCACAATCTGCTCCTTTTTCCATAGTATCCCAGTACTTCGGAGAAATGGAAACATACAATAATGAATGTGCTGTCATTGTACGCCTAACTTTGCTTTTCCACTGAGGTGGATACTTGGCTGAGCTATTGTCATGAATTTTGCAAGCAACAAAATTGAAACTTAGCATCCTGCTTTATACAGGTCTCACTCAGAAACTATTCCCACTGGCCCTGATCCTGATCTAATCATGTTCAAATCCTAGGGCACAACCCATCAGGTCCATTGGACCTGTTGACCTGTAGTCCCATTGCATTCCCAGTACTTTTTCTCTAGTGATTGCAATTGTTTTTATTTCCTTCTGACTTTATCCTCTTGATTTTTTTTTGGAATGCTATTAGTATCCTCTACCTTGAAGGCAAATGCAAACTCCTCCGAGGTGGGATTATGAGTGAGATCAGTAGACAGATCCAGGTAATACTGATACAGGAGCTAATATTTTGCTTCAGTTTTTTATGGTGGAGAACATTTGCACCATCTCAATAGTAACAGGTAATGTAGAAGTCCTACAAAGGGTGGAATTTAGAACTAGGGAAAACATACTGAGCACATGATTTGAATTGAAAGCATAAGTGTCCCCATGGGCCCAGTTGGCCTACATTCTTGACTTTTCAAGGATGGTGTAGCAGAGGTGGTGGATCCATTGTTTATAATATTCCAAACTTCCATAGATGAGAGAGATTAGATTAGATTAGACTTACAGTGTGGAAACAGGCCCTTCGGCCCAACAAGTCCACACCGACCCGCCGAAGCGAAACCCACCCATACCCCTACATTACCCCCTACCTAACACTACGGGCAATTTAGCATGGCCAATTCACCTGACCCGCACATCTTTGGACTGTGGGAGGAAACCGGAGCCCCCGGAGGAAACCCACGCAGACACAGGGAGAACGTGCAAACTCCACACAGTCAGTCGCCTGAGTCGGGAATTGAACCCGGGTCTTCAGGCGCTGTGAGGCAGCAGTGCTAACCACTGTGCCACCGTGCCGCCCACAAAGATGTTCCAATGGATTGGAAAAATACTAATATAACACGTTTATTCAAATAGGAAGGGAGACAGATAGTAGGAAACTGTGGACCAATTAGTTTTACATGTATCACAATGTGGTTTAACATTAGAAAATTGTTGGAAGCATTAAGAAATTAATAACAGGACATTTGAAAATACAAAATACACTCCCTCAGAATCAGCATAGTTTTATGAAGGGTAAATTATGTGATTAATTTGCTGGAGTTCTTTGAAGATGTAGCAAGCAGTATGGATAATGAGGATCCTGTAGATGTTGTATATCTGGACTTTCAGGAGGCATTTGATAAGATGCTGCACAAAAGGTTAGTACACAAAGTTAAACCACATGGGGCTATTAGCATGGAGAGCAGATTGACTAATCAACAGAAAGCAAAGTATTGGGATAATTGGGTCTTTCTTCATTGGCAAGATGTAATTAGTGAGGTACTATGTGGTTTGCTCCTCGGGCCTTAACTATTTACAGTCATAGAATCATACAGTACAGAAGAGGACCCTTTGACCTCCAGGTTTGTACCTCCAAAAGTACACCACTACCTATACGAGCCCCATTCTACAACACTTTGCTCATAGTTTTGAATGTTTTGACACTTTAAGTACACATCTAAGTACTCTTTAAATGTTGAAGTTTCCCATTCCACATTCCAGACTCCCCCTATCCTCTGGATGAAAACATTCTTTCCCTCAAAATCTATTTAAACATCCTGCATTTTACTTCAAAATTGTGTTTGACGCTTCAATCTAGAGGAACAGATGCTTTCTGCTTCCCCTGGCAATGCCCTTCATGATCTTATACACCTCCATCAAAGTGCTCTCCTCTGCTGCAGAGAAAACAACCCAAGCTTATCCAGCTTCTCTCCATAGCTAAAATACTGCATCACAGGCAATAACTTGATAAATCTCATTTTGTACCCCCTCCAGTGCAATCCTATCATTCCAATAGTGTGCTGACTAGAACTGCGCACAGTACTCCAGTGTGGCTTAACCAAACATCTCAACAGCTGCACATGACCGCACTGCTCTTATAATCTATGCCATGACTGAAAAAGGCAAGAGTCCCATCTGTTGTCTCAATGACCTGACCTTGTATCTTCAGGGATATGTGGACCAGCAGTCCATGATCCCTCTAATTCTCTGACCTTCTTATGTCATTAATACTCCTTTCTTGTTCCTTCTTCCAAAGTGCATCAAATCAAAATGAATTTATGGGATAGAAAATATTATAAGTAAAATTTGCAAATGATGGTAAAATAGGTGGGAAAGTAAGCTGTAATGCACAGATAAGAAATTTTGTAAATGGATATGGATAGGTTATGTGAATGGCCCAAAATTTGGCACTCAAAATTTAACAGAGGTAAGTGTAAAGTTATGCATTTTAGTTGGAGGTAACCAAAAGGCAACTTAATATTTAAATGGGAAGGAACTTCAGAGTGCTTCAGGGGGTCCTCTGACATGAGTCACAGAAATCTAATATGTACGTATTACAGAGAAAATGGAAGCCAATTGGAATTTTGACATTTATTGGTAAAGAAATAGAGTACAAAAGTGGGATAGTTTTGTTGTAACTGTACAAGGCATTAGTGAGTCCGCACCTGGAGTATTGAGTACATTTTGGCTCCTTACTTGAGGAGAGGTGTAGTTGTTTCAGGGGCAGTTCAGAGGAGATTTACTGGATTGATTCCAGAAATAAGAGATTTGTCTTATGAGAGAGATTGAGCAATTTAAGCCTGTACTCTGAGTACAGGTCTGACTAGTCATGCCAGTGGGCTGATTGGAGAGATCAAGGATTCGGAGTCTTTAAACTGGTCAACCTGGACTCATGAATGTTTGGGATATATATCAATGGGAGTGCTTGGAAGGATTAGGGCTGGTGGACAGTCATTGGAATGAGTCACCAGAATAATTTAATATCTAAGAGGCAGTATGCATGGACCTGTAGATGAAGAAAGTGGTGATCTGAATCAGAGAGATTGAGATTGCTTGTTGGGGAGTGTTTGTTTGTGAGCGTCAATGTCAATGGAAAGTTTTAAGGAGCTAAGAGATAATTTGGGCATGGGGAGCACCACTGGGTGATTCGTGAATACACAAGATTGGATTGACAAAGGTTGTGAGAGTCATAGTGTTATAGCAGTTTAGGGAGAACGTCAAGAGTATTGGGTCAGATGGTAGTGGAGGAGGGTGGGGAAGGTTGGGGTAAGTGAGGAGCAGTGGATTCAATCATTACAGAAGACAACAAGGACACTCAGGGAAGTTATCCATTCCTTTGTGCAATCCTCATCTGCTTTCAGTTGTTTATTTTCTGAGGCCTAGGAAACAGTGCTGACCATTGTTCAAGGTAGAGCATAAACAAACACTCACGCACATATTATAAATGTTTATATGAATGACTTGCCTCCTGGGGTTTGGTTAGTTTCCTATTTTCTCACCTACTCTGCCTGCATTTCCTCTATTAAAATTGAAATTTCCTGTATAATAATCCACTGTTTCTCCAGTTACTTCCTTTAATATCCTAGGTTGCAAACCTTCAGGATCTTATTAATGGATATAATATAGTTCCATTAATTTCCCAAGTATTTCTTTTCTCTAGTGATAGTCATTGTATTTATTCATGTCCCTTCTAGTTCCATTCACTCCCTAAATAACTGACCTGAAATGCCGTCGTATCTTTTGTAAACATATGTATCCCCTTGCCTGAAAACTTCCACCTCTGTCTATTTTATCGTCTTCTTTGCAGGCCTAGTTGGTCATTCTTGCAATGGCAACCTTTTTCTAGCTCTATCAATGGCAGTTGGCTTTCTCCCCTATCACTCCAAGTTCCTTTCCAGCCCAAGGAAGTGTCCTTAACTCTGATATGTTCCTATGTCCTTTCCCACCTTGAATATCTTCCTGTATCATAGTCAGTTAGTTTTGCATCCTTGCATTCTCCACTCTTATCTGCACATCTCTTATGAGAACATTGTAACTGTTGGCCAACTGTAGCCTAGAGTTCTGAAGACTTTTCTTTATTCATGCATGGGATGTGGGCAATGCTAGCTAAGTCAGCTTTTATCACTATCCCTTAAGAAGGCGGTGGTTAGCTGTCTTCTTGAACTGCCACAGCCCAAAACCAGACTCACAATGCAGTTCGGAGGGAGTTACAGGATTTTGATGATGAATGAATGATGACATATATCCAAGTCAGAATGGTGACTAGTTTGGTGGCTACTTGCAGGTGCTGTTTTCTGCCCTTGTCCTTCTTGACAGTAGTGGTCATGGTTTTGGAAGATAGTGTCTGAGGAGCCTTGGCGAATGTCTGCAGTGCATCACATAGATGGCAGTGGTAGAGAGAGTGGATGCTTGTGGGTTTGGTGCAATCAAGCAGGCCATATTGTCCTGAATGATTTTAATTTTCTCAAATGTTATTGGAGTTGCACTCATTCACGCAAGTGGAGACTATTCTATCATACTCTTGAATTGTACCTTTGGATGGTTAGTAGGGGTGCCAGGAGGTGTGTCACTCACTGCAGGATTCCTTTGATCTGCTGTTGTACCACAGCGTATATATGGCTAGTCCAGTTCAATTTCTGGTCAGTGGTAAGTCCCCAGCATGTTGCTAGATGGAGATATAATGATGGTGATACCATTGACTGTCAAGGGATGATGATTAGATTCTCTTTTATTGGAGATGGTAATTGCTAGATGTTCGTGTGGCATAAATGTTACTTGCCACTGGTCAGCAAAAACCTAGATTTATAAGTGACTGGGATATCATTGATAGTATAGAGGGCTACTGCAGGCTGCAGCCCAACGTAGACAGGATGCAGAGCTGGGCTGAGAAATGGTAGATAGTAGATAAATGTGAAGTGATGCATTTTGGAAGATCAAACTCGAATGCTGAATATAGGATTAAAGACAGGATTCTTGGCAGTGTGGAGGAACAGAGGGATCTTGGTGTGCAAATACATAGATCCCTCAAAGTTACCATCCAAGTGGATCGGGTTGTTAAGAAAACATGTGGTCTTTTGGCTTTCATTAACAGGGGGGTCGAGTTTAAGAGCCGTGAGGTTTTGCTACAGCTCTACAAGTCCCTGGTGAGACCACACTTGGAATATTGTGTCCAGCTCTGGTTGCTCTATTATAGGAAAGATACAGAGTCTTTGGAGAGGGTGCAAAGAAAGTTTACCAGAATGCTGCCTGGACTGGAGGGCTTGCCTTATGAAGCAAAGTTGAATAAGCTCAGACTTTTCTCTCTGGAGAGAAGGAGGAAGAAAGGAGACCTGTTCGAGGTATACAAAATAATGAGAGGAATAGATAGATTCAATAGCCAGAGACTTTTCCCCAGGGCAGGATTGACTGGTATGAGAAGTCCTAATTTGAAGATATTAGGAGGAAGGTTCAAAGGAGATGTCAGAGGTAGGTTCTTTACGCAGAGAGTTGTGAATGCATTGCCAGCTGTGGTAGTGAAAGCAGAGTCATTGGGGACATTTAAGTGACTGCTGGACATGCACATGGATACAGTGAGTTGAGGGGTGTGTAGGTTAAGTTACTATATTTTACATTAGAATTAAATCTCAGCACAACATCGTGGGTCAAAAGGCCTGTCCTGTGCTGTGCTCTTCTATGTTCTGTCCAGTTCTTGCTTAATTTAGAAGTGGACTGATTTAGTATTTGAGGAGTCACAAATGGTGCTGGACATTGTGCAATCATCAGCAAACATCCACTGACCTTATGGAGTGAAAGATGTACATTCCACTTGCCTGAGCTGACCTGCCATAATGTAACAGTGCAAAATATTTATTACAATTAAAATAACTCATAAATCAGCTTGTCCCTCTTTGCCAAAATAAAACACAGTTGCCGGATACTGTAATAGACAGAAAAAGAAAGGTACACTTCTCTCCTGCTCCTTTCCAACTCCTACAACCTCCCCTACTTGAACTCCTTTATTCACCAACTTGTGGCTAAAATATCTGTGCACCAGAACAACACAAGGCAGTGTATATTTGTATTTTATTGGCTGAAATAAATGTAACTTTTTAAAAATGAGAGTAAATTTTATGTCATTGCTATATTATAGAAAACTAGAATGTGTGGTTGTGTCCACCAGAACTGTCTGATATTCCTTGCGTAGATTCACTACTACCAATTCTTATTAGTATTTGGCTCAGATACTGATACCATGTGGGAAGGAGGCTTGGCCTTCATGAGTACTGCAGATTTATTGCATAGTACTGTACATAATAGAGAGTTACATTATGTCTGAGTTATACGACAGTTCCTTTTGAGATCTCAGGTTAGACAATACAGCAGTGAATAGTTACTCTCTAGCTACAGAAATTAGCTTTAGCATAACTCAAATGAAATGGGGAGAAAAGCATGCACTAGTTACCTCCTCTCAGGAGTAGTCCTTTATATACTGATGTGTGGAACTTAGTATGTGATGTTAGTTAACCCTTTCATGTACTCATTACCTTATGCTTCACACAGAATGTGACAGAGCAGAGCTGAAACAATGCTTTCACTGTCTGGACTAAATGTGAAGATTTGTGGCAGTTTCTTGTATATCAAGCAGGGTAATGCAGAGGAAGCAGAATGGACAAGGTAATTTAGACAGCTCTTTTCAGCCTAGTCTAATTGTCTGAGATTAATTAATTAAACTTTACAGTACTGCAAAAGGAGGGGACTGTTCTTATAGTATGGGCTCCACCTGAGCGAAGCTGGGACCTGAGTCTTGGTGAATTGCATAATTATGGCCATGGATAATATGTACAGATACGTGTCTTATTGAAAGGACGGGCAGCTAGGCAAAGGGGTTGTCTTGATTGTAAGAAATAAAAAAAAATCAACAACAAGAAGTGATATATTGAGTTAGAAACCTAAGAATCTGCATGGGTAGAGTTGAAGAATTACAAAGGAGAAAAGATACTAATGGGAGCTGTGTGCATGCCTCCCAGCAATAATCAGGAAGAAAGTAAATCAGGAGATAAAATATGCATGTAAGAAAGGCATGATTACAATAATTATGGGGGACTTCAATTTGCACTTGGACTAGGAAAATCAGATTAGTATTGGATTTCAAGAAAAGGTATTGGTGTAATGTCGACAAGATGTTTTCTTTTAAACATCTTGAGTAGATTCCACTTAAGGTATTATTAGTAGTAATGGTAACTAAAAAGACATGATGAGGGAGGAGCTGTCCAGAGATGGTTGGAAGGGGAACCAAGAAGGGAAGATGGTTGACCAGCAATGGCAAAGTTTTTGAAATGGGGAAAGACTTAGGCAATCTGAAGTACAAATACTTGGGAGTCCTAGTTTAGCGTTCTCTTAAGATTAACTTGCATGTTCATTGGCAGTTAGGAAGGCAAATGCAATGTTAGCATTATTTCATGAGGGCAAGAATACAAGAGCAGAGATATACTGCTGAGGCTCTATAAGGTTCTGTTCAGATAGCGTTTGGAATATTGTGAGCATTTGTGGGCCTTGTATCAAAGGAAGGATGTACTGGAATAGGAGGGTTTCCGGAGGAGGTTTACAAGAATTATTCAGGGGTTGAAGGACTTGTCATAATGAAGAGTGGTTGAGGATTCTTGAGTCTGAACACGATGGAGTTTAGATGGGTGATAGAGGATCTGTTTGAAATGTCCAGAATACTGAGAGGCCTGGAGAGAGTGGATGTGGAGAAGATGTTTCCATTCGTGGCAGAGACTGGAACCAAGGCAATAACCTCAGAATGAAGGGAGAACTCTTTAGAACTGAGATGAGGAGGAATTCCTTCAGTCAGAGGGTGGTTAATCAGTGGAACTCATTGTTTTGGAAGGCTGTGGAGGCCAAGCACTCAAGTGTATTCGTAGTTGTAAGGGGATCAAAGGTTACAGGGAGAAGGCAAGACAATGGTATTGAGAAACATATTGGTTATGATTGAATGGTGTCGTAGACTCAAAGGGCCTAATTCTGCCCTTATATCCTACAGTTTTAGCAGAAACTGTAATATCAAATTCCTCTTCACTAATGGCCGCATAACGTACCATCTTTCTGTCACTGACTGTCACAACATTCAATACAAAAACAAAAGTCACAAGAAAATAAACTTTCCAAATTTATGAATTAAAATGTAACAATTTATCAACAAAATCAAGCCAAATTTGTGTACAACATAAACTTATAGTCAGAGAGTTATAGAGATGTACATCATGGAAACAGACCCTTTGGCCCAATCTGTCCATGATGACCAGATATCCCAACCCAATCTAGTCCCACCTGCCAACACCCGGCCCATATCCCTCCAAACCCTTCCTATTCATATGCCCATCCAAATGCCTCTTCAATGTTGCAATTGTACCAGCCTCCACCTCTTCCTCTGGCAGGCCGTTCCACACGCACACCACCCTCTCAGTGAAAACTTTGCCCCTTAGGTCTCTTTTATATTTTTCCCCTCTTGCCCTAAACCCATGGCCTCTAGTTCTAGTCTCCCCCACCTCAGGGAAAGGCTTTGTTTATTTACCCTTTCCATGCTCCTCATGATTTTATAAACCTCTCTAAGATCACCCCTCAACCTCTGACGCTCCAGGGAAAACAGCCCCAGCCTGTTCAGCCTCTCCCTATTAAATACTCCAACCCTGGCAACATCCTTGTAAATCTTTTCTGAACACTTTCAAGTTTCATAACATCTTTCCGATAGGAAGGAGACCAGAATTGCATGCAATATTCCAATAGTAGCCTAACCAATGTCCGGTACAGTCGCAACATGACCTCCCAACTCCTGTACTCAATACTCTTGACCAATAAATGAAAGCATAGCAAACACCTTCTTCACTATCCTATCTACCTATGACTCCACTTTCAAGGAGCTATGAACCTGCACTCTAAGGTCTCTTTGTCCAGTTACACTCCCTAAGACCTTAACATTAAGTGTAAAAGTCCTGCTAAGATGTGCTTTCCCAAAATGCAGCAGCTCACATTTATCTAAATTAAACGCTATCTGCCACTCCTCAGCCCATTGGCCATCTCATCACGATCCCATTGTAATCTGAGGTAACCTTCTTCACTGTCCACTACACCTCCAATTTTGGTGTCATCTGCAAACTTACTAACTATACCTCTTATGCTCACATCCAAATCAGTAATAAGTAAGTAGTGAGCACAGCATCAATCCTTGTGACACTCCACTGGTAGCAGGTCTCCAACCTGAAAAGCAACCCTCCACCACCACTCTCTGTCTCCTACTTTGAGCCAGTTCTGTATCCACATGGCTAGTTCTCCCTGTATTCCATGAGATCTAACCTTGCTAATCTGTCTCCCATGGGGAACCTTGTCGAACGCCTTACTGAAGTCCATATAGATCACATCTACCACTCTTCCCTCATTAATTCTCTTCATTACTTCTTCAAAAATTCAATCAAGTTTGTGAGACATGATTTCCCACACACAAAGCCATGTTGATTATCCCTAATGAGTCCTTACCTTTCCAAATACATGTACATCCTGTCCTCCAGGATTCCCTCCAACAACTTGCCTACCACCGATGTCAGGCTCACTGGTCTATAGTTCTCTGGCTTCTCCTTACCAACTTTCTTAAATAATGGCACCACGTTAACCAACCTCCAGTCTTCCATCACCTTATCTGTGACTATCGATGATACAAAAAAGCAAGAGGCCCAGCAATCACTTCCCTTGTTTCCCACAGAGTTCTCAGTACACCTGGTCAGGTCATGGGGATTTATGCACTTTTGTGCATTTCAAGACATCCAGCACTTCCTCCTCTGTAATATGGGCATTTTTCAAGATGTCCCCATCTGTTTCTCTGCATTCGATATTTTCCATGTTCTTTTTCACAGTAAACACCGATGCAAAATACTTGTTTAGTATCTCCCTCATCTCGTGCGGCTCCACACAAAGGCCGCCTTGTTGATCTTTGAGGGACCCTATTCTCTCCCTTGTTACCCTTTTGTTCTTAATGTATTTGTAATAACCTTTTGGATTCTCCTTAAGTCTATGTACCAAAGCTATCTCATGACCCCTTTTTGCCCTCCTGATTTCCCTTTTAATATGCTCCTACTGCCTTTAAACTCTTCTAGGGACTCTCTCGATCTATCCTGTCTATACCTGACATATGCTTCCTTCTTTTCTTAACCAAAACCTCAATTTCTTTCCTCATCCAGCATTCCCTGTACCTACCAGCCTTTCCTTTCACCCTAACAGGAATATATTGTGTCTGCTCTCTTGTTATCTCATTCCTGAAGGCTTCCTATTTTCCAGCTTTCCCTTCACCTGCAAACATCTGCCTCCAATCAGCTCTTGAAAGTTTGACCTAATACTGCCAAAATTGGCCTTACTCCAATTTGTCTGTCTTTTTCCATTACTATTTTAAAACTAGTAGAATTATGATAGCTGGCCCCAAAGTTCTCCCCCACTGACATCTCAGTAAGGATTAAATTAGCCTGGAACAGTGTTTTGTAGAGAGATAAGATGGGGATATTTTCTGGGTCTGTAGGTTGGAAGAAACAAAGAGTGATATGCTGTTCTTGTCGGATGTGGGAGTTTCGGGAGATTTTACCCTTATGAGTAGGTCAAGTTTTGCACCTTCTCTTGTGGGTACATCCACATACTAAATCAGAAAATTTTCTTATACATTCTCATCAAATTCCTATCCATCTAAACCCTTGACACTATGGCAGTCCCAGTCTATGTTTAGCAAGTTAAACTCCCCTATCATAACTATCCTATTATTCTTACAAATAACAGAAATCTCCTAACAATTTTTTTTCTCAATTTCCCTTTGACAATTAGGAGGTCGATAATACAATCCCAATGAGGTGATCACCCCTTTCTTATTTCTCAGTTCCACCCAAATAACTTCCCTGAATGTATTTCTGGGAATATCCTCCTTCAGCACAGCTCTAATGCCCTCCCTTAACAAAACCACCATCCCCCCTCCTCTCCTGCCTCCCTTTCTGTCCTTCCTGTAGCATTTGTATCCTGGAACATTAAGCTGCCAGTCCTGCCCATCCCTGAGCCATGTTTCTGTAATTGCTATGATATCCCAGTCTCGTGTTCCTAACCATGCCCTGAGTTCATCTGCCTTCCCTGTTAGGCCTCTTGCATTGAAATAAATGCAGTTTAATTTATTAGTCCTGCCTTGTTTTCCACTTTGTCCCTGCCTGCCATGACTGTTTGATTCGCTCCTTTTCCCCGCTGTACCAGTCTCAGATTGATTTGTTTCCTCACTATCTCCCTGGGTCCCATCCACTCCCCCACCACCACCACTTTACTAGTTTAAATCCTCCAGAGCAGCTGTAGCAAATCTCTCTCAGTATATTAGTCCCCTTCCAATTTAGATTCCGTCCTCCTTGTACAGGTCACTTCTACCCCAAATGAGCTTCCAATGATCCAAAAATGTGAATCCTTCTCCCATACACCTCCTCCTCAGCCATGCATTGATCTGCTCTATCTTCCTGTTCCTACCCTCACTAGCTCATACAGTAATCCAGATATTATTGCCCTCAAGGTACTCCTTTTTAAATTCCTGCCTAACACGCTGTAATCTCCTTTCAGAATCTCATCCTTTTCCCTTCCTATGCCATTGGTTCTAATGTATGCAATGACCTCCTGCTGGGCCCTCTCCCCCTTAAGAACATTCTAAAACATCCTTGATCCTGGCACCAGGGAGGCAACACACCATTCTGATTTTTCACTACTGGCCACAGAAACATCTGTCTGCCTCGGACTAGAGAGTCCCCCAAATGAATTGATCTCTTGGAACCTGACGTACCCTCATTGCATTAGAGCCAGTCTCAGTACCATAGACTTGACTATTTGTGATACATTCCCCTGAAAATCCCCCTGCATTTTCAAAACAGCATACTTGTTGGAAATGGGGATATCCACAGAAGACTCCTGCACTAACTGCCTTCCTCTCATACCTTTCCTGGAGTTAATCCATCCATGTGACTGTTTCTGAGACTGTTCTCCCTTCCTATGACTGCCATCCATCACACCCCCTTGCTCTTGAAAATTCCTCATTGGCTCTAACTGTCGCTCCAACCGTTCCATTTGATGTTATAGGACCGCTACCAACTGCATTTATTGCAGATATAATCCTCAGTAACACGTAAAATCTCCCAAAACTCCCACATCCGACAAGAACAGCATATCACTCTTTGTTTCTTCCAACCTACAGACCCAGAAAATATCCCCATCTTATCTCTCTACAAAACACTGTTCCAGGCTAATTTAATCCTTACGGCTTATATTTTTAAGTGTAATCAAGAGACATATCTCAACAAAAATATAATAAAGAAAGAGCCCACTCTTCACTACTGCAGATTCCCCAAGGCCAAACTTAAAACTATTCACTTATCTGTTTCTGTGCTGTGACCTCTCCCAAACAGGATCCTCCAAGATTAGTTGTGAATTTCACTGTTTGCTTTTTTTTCCAGATGCACTCCGACGTTCAGCGATACATGAATTCAAACAGCAAAGGCAGTAACTGTGCAGGTTCACTGCTTTGTCAGTTAGCAGTGTGGGTCTCTCTCTCTCTCTCTACCCTCTCTCTCACAATATACTGTCTTTGTCTGTTCCTCTCCCTTTTAAAAGTGCCCTTATTTTGACTTTTTTTTCCCAAAGTTCCAAAACAATGCAACAGCATTTAAAACAGTAATTGCTGCTCCTGCAATTCGAGAAAACTGATCTTTTTTGTGCATTTTCTTTGTGCCTGTTTTCCATGTGTTTTTGACTACCCTAGTGTTTCTGTGCAGTGTTGATCCAGTGATTGCTACTGACCTTTAGTCAAGGAGACTGTAGTTAGCCTTACAAGATGACCAGCTCTGGAACCAGAAAATCTGATTGCAGATGGCATTTCCTTGGCCACTCCTGCTCCTTACTTGATCTGTCCTCTGATTATGTGAGACTCCTAAACCAACTTGCAGTCACAGCTCCAGTGTAAAACATTTTAAATCAGCTGCTAGTGGCTTCTAGGCCTAAGACTTGGCATCTTCTGATTGGTTGTCAACAATTTGAAATGGGATTTCCTGTGCTGAGTGGAGGAAGATCCACCTCAAGGTGATTAATGACCAGTCAGCTGTTAGAGGCAGCCACCCATAGCCAGGATGGGATTCCACCCTGATGTTTTAGCAAGAGGGTGCTGGGTGCTCAGTACCCCAATTTAATCCAACTCATGTTTACTATCTGCAGGTTCTGGGCTGAGATATGATGTGAGAAGGAGAATTATTTATGAGGACCTCATTATCTTCAATAATTTCTGTTCTCCCAGAAAATACACAAGCTTTTAAATCAAACTGATCATAGTTATTATTACACATCTCTGAAGCAGATGGAATTTGGATCCAAGTTTCCTCCTCTGTGGTATGGACACTACCACTGTACCACAAGAAACCTTTGCAGGAAATGTCTATCAATTGGGACTCAATTATATTTAGATGATGAATATTAACTGGGCAATTAAAAAAGGGGGTTGTTGGTCTGCTGGAATTGTTGCTACACTACAATTCTAGAGACTCAGGTAATATCCGCCATGACAGATGGTGGAATTGGAATTCAATACAAATATGGAATTAAGAGTCTGAGGATGATCACAAAACCACTGTTGATTGTCTTAAGAACCCTTTAAGGAAGGAAATCTGCCATCCTTCCATGGTCTGGCCTACATGTGACTCCACCTTCTCAATTTCTATCAATAACCTCCATGGCTATTTGCTGTCACTGCCTTTTCTATGTTGGAGAGTTTTGTGTCCCCCTATGGAGACAAGTCATCACTGCCACCAAAGTCAACACCTTCAATGCAGCATTGAAATCCTTACAGCTTACCTTTTCCCGAGGTGTGCTATTCCCCACTTATTCCCAATGCATTTCCTGATGAACTTCTACTACTTATTTCAGCCACAGTTCATCTACCCATTAAGGGGTATATTGGAGTTTTAAGCCGTGCCAACTAGTAATGTTAGAAGGTTATCACTTTGGGCCTCCTCTTGACTACTGCAAGCAATGAACAGCAAGGGTAGCATTAGCTGCATGCGCAAATTATTACAGCAAGCACACAGCTCAAAATTGGTGTGGTGCCTGTGGGAAATCAAATGTAGCTTAACTCAGTATTATATATATAACCAATTTAATAATTTAGTAGTAATTCAAAAGTAATTACTTGACTCTGAAGCATTTGGAGATACTGTGCTGTGAGGGGCTGAAGTTTACTCTGGAAGAACGTGCTGGTTGAATGGTGGTAAGAAGTTTAGAACCAGCAAATCGGAAAGATGGTTCCAACCTGCTGACTTCCACATTTAACACCAGTGTGTTGGGCTGCCTGTATTTTATCCCTTGTCACTTAGTATGTTCAAATTCATAAATTGGAGCAATATTGAAACACTGCTTTCAATTAATATTGTGCTCCTTATTTCCTTCACATTTTGGAAATCACCAGTAAAAGCAAAATTAAATGTACATCAGGAATTGAGGAGCCCAAAATTAACCTCGTGCAAAGAAGCCAATAGATATTAAGCATTCACAGTTGCTTTCTTACTTGTCAGAACGGATTTGTTCAGAATGATTTTGCTAAAAGGACACTTTGTGCAATTTAGAAGAAACTTTCGATGTTTCGACCTCAGTTGAAGACCAATATGATCTCAGACTTGTAGCTGTACAAAATAGAAAGGGGCAACTCGCAGGAGGCACTATCATTAATACAGAGTTTGCGGATGTGGGATCAGATGTCTTAAGATCTGAAAATCAGCATCTCAGGAAGTGCCACATTACATCTGTAGCTGCCTGTTGGACCTGGTAGCAAACAATTATCTACAGCTGCTCACGCCACCATCATCATCAGTTTTGCCTCCAGACCATTGCCAAGTTCTGTTGCAAACCTGATCTCTCAGTTGTCGGGTCGTAAGAGCAAGAAGCATGTTGTGCAGTAAAGGGTTGTTTGCCTAGTGCAGCAATTATGTTGAATTTTGCATAATTAAAATGAATCAGATTGAGTGCTTCCTAGCTTTGTGGCTTTTGAGTGATTTCCCAAAGGAGCAGGATATCATCGGGTGTAGGGAAGTGAGAATTCATGCATGCTTGAAATAAATGGGAGTCTTTGTAAATCCAAGGGCTCCCATTGAATCAAGGTGCCACTGATGCAACAACAAAATTACTTCAGTGCAAGAGAATACTAGGGCTATTGACTACATGGGATTCCAATGGAAAACATTGCTGCTGATACTTGTCAGAAACCCAACAACATCATAGTGAGTACCATATCCCCACTGGACATGCTGAAGATCATTTTTCATACCTGGACAAATGTTATTCTGCATTTATAAGTAGGTCCTCCAAAATGGTTGTATCTTACTATTCTGTGTACAACATTGCTTTGCAGTGAGTTTTGATTATCAAGAAGAGCTCAAACCTTCTTGACTTGATGGGGAATAGCAAAAGAGAAAGGATAAGTGATGAAGACAATGCACCCACAGCTGCTCACATTTTGCTCAGATGACAAGAATGTCCCAATGAATAGGCTGCCCCCTTGGTGCGGCACAGTGCGTCAGTGGTTAGCACTGCTGCCTCGTAGTGCCAGGGACCCAATTTAGTTCCATCCTGGGGCAACTGTCTGTGTGGGGTTTGCACATTCCCCATGTTTGCATGGGTTTCCTCCAGATACTCCAGTATTCTCCCACAGTCTAATGATGTGCAGATTAGATGAATTGGTCATGCTAAATTGCCCATAGTATCCAGGGATGTGCAGGCTAGGTAGAATGGCCATGGGTAATGCAGGGTTACAGGGATAGGGGGTTTGGGAGTGTGTGCATGGGTCTGGGTGGGGTGTTCTTCAAAAGGTCAGTGTGGACTTGATGGGCTGAATGGCCTGCTTCCACACTCTAGGGATTCTATAACTATATGATTTTATGAATACAATATTCACTTGGCCTGCACCATTGCATTTGTGACACCAGGAAATCCAACAATCACGCTTTCACCATTTCTCTGATGCCTGGGATAAGAAGCTGTTGTTCAGACAGTCAGCCCCTCCCCCTCTCAATATCTCCACCAATTAATGTCGTTAATTATTAGACAAGCTAAAAGGTGGCTCAAGAATGGACAAGATGGGGAAATGGTTAAAAAACGTTACTCTGATCTAAGTAACTAAAAAGTATATATCAAAATTGTACAATAAGGTGGAAGTCTATGTAATATGCGAATAAGACTATACATCATGGGAAGTGATGCAGTGCACTCTTGTGAAACGATGTAAATATAATCCTTTTCTTCCCTTAGTAGATTCTGACTTTTGTTTTAAAAGAAGAATGTTGTAAAAATTGCATTTTCTCAGATATCTTTGCTTGCTTCATTGTATAATTAGGTTTACTCTTTTTTGTACTATGCCTTCATGTTAGATACTGTATGGCTTCAGTAGAGATAGAGTCAGCTGCTTACACCCTTACTCTGACTGCCATGTTGCTGTTGGCCAATGTTCCTAATGTTTTGGAGGTCTCCGGGCCCAGTAAAGGCACATTTCACTTTCTTCTGTGTGGGGGAAGGTCAAGGCAACCTGTGAACCTGTGTAAGTGAGAAGCCCGATTATTCTGCTGAATTCATAGACATAGTACTCCTGGAGGAATGCATCATCTCAGTATTCTGAGCATCAAATCATACATGCAAGAGGTGGACTCTTCCAATTTCACTGCAATCATGTGAATTTGACTTTGATGACCTATTAATGCATTGTACATTGTCTGCTGTTTCACAATGAGTGTTTTGTTAATTGCAGTATTGTGTACATGGTCAGTTGATTAGAGTTTGACATCTCTGCAGTCATTCATAGAATCACAGAGCATAGAAACAGGCCTTTGTCAATGCCGATCATCAAACACCAAACTACAGTAATCCCACTTGGTCCATAGCCAACTACGCCCTGGCATTTTAAGTGCTCGTCCAGATGTTTCTCAAATGTTGCGAGAGAACCTGCCTCCAGATTTCTCTCAAGCAATGCATTCCAAGTTTCTACCACTCTCTGGGTTTTAAAAAAAATGTTAGATTTCCTCTCAGCCATGTACTTCTCTTGCCTTGTGACCTATCGGTCTTAGACATGTCTGTCATGGGGAAAAACATTCTTACCATCTGCCCTGCCTATGCTTCTCATAATTTGGTATATCTCAATTAGGTCTCCTCTGCTCCAAGGAAAACAAACCCAGCCTATCCAGTCTATTCTCGTGCTGATTCTCTCCTGCTTGACTTTGCTCAGACATTTTCTCTTGACCACTTGTGAAGTGTCAGTCATCAGGTGAAAATTCAATTGTTTATTTTATTGGTCCCATTGAAATGTGAGGACCTGAGCTGATACTTGATACATGTGTACCTTGTGGTGGTACACCGACATAAGCACTCAGCTCCTTTGAGGAATTGATAGCAGTGACTTCCAACAGCTGCTGCTGCTCATACGAAAGCCCTGTGGGACAGGAAAGTCACAAATTAGTCCTGGTAAGAATAGGTTTCCAGTTACCATCATCAAGATAATCCTATTCTATTTACTGCTAAAATAAAACCAACATGGGTGACCGCTACATGAAATCTGGGTGAGTTTATTTCATAGTGTAGACAGTGAGCGGGGAGCTCTCCATCTCAACATCTCCAGCCACTGAAAGGGTGGTAGGAAATTGCTCTAGTTTCCAGGCAGCTCCTCCCCTGCCATAATCAGTTGGGAAATCCACAAATTTCTGTTTTCTTACATTCTCTGACATCTGTGCTACTATTTCCATCAGGAAGAAAGAGGCATATGAATGAGTCTAATTGCATGAGAGTGGATTTGAAGCATAGAATCCCTACAGTGTGGATGCAAGCTATTCCTGATGAGGGGATATTTGACCTATCAATTCCAAACCAACCCTCCAAAGATCATGCCACCCTATCCTTATAACCCTGCATTTCCCATGGCTAATCTACCTAGCCTGCACATCCCTGGACACTATGGGCAATTTAGCATGACCAATCCACCTAACCTGCATATCTTTGGTCTGTGGGAGAAATTTGGAGCACCCAGAGAAAACTCATGCAGACATGAGGAGAACGTGCAAATTCCATTCAAACAGTCGTCCAAGGGTGAAATTGAATCTGAGTCCATGGTGCTGTGAGGCAACAGTTCCATTCCACCATTTACCCATTGCATTCAGGAGCAGGGTACCACACGCCTGATCTGTACTGTATCTGGAACTCTGAAATGCTGCTCCCTTGTCTCTGTTGTGGACATGTTTCTTTTGTTGGTTGGAAAACACTTATACCTCCTTACAGACATTATAGAAATAATTAGCAGTCTATGTCTGTCTAAATGTCATTCGTACTTTTACCTTAGAGACATTTACCTTTAAGGTATGTGTATATTGGTTGAAACTCTATGTAGAGTCGATATGACTGAATATGCTAGCAGTACTCACTGAACTCAATTGCTTTGTTGTAATGTTTATGTCATGACTTGTTTTACTATGTAACCAAGTACAGTGGCACGAAGGCTCAGTGATTAGCACTGCTGCCTCACAGTGCTAGGGACCCAGGTTCAATTCCCACCTCAGGCAACTGTCTGTGTGAGTTCGCATATTCTCCCTGTGTCTGTGTGGGTTTCCTCCAGGTGCTCTGGTTTCTTCTCACAGTCCAGAGATGTGCGGGTTAGGTGGATCGGCATGCTAAGTTGCCCATAGTGTTAGAGCATTAGTCAAGGATGAATGTAGGGGAATAGTTCTGTGTGGGTTGCTCTTCGGAGGGTCGGTGTGGACTTGTTTGGCCAAAGGGCCTGTTTCCACACTGTAAGTAATCTAATCTAATCTAAAGTCACACAATTGAACCTTCTCGAAGGAGTGACTGCATTTTGGACCAGTATCATGACAGACACTTGCTTATCTTCAGTTCCTGACTCCAAATTAGGACCATTTTTATGTTTGGATTGTCTCTTTACAAATTGGAGTGAAGATTTTACCATGTGGGTCCAATTCACACTTGCTGCTGCTGAGTAAATGATAACCCAGAAACCACAGAATAAAAATTCTGTGTTACGTTACCAGAGTCACTGTTCCCAGAATATCTCAGAATTAAATTTGGTGCAGCATTCTGGAAAGTTAATTTATTTCCTATCAAAAAGCCCACAATGTTGTCAGTTCTGACAATAATTACTGATGTGCTGCGCTATTGGTGCTCTCTGAGCTAAGAGAGTGTATTGTCATAGACACAACAATAACCATATGCAGCATGCAGCAGAGAAACGCATTCATGTGATTGCTAAAACAACTTGAATTCAGTGTTATAAAACACTAAGCACATCTAGGAGCATTGTCAGAGGAAATTTAACAAACCACAAAAGATGAAATTAGGTCAAGTGTACAAATGTTGGTCACAGGTATAGATTCAAAGGACTAAAGTAAAGCAGCAGTAAGAGTTAGAAAAGACAAGGGAGAGGACTCGAGAGATTTTGGCAGATACAGCTGAAAACATGGCTGCCAATAATAAATAAAAGGTGAAACAAATCAAAGTAGGGAAGAGACCATGGAATGATCTGAACACAGTTGTAAGAATGTTAATTTGGAGTGTATGTGTGGACCAGGAACCAAGAAAGGTCAGTAAGAATAAGGTGATAGATCCCAACATGTGTAAAGAGAATTTTTTTGATATGCACCAAGAGAATTTCCTCCTCATCAATGTCCACAGTGTTTTCCTCAGAAGACTGCTACCCTTCTCCTAGCTCCTCAGCATCTAGTACATTGCCAGTCCCAATTGTGTAAATGTTGTAACATACTCTGTTGGGAATATGTCTTTGTCCCTCTCTTGCACTCTCTCTCTCTCTCTCTCTCTCTCTCTCTGGGTCACACACACACACACACACACACACACACACCCCTTCACACACCTTCGCACACATGTATCATCCTTTATCTGGTTCACCACAATCCTGGTTGAGGCATGTTCAGCATTGTGTCTGTACTTTGCACCAGTCACAGGCTTACAGAATGGCGTCATCAACCAAGGTTGAGTTGATAGTCCTTGTCTCCCATGTCTGACAAATTTTTTTGAGATTTTCGAAGAGGTAACAAAGAGGATAGATGAGGGTAGGGCATGAGGTGTTGTCTACGTGGACATTAATAAGGCCATTAGCAAGGTTTCACAGGCAGGCTAGTCATGAAGATTATGTCGCATGGGACCCAGGGAGAGCTAGCTAATTGGATTCAAAATTGGCTCAATGGTAGGAAGCAGAGGGTGATGGTTAAAGATTGTTTCTCAGACTGTAGGCCTCTGATGAGTGGCGTGCCACAGGGGTTGGTGCTGGGACCTTTGTTATTTACATAAATGATCTGGATGTGACTGCGCAAGGCATGATTAATACGTTTGCAGATTAGACAAAATTAGGAGGTATCGTTGATGGTAAAGAAGGTTAACAAAAATTACAGAGGGATCTTGGTAAGATGGGGAAGTGGACTGAGGATTGGCAAATGCAATTCAATACAAATAAGTGTGTGGTGTTGCACTTTGGAAAATCGGGACTTAGAGAGTAAATGGTAAAGTCCTGAGGAGTGGTGTGGAACAGAGGGACCTAGGAGTACAAATGCATAGGCATCACAAGTAAATAGGGTGGCAAAGAAAGCATTTAGCATGCTGGCTTTCATCAGTGGAGGCATTGAGTATAGGAGCTGGGACGTTATGTTACAGTTGTAAAAGTAGTTGGTGAGGCCGCACTTGGAATATTGTATGCAGTTTTGATCACCCTGTTATAGGAAAAACATAGGAGAAAGTGAGGTCTACAGATGCTGGAGATCAGAGCTGAAAATGTGTTGCTGGAAGAGCGCAGCAGGTCAGGCAGCATCCAAGGAACAGGAATTTGACGTTTCGGGCATAAGCCCTTCATTCCTGATGAAGGGCTTATGCCCGAAACGTTGAATTTCCTGTTCCTTGGATGCTGCCTGACCTGCTGCGCTTTTCCAGCAACACATTTTCAATATAGGAAAGACATAGTTAAACTAGAAAGAGTGCAAAACTATTTATGAGGATGTTGCTAGGACTAGTTGGCCTGAGGTAGAGGGAGAGATTGGCTAGGATAGGACTTTATTCCTTGAAACATAGGAGAAGGAGGGGTGAATCATAGAATCCCTACAGTGTGGAAACAGGCCTTTGGCCCAACAAGTCCACACCGACTCTCCAAAGAGTATCTCACCCAAACCCATTTTGCATGGCCAATTCACCTGACCTGCACACCTTTGGATTGTGGTAAGAAACTGGAGCAGCTGGAGGAAACCCACGCAGAAACGGGAAGAATGCGCAAATTCCACATGGACAGTTGCCAGAGGCTGAAATCAAAACCGGGTCCCTGGCACTTAGAGGCAGCAGTGCTAACCACTGAGCCATCGTGCCACCCATGGTGATCTTATTGAAGTATATAAAATCATGAGGGACATAGATAGAATGAATGCATTTAGTCTTTTTCCCAGGGATGGGTAATTGAAAACTAGAGGGCATAGGTTTAAGGTGAGAGGGGAAAGGTATAAGAAGCGCCTGAGGGGCAACGTCATCACACAGAGAGTGGTGCATATTTGGAATGGGATGCCACGGAAAGTAGTTAACGAAGATACAATCTCAACATTTAGAAAACATTTAGATAGGTACATGGATGGGAAGGCTTTAGAGGGATATAGATCAAAGGTGGGCACTTGGATCTTGTTGAGTGGTACCATAGTCAGATTGGACCAGTTTGGGCCCAAGGGCCTGTATCCATGCTGGATTACTCTATGACTCTAATAACCAACTTTGTAAGGTTCCTAGACCTTCAAAAGCTTGGAGTATACTTGAGTGCTTCAGAAAGTGGATAGTGTCATTGCAGTGGGTAGTGTAGCTCCAGTAGGTAGAACATGTGATTGCAGATCAGCTGAACATTTATGAAATAGAAGCCCTTCCTGTTGATTAACTCTCCTGCATTGTAATATATACCTATCAGTGCCATGTGTGTGCAGTCAATGATATCCTGCATTTATGGAAATCTAGCTTTTATTCCAAAACTTTACAGCCTGAGCTGCAGTGTTAGTCAGGTCATGGAAAACAAAATGAACAAGTGTGATCTTGCAAAAATAGCATAGGTCGCTGGTGGGATTACTGAGTAACCCCATGTCAGTCACTCAATGCTCCCTGGAAGAAGCTAGTTGCATAGAAATTCAAAGCAACTTCACAGAGGATGGCCTTCATTTTTGCAACCCTCAGGTCTAAGGTCCGCGCTTTAGCATGTGGTGCAGTGCTGTCACAGTAACCGAGGACATACTGAAATAGGAAAAACTGTAGCATGTCAAGCAGAAAGCCCACCACTATTTTCTCGATGACAAATAGGAATAGGCCATAAACTTTGGCTTTGTTTATAGCAACACATACCAATCTTAAAAAAGATTAATTGAACTTGGGCTGGAATCTCTGTAATTGGGTATCTTTGTGGTGTTGTAGCAGCAGCTGCTGAATACAAGATGTTCTGACAAACAAAGGGTAGTCTGAATATATGAATTGGCTGTTCCTTTGTTTTGTATGATGGGAAATGAAACTAGAAGATAAAAGGACAATTAATTAAGGAGAAGTATACAGAGGGTAGGTGGCATGTTATTGGGTTATTAATGATCCAGCTTGAAAGAGACACTTAATGATCTAGTGATGGTTTAAGAGTTAGAATCTATACATTTACAATGATTCACTTTGTGGATAAAACTAAAACTGCGTAATGATGAACTTCTGGTCTCCTCTGTCATAAACTGGCTACGACACATGGGGTGGTAATGTGTTAATCCAAGTGTACAATGTATGAAATGGTGAAGAAGCACAAAGAGGTTGTACAAATACTAGGACATGAGAAGATTATATGGTGTGAAGAAAGGAAAGCAAAGACTGAGTGTGGAATGAAAAAGAGTGGTACACAATGTACCCTTGAAATCATAAAACCAAAAGAAACGGGAATGGGCGTAAGCCATTCAGCCCCTTGAGCTGTTCCACCATTCAATAGGACAGTGGCTGATTGAATTTCCTCACATCCACTTTCCTACATTTTCCATACCCCTTGATTCCCATTCTGATCAATAATCTATCTATCTCAGCCTTAAATACACAAAAGAACTCCACCCTCACAGCTCTCTGTGGCAAGGAGTTTAAAAGACTCTCAGCCCTCTGACAGAAGAAATTCTCCCTCACCTCAGTTTTAATTTGGTGCCTCTTTCTTTTGAAGCTATGCCCTCTGTCCTAGACCCATCCATGAAGAGAAACATTATCTCAGCATTTACCCTTTTATGTCAAACTTCTTGTTTCAATGAGATCACCTCTCATTCTTCCAATTCCAGTGAGTTGAGCCCCAACCTGTTGAGCCTTTGTTCATAAGTCAATCCCTCAATCCCTCAATCAAGGATCACCTAATGAACCTTCTCTGAACTTCCTCTTTCTTTAAATAAGGGGACCAAAATATCTCTCAGTCCTCCAGATGTTGTCTCAGTGCTACAATGTGCTGTAAGACTTCCTACTACAAAGAACAGTACAGCCCTGGAACAGGCCCTTTGGCCCTTCAAGCCTGAAATAACACATTTTGTGAAGTATGAACCATCCTTACTAAAATTGTCTTCACGAACAGAATCCCCAACCTGCTATTCCCTTCCTATTCCTGTTTTCATGCAGGTGATTCTTGAATGCTGTTATTATGTCTGCTTCCATCATCTCCTCTGGCAGCTCATTCCAAGCACCTACAACTCTTCATATGATAAATGTGCCTTGTACATCTGTTTTAACCTCCTCCCCCTGCCCCCAACCCTGGAACCTTGAACTGTGTCATGGGTCATGTAGTAACTGACCCCTCAAAAAGCCTCATGCATTCCACTCCATGCATGCCATTCATAATCTTATAAACCTCTCTTGGGTGACCCCTCAACCTCTTGAGTTCTAGTGAAAACAAACCCCAGTCTATCCAAGTTTTCTTCATCGCTAAAATCCCCCATACCAGGCAACATCCTGGTAAACGTTTTCTGTACCGTCTCCAGAGCATCCACATCCTTCTGGTAGTGTGGTGACCAGAACTATACGCAAAAGTGTGGTCTAACTATAATTCTATAAAGCTGCAGCATAAATTGTCTATCCTTATGCTCAATGCCCCTTTGAAAGAAGGCAAGCATGCCATAGGCCTTTTTTAAACTCCCTTATCTACCTGCGCTGCCACCTTCAGTGGTCTGTGGCCCTGCACACCCAGATTCCTCTGCATATCAATACTCCGAAGGATTCTGCCATTCAATGTAGGATTTCAACTTGTACTTGACCTTTTAAAATGCATCACCTCATATTTGTCCAGATTAAACTCTATTTGCCATTTTTCTGTCAATGCTTCCAACTGATCAATATCCTGCTGTGTCCTCTGACAATCTTTCTCACATTCCACAACTCCACCAATCTTTATATTGTCCACAAACTTATTAAATAGAGTAGTTACATTTTCCTCCAACTCATTTATGTAGACCATGAGCAGCAAATGTCCCAGCACTGATCCCTACTGAACAACACCAGTCACAACCCTCCATTCCAAAAAAGCATTCTTCCACCGCTACCCTCTGTCTCCTATGACTAAGCCAGTTCTGTATCCATTTTGCCAGCTCACTCCTGATACTACATGACTTCACCTTTCATGCCAGTTATCTATGAGGAACCTTGTCAAAGGCTTTGCAGAAGGCCATGTAGACAACATCAACTGTTGTTGTGGTTCTGTTCGCTGAGCTGGGAATTTGTGTTGCAGATGTTTCGTCCCCTGTCTAGGTGACATCTTCATGCTTGGGAGCCTCCTGTAAAGCGCTTCTGTGATGTTTCCTCCAGCATTTATAGTGATTTGTACCTGCCGCTTCCAGTTGTCAGTTCCAGCTGTCCGTTGCAGTGGTCGGTATATTGGGTCCAGGTCGATGTGCTAATTGATTGAATCTGTGGATGAGTGCCATGCCTCTAGGAATTCCCTGCCTGTTCTCTGTTTGGCTTGTCCTATAATAGCCCTATAACCAACAGCCACTCTCAGACAACAACTCACCAGAATGAAGGACCCGATACCCAGCATGAGCAAAACCAATGTAGTGTACAAACCCCCATGCAAGGACTGCACAAAACACTACGTACGACAAACAGAAAGACAGCTAACGGTCCGCATCCATGAACACCAACTAGCCACGAAATGACATGACCAGCTATCCTTAGTAGCCACACACTCAGATGACAAGCACCATGAGTTCGACAGGGGCAACACTACTATTATAGGACAAGCCAAACAAAGAACAGCCAGGGAATTCCTAGCGGCATGACACTCATTCACAGATTCAATCAATAAACACATCGACCTGGACCCAATATACCGGCCACTGCAACGGACAGCTGGAACTGACAACCGGAAGCGTCAGATACAAATCACTATAAATGCTGGAGGAAACATCACAGAAGCACTTCACAGGAGGCTCCCAAGCACTGAGGATGTCACCTAGACAGGGGACAAAATGTCTGCAACACAAATTCCCAGCTCGGCGAACAGAACCACAACAACGAGCACCCGAGCTACAAATCTTCTTCCAAACTTTGAATACCTACGGGCGAGAGACACCAAGACAACCCAGAAAATGGGAATCCTATGCCAACCGCCTAAGCACCACATACAAACAACTCCGGTTCCTGCACGAATGCTGAAAGAATCGAATCCTTCCATCATGTGTCAGATACAGACCACTAGTCAACAACCCACAAGCCAGGGACACAGCCAGACAGAACGAATTCAGGATAATCCAGGTAATGATTACATACGAACACAACAGACGACACAAATACAGACAAGAAATTGCGTGCCAATGAACCTGGACCATAGAACAAGCCATCCCATAGTACAGAACAGGACCATGCACCGCAAAAAAAATGGCACTAAAAGAAAAATATGGCCAAACTAACACACAACAGAGAGGACACCACAACACACTCCTGGATTAGAAACCTCTCCCACAGACAGCTCACAGACATGGAAAGAACACTTCTGGCCAAGGGACTCAACTACAACCACAGGGACGCCAAGACAGCAGACTTCCTAGCAACACTAGAATGCACACTCAGAAACAATAGACTGACAGAAGAGACACAACAAACAGTGAGACAAAGTATCATACCCCTGATAACAAGGAAAAGACAAATACATAACCTCAACATCAAGGAGAGGGAAGCACTAAAAGCACTAAGAAACGATAAGAACATAATCATACTACCAGCAGACAAAGGCAGAATGGCGGTCATCCTGGACAAAGCAGAGTACATCCAAAAAGTACAACAACTACTTGCAGATACCAACACCTACCAAAAGAGGGGGTTTGACCCCACCCCACAGCTCACCAATAGGATAAACAACACACTGAGGAACCTACAAAAAACGGACAGATAACCAGGTTTGACCTACAGAGAATGAAACCTGAAAGCAATAACACCCCCAGATTCTATGGACTACCTAAAGTACTCAGACCCATAGTATCACTACCAGGGACACCATCACACAAACTGGCTAAAGAACTACAGCAGAAACTGAAACACCTGATCAGCAGATCCAGACACTCTACAGTCAACACAGGAACTCGTGGACATCAT